>NC_051161.1:149623558-149973633 GCF_013339745.2 Dermacentor silvarum
CAAGTCCGCCGAGCCGTCACCACGAGACCGGACTCCTGTGAAGAACTGTGAGTGCTCGAGCGTGACACTGAACCAGCTTATCTGTATAGTTCATGTTCATGTATTGTCCCACGTGCCGTTCGTGACATAAATACGTCTCTTTGTGTCTCTGGTTGCCTTCTTGTGCGTCTGGCTAACCTGCGCCCACAACATAATCATCACAGGAAGGCATCATTGTAATACTCATTCTATCGCGATTGCAGTAAACTTATCAAAAAAGTATTTATCCTCTTCCCCGTTTTGAACAATGAGCACAAATAATTGTTCTTGTAACGGGCTCTCTATCAATGAAGCAATGGGTATATTTTAATGTTTTCATGCCTATTTCACGTGTTTAGTTCGATATAAAATGTTAAGAGAGCATTACAGCGGAACATACACACTTTAGTAAGCTTCTGTATGCATGATATATATTTTTGAAGAGCACAACATTTTCCCTTTAACCTTGGCATGACATGTGAGCTCTAACGAATAACGATTTTTAGCTGTGTACCTTATGTGCCACAGAAAGTTCAGAACTGCCAAGCTAAGTTAACTTTTCATTTAAGGAACAGTAACATATTCGTTGGGATGCGATGCTGACTCCTGTCTAACTTGAACATGGCTGAGTACAATACCCGAAACAGTCGATGAGGAACGTATTAAATGGTAATTAACTGCGGCAGTACCACAGGCTATTATGTAATTTTCTGCTACACTTTTTTGGTATATCTAATATTGAGCCACGGTATCTAATACCGTGGCTACACCCGTCACTGGCACAAAAAGCGATGCGTGCATTAGTGCAGTATTTGAAGTGCACCGGTTTAAGAGACCGCCTATAGTGTCCCTGTACATCGTCCCACGTGTACTCAGTACTAATTCTCTCCCTATTTTATTCTTTCTATTCCCCCTTTCCCTCACCCCTAGTGCAGGGTAGCAAACCGGACGCTCTTCTGGTTGACCTCCCTGCCTTTCCTCTCCTTGCTCTCTCTCTCTCTCTCTCTAATATTGAGGGCTCTCCATGGGATTAGTTTTCATTGTGGCAGCAATCACCTCCATCACCCCCCCCCCCTCAAAAAAAAAAAAGGGCGAACTAAAGTAAAAAAAAAAGCGGGTCTTCAATGTTATTCAATATTATGCAATCCCACTGGAACGTACCGGTAATTTCAGTATGGAGCGCACCAACTGTGTCCGACCTCGTTTTATTTTCGGCTAATAAATTCTCTCTATTTCAGTATGCGCGCTGCTTGCAGTTACGATGCATAACATCTTAAAGGCAGGATCTATGGCGTTTTCTTCTGTCGCCTTACCCTTCACTACTCGTCAAATTAACTCTTAGTATTTGGCTCATTTTGTTACTTTTTGTGTTCATGAAGCAGCAAGACATCTGCTCGAACTTTACAATTTATTATTTTACAAAACGAACAAAGCATTTATTCAATCATCATTTAGTGTTTCCGTAATAATTTTGCATCTCATGGAATTCCTAATACGTGCACTAAAAGAAACGACGCCTCAAGTTCGTGTTAACTGCTAACTTTTCTACCACCGACTCAATTAAAATTTTCCGCGCAACTGAATAAAATACCAATGCAGAACATTTTTTGCTACATAACGTAGTACCCTTGAAAGAACGCGCAAAAAGTAGAAATTTGTTTCACATTTAGATACACGTCATGATACACACGAAACGAAGAAAACTACAAATATTTTCTATAGAAACGGGTGCAAATCACAAGAAAGCCGGTTACAGCGTGGGCGACGCGCTGTTTTGTATGTGAGGTGCAGGCACGTTTGGGCACCAAATAACTGCAAGATTCAGCGACCTGTTTGTGATATACAACTCACTATTGCATGCTTCTAAAGGTGTAATTTTCTTATAGACTGCTGTAAATTTCTCAAGTTTCGTATTATAAAAAACACAGTCCACAATTATTTTCATGGGACAGCTTTGGCAGCCGAATATCTCAATCAAATGCCTGTAAAAACAAGAGACCTTTTACAGTGTGGGAACCCGATTCATCTTTCGTTCCCATCGAATTTTGCTGCGCTGTCTTCGAGTTGGCCAGTAATCTGCATTTGGTGAAGAAAACCATGGAGGGAAGCCACCGACAGCCGCATTGCTGGGTGTAAACATGACAGCGAAGCTGACGTCACTTGCGAGAGATGCGACGACATTGGAAGAGAGCAACCCGAAAGTGAAATGGCCTTTCTTTCGCGGGGCATGACGGATGAACCCTGTCATCATAGTGAAACAACATACACTAAGATACGAAACTCGGCGACAACTGGCCACAGGAAACTCGTCACGGCTTAAGCCGCTATTCTGGACATACCGCCATTTTCTTCGAGGCGTGACGTAGGTACGACGCTTACAAAATGGCGCTGATGGCCCCGATTTGCTTTCGTAACGTGACGCAAATTTGACGTTTCGTCTAAGAAACTGTAATGTAGGCATTGAACCTAGCGTTCTTGATAAAGAAAAACAGTTTTCCTCCTCAGTAAAAATAAAGCAGCTAGCTCAAAGCGTACGATTATTCCATCAAAATCATTTCTCGCTTCCGTTGTCTGCACGCGCACAAGCTGTCGTCTGCTTCATTAGCTAGGATGCGTGTCCTCGGGAAACGGAATGAGTCATCGTATATTGGCGCCCACGCGTGATGATGAGCGCGCGCTCTAGGCCGCGTTATCGCTATCTCGTGAAACGCAAGTGACTCAGCCCGACTCGTCTTGCTGAGAAGCGGCCGAATATCTTCATAGCATTGCGCGCCCCACAGGCATCTGCTTGCGTGACGGCACTGCCATCTCTTGTTCACTTCGCTACTTACTCACACCGCGAGAGGAGACCTCAAGATGCCGCCTTGCGTACATTTATTTTTATAAATTAAAAAGTCGCAGTTGTCATAGCCTTTGATGACGCGAAAGGACATTAATTTGATTACGATACAAACGCAGTTGCGAAAAGTGCAAAATGTCGCAGAAAGTTTGCTAGTTTCAACCAATATTATTTCAAATAAAGGTGTTTTTAATAAAAATGATGTTTAAAAACACAAATGCCAACACCATCCGAGAGCGATGCAAATGCTATGAGCACGCGTTGTGAACAAAAAATTTTCATGGCCCCAAATGACAGGGAAAATGCGGCGATACGCATGCCTGTCGACTGCCAATGCATATGGCCGCTCATTAACATAATTCGCGCGGCTAGTCGCACCACAAATTATGGCGGAAAATCTCTGCAATGGCGGCCCAGCGCAACGTCACGCAACGTCAAATTGACGTTTACGAAACGGCCCTTCCTGTGACGCTCTTCACGGGATATTCCTTCAGCCAGTCAACAAGCTGACATGCCGCCTATCTTGGAACGCCACCACATATTCGCGAAATTGCAGATGCATTGCACGAGTTTCTGCACTCTACCGTCCACTTTCTTTTTAAAGCGCTAAAGTCGCAATAGAGGTGCCAAGGACCACAAAAAAGTATTCGTCGATAAAATTTGCAGCTCCACGTCACGTTTCGTCATTCTGACGAAAACGCAAAATTACATTTTGCGAAAATTCCGTTTCCAGGCACAAATTTCAAAACACGTGACCTCGGGACAGCCAATGGCGGCCGTGGTGGCGGATAATGGCGGCCGTGCAGCCGCCATGCGTGTCCAGAATAGAGCCTTTAGTTACAACGCCCACTGCCAGCTGACGCAAGCATAAAAAAAAGAATGTGAACTGAAGCTAACAGCTTATGTGTTATTTCTTAATTTATTTCCCGCTCAAAAAAAGCTCTACATATAAAATAAACTTTATATTGCGACTTAGTTTATTGCGCCGACTTGCGACATGCTAACAGAGTGGTTGTGAAGAGGAAGAGGTGCTATTTCTTGCAACAATTTAGAAAGAACGACTCAGCGCCTTAGGGAAGAGGAGGGGGACATGAAGAGCAAGGAAGAGAGGGAGAGGGACTAGGGAACAAAAATAAGGAGAAGAGAAAGTCAAGGTGGTCACAGAGCCCTTGGCTGTCAGCCCCCGAGAGCTACTGGATCATTTGGGTGACATTCTGCAACAGCGTCTGTGCGCCTGCTCCAAGGGGAACCGTTGGCGCGTTAGCAGCGCTATCGAACAAGGATGGACAGTCGACCAGCTCGATCAGTGGTGCTGTTTTCAAAGGGACACCGGCCGGACCCGCCGCGGTGGCTTAGTCAGCTAAGGCGTTGTGCTGCTGAGCACGAGGCAGCGGGATCGAAGCCCGGCCGCGGCGACCGCATTTCGATGGAGGCGAAATGCGAAAACGCCCGTGTGCTTGCGTTGTAGTGCATGTTAAAGAACCCCAGGTGGTCAAAATTGATCCGGAGCCCTCCACTACGGCGTGCCTCATAATCAGAACTGGTTTTGGCAGTTAAAACCCCAGAAAGAAGAACCGGCCGGCGCGCCATCCCCAGAGCAAAACAGGCTCCTAGTGGGCTGCGCCTGCTGTCGTCCGCAGCCACCACTTGGGGCAGCTATATACGTTAATTGCTTGGGCCGCTTGCAGCCAGCGTCGAAATAACAGGTGCCTACTCAAAGGGTGCACCACTGGCCGCCACCGAATATGCTCCAAAGGGAGACGGGTGAGCGAAATCTGTGGCTGCCGTGTTGTAATACTCACAGGGAGCCGCGGCGGGCCATTGGTTTTGGCTGCACATTTGCATAGTAGCCAGCAGGCTAAAGTCAGAGAGGGCTAAGGCCCCATCTCCGTGCTGCGCTCCTGTGAACTTCACAGGGAGCCGATCGAGAGCGCGGTGACATCGCACTGTCTTGCATTCCAAAGGGAGCCATGGCAGCCGAATGTGCCCGTGTGCACCATTCGGAGAGGGCACTGGCCACGTTCGCAAACAACGCTGCTTATCCAATGGGAGCTGGTACGTAGCGCCTCGTGTCGTCTCCACAGGAGGCTGTGACAGGCGAGGGTGCAGGAGTTCGCTGCTCAAGGGGGGCACGGGCCCCGCTCTCGAGTACCGCGGCTTCTGCGAGCACCAGAAAAGGACACAGGCTACTGTGCCTTGCAGACATAATGTGGCGAGCCCGATTCGCAAAGGCATACTGATTCGGCTAAGCACCGACAAATGCTTAATGAGTGCTTGAATCCGCATTGATTCACCAGTGTGGGGGTCTGGGGAGTATCGACCACCGCGGGTTCGAGCATAGCGAGCCACACGGTCGCGTCAACCGTCGCCTGTCGTACTCTAGCACAACGCTGTGCGTGCGCTCGGCGCAAAGGGGTTACCGAGCGCTACGCACGGAAGAGAACACGGTAATGCCTTGAGTTGGCGGAAACCGTCTGCTAATGCGTAAGCATTCTTTGGCGAGTACTCCAACCCCTTCACGCTTAAAGTGTGCATTGTATGTGCACAAAGTTGCGTAATTTGCAAAGTTAAGACAATAAATCGTTATAATAGTTTAAATGTTGATTGGTAGCTTTATTAGCGATAAGGAACAATTTAAACAAGAAACGTTTATCACAGAGAATACCCATAGGGATACATAGGGCTCCATAGAAAATGCATGGGGAAGCTCATAGCAGGGGTAGAGCAACTGACAGATGGGTGGGTTAACTTGAAAATTGGGGTTGGGTCAACTTGAAAATCGGGGTGGCTGAACTTGAAATTCTGGGGTGGGCCAACTGAAATTTGTGGGCTGACCAATTTGAAATTTGGGAGTAGACCAACATTTTTTTTACGTGTAGGCCAACTTGGAATGTGGGGGTGGGCAAACTTGACATTTGGATAAAGGCCACTTTAAATTTGGATGTGGGGCAACTTGAAATTTGTAGATGGCCAACTTAAATTTGGGGGTAGGCCAGCTTGAGATGTAGGGATGGACAAACTTAAATTTTGGGGATGAGCCAACTTGAACTTTGTATATGGATCACCTTAAATTTGAACGTTGGCCAACTGAAATTTGGGGGTTGGCATACTAGAAATTTGGACGTGTGCCAGCTTGAAATTTGGAGTAGGCCAACTAAATTTGTGGTAGGCCAACTTGAAATTCTCCGTCAACCTATATTTGGGGGTGGGCCACATAGAAATTTGGAGGTGGGCCAACGGCTATTTGGAGGTTGAGAACTTAAGTTTGGGGTGGGCCATCTGGCGGGAATGCTGCTGGTACCACATTGCTTTAGCAAATGCTGTGGAAAAAATTGGATGGTATTTTCATCTCTCTGTACGTTTCCGTGCGTTAGCCCTCTTAACGTTCCTCATCGCAGCTTTTGGCTCGCAGGAGGATGGCTGCTAAACGGCGCGAATTTCTTGTGTCGGAGGAAGAGATCTACGAAATCTTGTTCACTGATGACAGCGATGATGAAACCGCATTACTACTTGACAGTGAAGATTTGGAATTTTGGGATGAAGACGTGGACAACGTTGGGGCAGAGATTGACATTGGGCACCCAGACAAACCGGGGCACTCAAATCCCCCATGTAAACCCATCAGGCGGAAAGCATCTCTCCCGACAACTACCACGCCCATCAGCTCTAATGACGTGCGTGCGGCTAAAGACACAAGGGAAATCACGTGGAAAAAGTCCTACAGAACTAAGACATTCACAAATTACTCTGGAATGGAGTACAGGATAGTGCGATGTGTACCGGGCAAAGATGAAGAAAGCGTTGTGACACCACTTCAGATTTTTTCAGCAGTGATAAACTTCGATGCGCTGGTCTGCGACGTACTCGTGAAAGAGAGCATTTGTTACTCACAAGCAAATGGAATTGTTTTCACAAGAACAAACGAAGAAACGAAGTGTTTCTGGAAGTCAACTTAGTAATGCGTTACCACGTGTTGCCAGCTCTCAAACTATTGGTCAATGCTGCCTGATCTTGGTGTGCCGTTCGTTGCCAGTGTGATGCATCTTCACCGCTTTCAGCAGCTTCGCAGCGCTCTGCATTTTGCAGACAAGGAGTCTCAGCCGAGTAGAGAGAAACCCAACTTCGACAGGGCCTATAAAGTGCGGCCTCTTATCGACAATTGCAATGAGGCGTTGCAAGCTACTCTTTCTCCGACAAAGCAGCAGCCTGTCGACGAGCCCATGATCAAATTCAAAGGCCACAACATCATGAAACAATACAGAAAAAAGAAACCAATTCATTGGGGCTTCAGGATGTGGTACGGTTGCGACTTATAGACAGGATATTTTTTATTTTTATTTTTTTATTTCAAAATACCTTACTGGCCCCATAAGGAGCATTGAGTAAGGGGGGCATCACTGCAAGACATTTTTACAGGTGAATTCCGAAACTTGAGGACCACAAAAATGAGCAGAAATCATCGTCGCAAAACAGGGTTACAAATGAAGAAGACGCGTCAGCGTACAAAACATCAGCCAATTGTCATCACGCATATTGCTCGCGCACATATCGAACATCGTGTAAAAATGTGTATTTCAATGCATAGATAAACAGAAATAACAGTTCAAGGTAGTGTACAAAATACCAGATAAATTTTACCAAGCACATTATTCACGCACATAATCAAACATTGCGTAAGAAAAGTTTACTTTAAAGCATGAATAGGAAACAATAGTCAGCGTGACGTTACATACAAATAGAGAACATGGCATACAGAATGACACATTTTTAGGACAGAAACTGCAAGTTCAGGAGTTTCCTAAATTTATCACTGTCCGTTTGCATGAGAGCGCTGTCAGGAAGGGAATTCCACAAGCGGATGGCTCGTGGCAAAGCCGACAACGCCGGGTTCGTGCTAACCCGGGTACTGACGTAGCCGACTGAACCCGGCTACTGACGTAGCCGACAAAGCCGGGTACGTGCTACTGACGTAGCACGTACCCCACACTTGCACGTCATTTTCAGCGCATCACTCAGATACGCGGCCAAACTTTAAATTTTCTCCAAAGCAAATGTCGCCCAAGCATATGACTTCTGAGACTCTGTTCAATGCTGCTCTGCCTATGGGCAGTTTCCGGTAAATATAAGTATGATAAATAAATAAAGTATGGAGTTTTATGTGCCAAAACCACCCTATGATTATGAGGAACACCGTAGAGGGGGACTGCGGAATAATTTGGACCACCTGGGGTTCTTTAACGTGCACCTAAATACACACGGGTTACACGGGTACACGGGTTTTTTGTGCATTTCCTCCCATCGAAATACGGCCGCCGTGGCCGGGATTCGATCCCGCTACCTCGTGCTCAGCAGCCCAACACCATAACCGTTTCGGAAACCACAGCGGGTTATAATTATAGGCGTGCATTGTCGATTGTTTAGCGCTGCGACCACATCGTCGTCTTGGCTCTATAGGTACATGCGACCACCTGAGCCCAGATTTGCCCGTGACTGTTTGGTGTTGCATACGCTTGTTTCATGAACTTTTCATTCGAAGTGCCCAGACTTCGACAGCACAGCTAGAGGTACGAAAGACGAAATCGCAGTAGCAGTTCTTCGTCAAAGAGTCCAGGGCATACGCGCAATGTCGTTAACTCGGCGAGATGTGTTGATGGCGCTGATGTACGAAAAAAGTTATAATGTACACGCCAATTAGAAGGCTATTTGCGGTGACCGAAATCAGAAAACGCCGTCACGTCAGTCATTCCGCTGTTGTAAAGTTCCAGCGTAAAATATCCCCATATTTGGAAAAAATGTCCCTATTTCCCCAAAGAAGGTTTAGAACACGCAGAGCTAGGTAAATTTCCCTTGAGCTACCAGCACTGGGCACACACCTCGTTTGTTCAGTCGTGCGCACCGGCACATCGTGAAGACATGGCTATGGCTTTTGTGCAACAAGCCATTCCATTCCTGTCGTCATAGCGCTTCGCTGATCCATTGACGCCATTCCTTGTCCGTCATTGTATCACGCTGTCGTCATTCAATCGTGATTTTGCTGCCGCTGTCATGCTATCGCCGTCATTGCTTCTTCGTCACACAGACGCTATCATGCATCCGTTGTCATACCATCACCATCATGATGTCTCGGTCGTGCGTTAGGGTTAGGGCTAGCCAAGTGCGGGAAATGCTGACCGCAGGGGGGGGGGGGGGGGGATTGACACAGCGCGATGAGAAATTAACTGCGATAAGTAATTTTTAACATTGGGCAGAAAACTGTCTCTTGCAATATTTTACCATCTCTGAAACAGGGAAATATAGCGTAACTGATACAATTGAAGTTCTAATATCACCATCATCATCAGCCTATATTTATGTCCACTGCTGGACAAAGGCCTCTACCTGCGATCTCCAATTACACCGGTATTGCGCTAGCAATTGAAGTTCAAATATATATCTATCAAAACAAAACTATATTATACATCACTAATATCCTCCGACACGAAATAAAGTTATCAATATTAACGAACATTCGGGCAACTCAAAAAGTAGTCACTCACAAAACAGCTGCGGCTTAGTTTCAACACGTTACTCATTAAGAGCCTGGGAAGTACTCGACGCCCCTTGTTTTACTTTCTTAGTCATATTTCTTGTCAGATCGAACCGCCTCTAAAATGGCTCAGTCTGATCGCACGAACTATTAGAACTCCTAGCAGGTTTGCTCATAGTTTGCCTCAGCCAATATTTCGGCCTTGATCAGGTCCACACTGCATCGGCTTCGTTCAGTGCTCCAAGCTCTCGTCATGAGTGAAGAAAGGCGCACTTTCGCTGAAAGGCGAATGATCGATTGCGATAGCAAATTAGTGGACAGCTATACGTAGTAAGGATAGTAGGTTTATTGGCCGTATAAACTTGTAGACATAAACACACTAACTGAATGAACAAGCATGATGTCACGCGCGCACAAGCAAACATGAACGCATCTCACTCGATGACCGGGGAAACTCGCTGTCAAAACGCTGGAGTGAGTAAGCGTGCCAGCAGCAGCGACCGAAGTGATCGACTTTCGTGCCATGGCTCGCATCAACGCGAACTAAGCCGCGAAAACACAGCGCGGAGCGCACTCTGTCCCCGCCACAGCGGCCGGGCGGGCGCGCGCGGCATTGCTCGATTGCCGTTTGTATTACCGCCGACAGTCGGCGTGAGATGCTTTATGCTGTATTTTTTTCATTTCGTATTAAAAAATTATCGTCGAATGTATTTTAATACGTAGCCAGCAATTTGTGAACAGGAAGTATTGAATAAGTGTCAGCTACATGCGAGCAGATAGTGGAGATGCGGGACGGGAGTCACGCAGCGAATCTGTAGACAACCGTGCTGGTCGAACCATTCCAGGGGATGCATCGCGAGGCGTTATTCGAGCGTCCGCCAACGCCGGCAGCGTCTGTGAAACCTCCAACACAGGGTGCATCTTGGTCGGGAATCTCACCCCGTCGCCGATGCTGGTGAACACCGGTACCACCCACAGCAACACCCGTGGACCGAACACTTGGACGAAGTTGTGGTAGCGGCCGACGTCGAACGAGTCCTCGGGGTTTCTGAACACGGGACCCCGCATATCCTCCAGGGTGGTCTCGTTGCCCAGCATCATGGAGATATGCGCGCACAGGAAGCTGCCCAGGCCGAGCGCCAGCACCACTCCGAGCAGAGTTACGAGTGTCAGATGAAATGAGGATGGCGTTGCGGTGGCGCCGAGCCACATTTTGACTACGTGGGTGCCCATTGTTGTGACGCCGTAGACCGACAACGCCACTGCGTAGAAGAGCGTGAGCAGGAAGAACTTGTAATTGCCGAAGTGGACACAATTGTTGAACCACGGACAGTGGTGATCCATCTTCAGAATGCACCTGCAGAGACAAAGAATAAAGTTTATTTGAATAACCAGAGACCTCAGTCTGGGTCACTTGTTGATGTCACACCGCCTGCTGCAATAAAAAAAAATAAAAAAGAGAACGTGTAGCCTATTAGCTTTTCGGTCAAAAGTGTTTTCTGCGCCATATTATGGGTTGCATAAAATAATATCTGAGATGATTATTAGCAATTAGGCCTGGGTGAGGGAATGACGTACAATAGTATGTACTATCGACCAAAAAAAGGTTACGGACCAAGGGACCTGACAAAAAGCTGAATATCGCCGCAGTCTCAAAACGCAGTCTGGTATTTCCATCTGTGGTATCTACTGGTATATACGAACAACATTGTGATCTACGGTTTTACTGGCTACATTAAAAAGCTGCTGGAATATTTAGCGTTTTCTGAGATCACATGGTTCGTAAACTTTTTTGGTCGATCGTACGTTGTTACGATTCACTTTGAGCAGTCATGCCCAGAAGAACTGCAAACGCATAGGAAACGGCGTGCCTAACGATCTCGCTTGTCAACATTAGCAGATGTGTCCGTCGCGTGGGTCGGAGGGGAGTATGCGCACAGCGTGCGAAACCTGAAGTGCCGCCTTGCGACCAGCTCATACCCGCTTGTGACGTACTAACCCCGCTTGGACCGTTCATTGTCAATGCGACAACTCACCCTCACTACTTCTTCTGGTTTGCCCTGACGTTCCTAAGAAGGCCATTTGCAGTGGGGGCACGAGAGAAGGAGAATGCCCACATGGTGGACGGTATAAGAAAGCCAGCAAGCTGCCACGTGAAAAACTCTTTCTTTGCCCTAGCGTGCAGGAGCATGCACGCTGAACGTTTCTTATATGTTTTCTTTGGAGCACGCCGCTCACCCGTAACTATGTATTAAACTTGTGTTACTTGTTTTTACGTCACCTCACCTTTCCTGCCGGACCCTCTCCGATGGTCAACCTGACTTGAGGTCCAAGCAGAGGCTGTTGAAGGTTTACGAAACCTCGGCCCGTAACAACTTCATATATCATGACATTTCATTGTTCGTATGTGAGCTTTCTCCGCTTGAAATGCTGACTGAAGCAAAAGCCTTTGTCAGGTTGTCACGAAAGAGCGCGTTATCTAAGCGCGCACCGCATGTCACGCAAGCCAGCGAAAGAACACGCCGGCCCCACGGCAACTTCAACCGAGGGGGAGAGCACATATGCCGCAAACAGCCGACGTGACCAACGGAGTCTAGACGTCGATGCGACGGTAACCAGAGAGAGAGAGCACACGCGCGCGCCGAGACACCTTCTCACCCGGCGAGTCAAGAGAGATTACTACAGCCTGAGCGTGCGCCAACAGGATGACTCACCACCCCTCGACGACGCTCCGACGGCGGCGGTCGAACGTACGAGAAAAGACTCGAAGATTCCCAGGCTTTGGCCATGCTACGGGATCACGACTCCGATAGGAAAGTTCGAGAAGGCCTGTATAACCGCCGTGCGAGAATCAGGAGTTCAGACCAGACCGCTCCGGTAAAGAGATGTAACGTGAAGGCTGCCTGTCTGCGGAAGAAGGAGATTCCCCGGCAAGCTAGTCGACGAGTTCATTGAGCGTCTCCATTTCAGGAAGAAGTTCCTTCATCGAGATTTGCCCCGAGCTACGCCGAGATCGTCTGACAAGACCAACACGGGTGAATACGATTGGACACTTAGTGTTCCTATTTGTTTTGTACTTTAAGTGTTGGACTCTTAGTGCTTTTCGTTAATTATTTTCCTGTGTTTTGTGAATACCCATCTGATTTGTATTGTGTTGTATCTAGTATAGTGTGCAAGTCTGTGTGTAACTGCCTTGTGTGAAGAATATATTTTGTTGTGTTTCGACAACTCTGGGCTCTGACTCGGTCTTTGGACAGCAACCGGCGTTCGCTGGCGCACCAGAGGGCCCATTATTAAATGCCCTCGCTTTCGTGGGATTATTTTCGGAAGCTGATAAGTCGGCTTTGGAATTTGAGCCGGCGTTTGCGCCTCGTTCACGGGGTCTGTGACACAGACTCTTGGTTCCATTTCTATTGTACCTGGAAAGAAAGAATAAACTTCGTATTCTTCTATTAGGCCTTTGTGCCGAGTGACCTGACGGTTCGAAAGAACAGGGCCATTTTTATTTGCATTGTAAGAATTACCTCACGGAGTACAAGCACATGGATCATATGCACAAGAGCATTCGTGAGTTGTTGAAGAAATGGAATAGAATGGAATGCACCACAATCGCATTAAAGTAGTAGAACCTTCACGAAACCCACTGTTTATACTATTTACTTGAATAAATCTGACAGCCTCTCATAATACCTGCACCCACTTTGGAGAGCGAACGTCTCACGAAAAAAAAAAAAATAACCGACGATTACAACACTCCTTAATGAAAAATTTGAGCGCTAGCTCTATACGTGTTTTCATTTCACGGTATACTGGCTGGCGTGGACAATCTGTCTCGTGCGGCACGCTGCAAACGGAGCGAAGTCTGGCGCGACTGACTCGCTAATCGGGAGATTGCGAGAGGCAGTGACTTTGAGCAGCCGATTCCGACCAGCCGCCGCAGGCAGACCTCTGCTCATGCAGAGCTTTGTTTTGACGTGCTCGCCGGATGCCCTATCAATGACGTTATCGGTGAACAAACAGACGACGCGTGCTACTCTGGAGCTATCTCGGAGCGATCGTTGCTGCAGAAAGCGTTTTACCGCAGTTGCGCACTAGCGGTAAAACGCGCGCTGCGCGCCGCCGGCGTTAAAGCGCAACTGCGGTAGAGCGGCCACGCGGCGAGCCGCTGCGGCAGTCACGTGACAGCATGAAAATGTTGCCTTCTATTTGTAGGTGCGAGATGTCGCGTGCTTTTTCCTTCGTTTGCTGACAGGTCGGCGCTGTGTTTGCGTTCTTCGTCTTTCGATCTTAATGCGAGTCATGTCTTATGAAGAGGGCGACGTCGTTGCCTCTGATCACAATCATGTTGGTGCGCGCTCTTCTGTTGAGTCGTCGCCGCGTTCCAAACTCTAGGAGTATGAGGTATTGGGTGTCGCCTCCGCGTCATTCTATTCAGGGTCCGTCTTGTCGTACAGAATCTGATGTGGCGCACTGTCTCCAAAAACCTTTCCATCAGGACGTCTCGGTTTGACTCATCATAGCTAAAAAGCAATCGCAAAGCATGACACTCGAAACAAGTGCGAACGAGACCCAACCAAGCTAACCAAACAAGCGCGAGCGAGAGCTGACGCGAGCAGACAAGAGTACGAAATGAGCGGTCCGGCTGAGACCAGATGCGAGTACGCAGTGAGCGGTAAGTCGGGTCTGTATAATACCAGTTTCCCGCGAGGACGTCAGTGAAGAGGCCGCTCTCATTGGTCTCCGCCGTTCGCGGCTTGCTTCGTTCATCTCGCGCTCCGCATTCAATATTTCATCTTGTGCTGTGCTCGCTCGTTCGGTTACGCCGCCGACTCTGACGAGGCTCGCCGTAGGAACGGGCGCCTAAAAAAGATTTTACTACGCGTCCGCCTCGTGCTCTTTACGCTCAGTAGATGACGAAATTGTACTGCCGGCAATCATCCGCCGGGCATACAAGACTGCCCTCGGCCTTCCCCCCAAACGCGTCCGTGGCGTGTCTCCTCCGCCTCGGAGTCCACAACACGCTCGACGAATTGATTTGGCTCACCGCACCACTCAGGTGCAACGCCTTCATCGTTCGCCGACCGGTCGCCACATCCTTTCTTCTATCGGTCATGAGACCTCCTCGCACCCGCCAGACCTGGTCTCACTACCGCATGCTCTTCGGGCAGCCTTCTCCATCAAGCCGCTACCCAAGAATATGCTCACGGGACACCACGACGCCCGCCGCCAAGCCCGTGCAGCCATGCTTCATGCCAAGTACGCCGACCACCCGGCCGTCGCCTACGTGGATACGGCCCGTTGTGCCTCGCCCGAGGACGCCTTCGCAGTCGTCTTCGCCTCGCCATCCTCGCCACCCTCAGGGCCGAAAATCACGGCCGCCACCGTTCGAACACCCTACGTTGTCCAGGCTGAGGAGGCGGCCATCGCTTTAGCCGCCACCTCGACCGACGCCAGCGTCATATACTGCCCGACTCCAAGCACGCCATCTCCAACTTCGCCCGAGGTCTCGTCTCGCCTACCACCTTACTGCTCCTTCGTCCACTCCTACTGGAAGACGAACCGCGTCACATTGAACTGGTCTGGGCCCCCGCCCACTCGGGCCACTCCGGCAACGAGTCGGCTCACCAACACGCTCGAGGATTTGTCGACCGAGCGGTGGGCCCCTCCGCGTCGGACGCCTTGGTGCCGGAGCCCCTGGTCACCTACCACGACATTAACCAGCACTATCGTCTCGAACGGTACGCCTACCCAACCTCACATGGCAGTCTTCCCAAGCAGTCCGAGATCGCCTGGCGTCGCCTCCAGACCCGCACCTTTCCATGTCCCCTAGTGTGCTCGCACATCCACGTACCCTGTTGTCATCGATCCACGCTGCTGCCTGTGCGGCGACGTTGCCTCATTAAACCGCATCCTCTGGGGCTGCCCGGAAGATCCCACGCCCACCGACCTCGTCTCGCTACCCCCCACCCACGAACAATGGGAGGCGTTCTCTCCAGCACCGACCGAGATATCCAGACACGGGTCCTGGCACGAGCTGAAGACGCCATCATGAAACACAGCCTGGCAGCCTGCGTAGCTTAGCCTCCCTTACCCCTTACCCATTCTAATAATAAAGTTGACACTCACTCACTCATTCCCTCACTCACTCACTGCCAGCAATGGCACTATCATCATCACCACAACCCCACACTCTGCACCAAACCGCAACTTTCTTCGCCGGCTCCCACGAAGCACCCCTGCTTCGTGGGAGCCGGCGTAACTGCATAATAGGGCTAAAGCCGAGAGACGTGTACGACGTCAGGTGATGTGGAACCGGGTGGCCCGACGGTAGGCCAGTAGCCAACGGATGTGAGCGGCGGCAAGCCGTTGCAGGAAGTTCACCTTGAAAATGCTTGTACCAATAGACAGCATCGGCGATCGAGAGCGAGATGACGTGCACGAGCTCGACTGACAGCCACGTACATGAAGTGGAGTTTGGGTCCGCGGGCGTTCCGCCGACAACTACTGCGAATTCCTACCAAGTTGGTATGTGCGCTTTCAGAGCTGAACGGTGTAAGCTCGCGTGTGGGAATACAGCGAGTAAAGCTCCAAGCTGATTTTGCGCAGCACATCGTAAGCTAACAGTGTCACGGAGTTACGGCGGTGATTGCCACATCTGAATTTCACGACTAACCACGCGACGCACGTCGGGTTCCGCGATGGTTGAACGCGAAACGCACCCGCCGCCCCGGCCGTCACAAAGTGTACATATATTTTATTTTAATGGATCACAAGGCTAAGCAAGAGTCAATAAACGAATTTTCCGCTGTACTGGCGCTCTAAACAATCACATAATCGATTTTACTGTCGCAATTCATTTTTTCGGACTACCCGATTCTCGGGCAACGACGTGCCCAATTTTGGGCATGGCATGCATTGTCTGTGCAAGAAAAATCGGCCAGCGACATATTCGGGCGCCACTGGTTGTGCAATTTTGCGTAGCAGTGTGATGGCAGTTCGAGGCTGCAGTGAGGAGCCATAGGGCTGCCTCATATAAGGCCCGCATCCAGTAAAAGACAAAGAACACACGCAAAAAGCGTGCGCCTAACAAGAGTAAAAAAGTCTCATGACGATGTATTCGTGAGTTTCCGCACGACTGATGATGATGATGATTAGTGGGGTTTATTGGCGCAAGGGCCAGATGTGGCCAAAGAGCGCCAAGGCGATGATAATGGCGTCCTTATTACTTATCCATGTTTTGATTTCTAGTGGTAAAAAATATACGCGTTACTGTGAAACACATGCACAAAGAACCAGTTACTTCGAATAGCAATGAACTACGACTTGAACATTTCGGCATGTTGGCATTTATAAAAAGTCACGGGTATAAACTATTTAAAAGGTGTATTTACAGGAGATAGATAAAAAGCAGCTGAGAATACAGAGAGGCTGTTTCCACGAACATCACTTCGCCCTCTTCTCCGTCGTCGACATTGTCTGCTTTCCTACCGTAACACAACCCCCGGCGGAAAAAGCACCGTCCCGGTGCTTCAGATGGGGTCATCGGTGAGGGCATAATAGAGCTTAAGCCGAGAGACGTGTAGGACGTCAGGTTATGTGGAACCGGGTGGCCCGACGGATGTCACTGGGATGATCTCATAGGTGACATTGGTCACTTGACGTAGAACGCGGTAAGGACCTTTGTAGCACGGAAAGAGTTTTTCGGAGAGCTCCACTCGTCGGCAAGGGGACCAGAGTAGTACGAGAGAGCCTGGTGAAAAGTATGTCTCACGATGGCGGCAATTGTAAGCGTGCTTTTGAGTTTCCTGCGATGCCAACAAACGAGTATGGGCAAGCTGGCGCGCATGGTCAGCGTGGGCAATGGCGTCTCGGGCATACTCGGTCCGGGAATTCCGTACCAAGGGGAGCGAAGCGTCCAATGGTAATACAGGGTCACGACCGAAGAGCAAGTAAAAGTTGTTATCGTGGCGGGACGAATTATAGGCGAACGTGACATAGGGTAGCGCAATATCCCAGTCCTTGTGGTCGGGTGAAACGTATTTCGATAGCTTGTCAGTGATGGTCCGATTAAGCCGCTCAGTAAGGCCGTTGGTCTGGGGATGATAGGAGGTATAGTGAGTTTGTGCTTGGTAGAACAGGAGTGTAGGATATCGGCCATGACTTGGGAGAGAAAAGGGCAGCCACGGTCGGTAAGGAGCTGTCGCGGGGCGCCATGTACTAAAATGATATCCCGGAGTAGGAAATCGGCAACGTCAGTCGCGCAGCTCGTGGGAAGCGCCCGAGTGATGGCGTGGAGCGTCGCGTAATAAGTAGCCACAGCGATCCACCTGTTGACAGAGCTGGACTCGGGGAAAGGGCCAAGGAGATCCAAACCCACGCGGAAGAATGGCTCAGTTGGAATGGCGATCGGCTGTAAGTACCCGGCAGGAAGCATTGCTGGCTTTTTTCGATGTTGGCAGGGCTTGCAAGCAGCTACGTATCGCCGCACGGAGCGTGCGAGGCCGGGCCAGTAGAAGCGGCGGCGCACGCGGTCGTAAGTGCGAGCAACCCCTAGGTGTCCGGCAGTAGGTGCTAGAGCACTGCACGGGCCGATTATTTTAGCCCGGGCCCGGCCCGGGCCCGATTTTACATCGGTCGGCCCGCCCGAGCCCGACCAAAAGTTTTATGGCGAGACCCGGGCCCGGCCCGGGCCCGGAAATAATCTACGTTACCCGCCCGGCCCGGCCCGCCACCCCTTTACCTTGGGCCCGAGCCCGGCCCGAGCCCGGCTCGAAACCGGCCTGAACCCGGCCCGAACCCGACTCGAAACCGAAAAAGACCATCGAGTGGCAATAAAAAATAAAATAAAGAAGAGAATGAAAGGAATTCATTCTTAAGGCATGTAATATGCAATTATGAACACAATTTGAGTGGTCTGAACGCTAATACCAGGGCGCGAAGTAGTACGAATGGCCCTGCCGAGCAGTATCGCCAGCAGTTTCCAACGGCGCGACTTCGATACCGCCCAATTCACTTCTATCGCAGCGCCGCCACAGTATTTTTCCACGTCGGGCGCCTCACTGCAAAGCATGCGCCGCCCCAGCCGCTCGTCCCACTCAACCGTATTGTAGTACACTCTAGCCGAAGCGCAGCCACGACAGGTCGTGAGCGCAGCGCATGGATGGAGTAAATGGAGAAAGAAAGCTTCTCGTTCCTCCATGGTGCAGCGTAATGAGCTGCTGCTAGGCGGCTGGTTGAGAACATGCGTGCAATCATGGATGGACGCAGTGCCATATTTCAGCCGCGTGACGAATTATCTTATCTTACCAGTCATCGTTTTACCAATTCGCCTTCGAAGAATCAGCAAGTCGCGAACGCGCTTACACCGCGCTGAAAGCATTAATTACATTGATTTAGGTAAGGAATACAATGGCATCCTTTGGTTAGAGGTGTCTTTAGTCTTTCTGGACTTTTACATTCTGTTGAAACAGCGCAAAATATGATGACAAGAAAATGGAAGTACGCAGGAGTAGCACTGCTAGCTTCCAGCTGCGCCGGGGCAACGTTTTCAGAGTCGAGACGCGTGCGGATAACTCGCTGCACGTTACATGCACCACCAGAAAGTCCGAGCCCGGCCCGGGCCCGCGTCGAAATACCCGAGCCCGGCCCGGGCCCGGGTCAAAAAGCCCATGCCGTACCCGAGCCCGGCCCGAGCCCGTGAAAAAACTGCCCTACCTGGCCCGACCCGGCCTACGGGCCGGGCCGGGCCCGGGCTTTCGGGTAAGCTCGAGCCCGTGCAGTGCTCTAGTAGGTGCATCATGAAGCTCCTGAAGCACGGTTAAGCGGAGGTGTTGGGGAACGACAAATAGAAGAGGAGGGCCATGAGGGTGAAAATTGCGGAGGTACAATATCCCGTCGTTGAGGACGAACCACCGTAACGATGGATCAGTGGGAGCAGATTCCATTCGGTCAATGAGGGTCCTCAAGGTAACGTCATGGCGTTGCTCATGGGCCATGTACAAAAGCTGGGAAATGGAAAGAACACTTGCGGAAGCATCCGTGATGGCGTTGGCGGGCGTGTGGACAGCGTAACGGGACAAGCAGTCAGCGTCATTGTGTAGGCGACCAGACCTATAGCTATATATATACACCACCGAATAGGAATACTCCTGTAGCCGCAAAGCCCATCGTCCGAGCCTCCCTGTGGGATCTTTTAAGGCCGAAAGCCAACAGAGGGCGTGGTGGTCCGTTACAATAGAAAAGGGCCTGCCGTATAAATAGGGACGGAATTTCGCTACTGCCCACACAAGTGCCAAACATTCGCGCTAGGTAATAGAGTAATTCCGCTCCGCAGGTGACAAAAGACGGCTAGCGTACGCGATAACACATTCACGGCCGTGCTGAACTTGTGCCAAGACGGCACCGATGCCGTGGCCACTGGCATCGGTGCGCACCTCTGTAGGGGCTGACGTGTCGAAGTGTCCTAGAATCGGCGGGGTGGTGAGTATGGTGGTAAGGCGAGAAAAGGCGACGGCCTCAGAGTCTCCCCATGAAAACAGCACACTTTTCTTCAGAAGATCTGTCAGAAGGCGTGCTATGGTGGCAAAACCTTTAACAAAGCGGCGGAAGTAAGAGCAAAGGCCCACGAAGCTTCGGACATCTTTTGTGGCGGACTGTGGGACAGGAAAATCTTTCACGGCGCGAATTTTCTCCGGGTCCGGCCGGATGCATTAACGACATGTCCAAGGACTGTAATTTCACGGTGGCCGAAGTTACATTTCTTCGAGTTGAGCTGTAGACCGGCCTTGCGAAAAACAGCAAGTAGAGCTGAAAGGCGCTCAAGGTGTGTGCTGAATGTGGGCGAGAACACAATAACATCATCTAGGTAGCAGAGACAAGTCGACCACTTAAATCCTTGGAGTAATGAGTCCATCATACGCTCAAAGGTAGCCGGAGCGTTGCATAGCCTAAAAGTCATAACCTTGAAGTGGTAAAGACCATCAGGCGTTATAAAGGCGGTCTTTTCACGATCGAGATCATCCACAGCGATTTGCCAATATCCGGACCGTAGGTCGATGGATGAAAAATACTGTGCTCCGTATAGGCTATCAAGGGCGTCATCTATACGAGGTAGTGGGTAGACGCCCTTCTTCGTGATGCGGTTGAGGTGCCCTTAGTCGACGCAGAATCTCCGTGTGCCATCCTTCTTTTTGACCAGCACAACAGGTGACGCCCAGGGCCATGACGACGGCTCAATGATGTCTTTCGCGAGCATCTTGTCTACTTCTGTGTTGATGACTTGGCGCTCCGAAGCGGAAACTCGGTAGGGTCACCGATGGATGGGAGGATTATCGCCTGTATGTATACGGTGTTTGACAAGTAGCGTCTGGCCTAAGGGACGGTTGTTCAGGTCGAATATGACCTTGTACGAAACCAATAAACTGAAGAGCTGGTCAGCGTCCACAGGTGTGAGATTCGGGGCGATCATTTTCCTAAGTCGTGGTCAGTACAAGTGGCAGACCGGAAAGGTTCACAGGACGCGTCGACGACAAAAGTCTCAGCGCAGTGAACTTCTAAAGCAGTGATCCTAGCCAGGGTGATATCTTTAGGCAGAATTTGCTTTGTGAGCCCGAAATTCACCACAGGGAGATATGTGCAATTGTCTGTGACTCTCAGTATTGTATGCGGGACAGTAACGTTGTGGCTGAGAACGATGTCAGTTATAGGATCGGAGACGTAATCACCATCGGGAACTGGCGTAGATGGCGCCATTTCGATGTATGTCAAGGCCTGTGGTGGAACGGGAACAAAATCAGTCGGTCTTAAGCGAATTTCGCTAGGTGTCGGAGGATCGTCCAGCAGAGGCAGGTCAAGACGCACAGTACTTGAGAAACAATCGATGAGTGCTGAATGGGCAGAGAGGAAGTCGAGGCCTAGTATGAGGTCATGGAGGCATTGGTCAAACACAGTGAAAAGGACGACAGTTTGGCGGCCGGAAATGCTCACACGTGCAGTACACAGTCCGATCACGGCTACCGTGCTGCCGTCGACGATTCGTACGACCCGAGTAACGGCAGGCGTAACAACTTTCCGTAAATGGCGGCGAAGATGGCTGGTCATAATCGATATGTGCGCTCCGGTATCTATGAGTGCTGTGACGGGTGTACCATCAACGTGTACGTCAAGAAGGTTATGTCTCGTAAACAGCTTCAACGGAGGATTTTGCGGTGAATTCTACATTGCAGCACTACCCCAAGGTGCCAGATTGCCTAGTTTTCCGGCTGGGATGGTCCTGGGTAGGTCGGCGAGGGCGAGTGGTGAAGCTGGGGCGCACGTGGCTGGCGACGTTGAGGCGAGGGCGAGTGAGTATAGCAGCGAGGAGAGGTAGCGGCGTCGGAAGCGTCGTAGAAGCGACGGGGTGAAGAACAGCGGGGCGAACTTGAATTCCAGAATGTGTTTCGAGGCGGGGACGGCCAACTGCTACGGCAGTGACGGGAAACGTGACCGATTCGGCCGCAGCAGAAACAGATCGGCCTGTCATCAGGCGTACGCCAGTCCGATGGATTCCGCGCACTGTAGGGATAACGGGCACCGTAGGGTGGACTGTGATAGGACCGAGGCATATATGAGCAGGGCTGGTGTCAGGACGACTCAAGGAGCAGGCGCTGGGGAGACCCATATTAGCGATCTCCTGGCGAACCACGGACTGGATCAGTGATATCGTCTCAGCAGTATTGGTCAAAGACGTCTGTTGAGGCGAGACAGGAAACGCTGCTTCGAGTTCGCGGCGCACAATGCGGGTCACATTTTCGCTTGTTGGTGGCAAGCTAGATTGGTCGGTTGGGTCGGTGCTAGAAGAGGTCGCTGCAGTATTTGGAAGCCGTGTAAACTGATTATGTATACGGCGGCTCTTCGCCTGCTCGAAACGGCGGCATTCCTTCATGATGGCGTCGACAGTCGATAAGTTTCTAAAGACCAGAAGGTTGAATGCATCGTCCGCGATGCCCTTGATAATATGCCCAACCTTGTCCGCTTCTGGCATTGACGTGTCGATCTTATGACAGAGGGCGAGGACGTCCTGAATGTAGGAGACATACGACTCGGTGGCAGTTTGGGCACGCGTGGCGAGTTGTTGCTTGGCGGCTAGCTGTCGACCGGTTGGATTGCCAAAAACGTCGGAAAGCTTCTCTTTAAACAACTCCCAGCTGGTGAGCTCTTCCTCGTGTGTGTAATACCACGTTCGCGGTGTTCCGTCTAGGTAGAACACGACATTGGCCAGCATTATGGTTGGATCCCGCCTGCTCACCTTGTTGACACGCTCATACATCGTGAACCATTCTTCTACGTCAACACCATTGAGGCCGTTGAACTTGCCGGGGTCTTGCGGTTGAGTTAGAGCAACGTGGATGCACGTTGCACGGATGCATATACTGGGTCTGCGTAGTCGGCGATGCAGCTGCAGACGCGGTGCCTGCCGCTGGATGCATGTTCCCAGGCTGGGCGAGACGTCCGCTGCGGAGCTCCGTGGCGACGACGCGTACTCAGCACCTCCACCAAAAAAGTCACGGTTATAAACTATTTACAAGGTGTCTTTACAGGAGATAGATAAACAGCAGCTGAGAATACAGAGAGGCTGTTTCCACGAACATCACTTCGTCCTCTTCTCCGTCGTCGACATCGTCTGCTTTCCTACCGTAACGCCACCAATATAAAGCCCAAAATGTAGCCTCTCGCCCAGGGATTTGCACACTTGGATCGAAATGTCAAAGTTTCAACAAATCGTGGATTCGTTTGAGCCTTTTACATAGGAGCCAGTTCATACGTGTTTGAACATAAACAACCTTAGTGTACATTATTTCTCTCAGGTAATGATGTGGACTAAAGGTAACCTTTGAAGTCTAGGGCAAAGTCGATTCCTAGTAAACAGACTGCTGTCTTCGAGCCTCTGCTTATGAGTGAAATATAAACCGCATGCACGCGAGCTTGCGCGCAACGGCGACAAGCGACGCGATGGAGATGGCTTTCGCGGTCGCTCGTCGCCTACAAGTCGAACCGCATGCGAGCGACGAGACGAGCGACGAGACGAGCGACGAGACGAGCGACGACCTTGAGCGACGTCTCCCTGGTGTTGCCTGTATGAGGGCAGCAAATACTCGCCGAAACTGGCATGACGCATGCTTTATTAATTTAAGTTGATGTGTTTTAGTGTAAAGAGCAGCATAATTAATTCTAAAGGTCTTGCACTACGTTATCATTCTTGCATGTATCAAAATCTAGTCGTTTGCTCGTTCCGTGCGACAATTGGTAGTGCTTGACTGATGTAAATCCAGTTCCGGCTTCGCGCTATTGGCTAGTCGCTCATAGCACTTCCGGGCGACGAGCGACGAATTCTAGATTTCTAGAACAGAGCGATTGAGCTAAAAGACCGAGCGATCTGTTCGCGCGACGGTCCGTTTCGTCACTCGAAGTCGTCGCTCGTCGCCGTCGAGCACAAAATCGCTCTCAAGCGGGTTGGGCTTGAGTCTCACGAACTTAAATCGTGCATACTTGAAACGCACTGCGCTCATTGAAACCTGCGCCGCCTGCGCCTCCAGCGTTTCGGCATGAGGTTATGCTCCGCAGTACGCGTAGTGCGGTTACAAAACAGCTGGACCACGTCAGCACCCTTGCTCTAAATTCTTTAGTAAACACCAAGTATTGCTATTAGTTTTATGCGCAATTTCAGATATTTGTTTTGTATCTATTACGTAGGCTGCAGATGTATTCCTCATGTGTCATTCATGTTAGGCCCCAGATACAAATTGCTTACGAAGTTTCATGTGACGTCTCGTGTGAAGCTTTGTGTGAAATCCCAAAGCCCATCGCGGGGCCTCGTAAAGTACTTCAATGAATAAACAGCGTATAGAATGCAAGCAATGAGCACCCACTTTCGGCACGTGGAGCAGTGGTGGCAGCGGTCCGGTTTGATGAGGCAGCACGGCTCGCAGACGCGCACGCACCCGTCCACGCCCACCGTAAGCACACCGCGCTGCAGGGCCAACATGTCCAGCAGGCGGCGGTACGCGATTTCGTTGCGGCGGCAGCCGGACAGCGCTTGCTGCTCGCCAGCGCTCAGTTGGTACGGAAGCGGCACGGCGATCGGGGCCGAGAGCGTGGTCCGTACGAACGACCTGCGGATCAGAATCCAGTGTGGCCCAGTGAGGGTTCGTACCAGTGTCTTTGATAACGCCAGTGTGTACTGTTCTCATTCAACAGTTCGGACATCTATCAGGGCCTCCGGTATGCATTATCAATAGACTGAGACGTCTGCAGCTTTTTTCTTTAAATGAAGGCTCTATAAAATTATGTAAACAGCTATTCGTTTATATAATTTACCTGTCCCTCAAAGGCTTACCGAATGTCTGCCTGTGAACATTCATATTTTATAGATCATATGCCGAAACGAAAAAAAAAATGAATCAACGAGGCAAACGGATGGGTAGACTGGTATGAACTGAAGTATGTCCAGTTCCGCGACGTAGTTGTGACTGATGAAAAATTCCTATTGAATCCGAATAAATGCTGTTTCAACAGCATGCGAACCTAAAGAATATCCTCAGGCGTTGCCTTTCTATGGATGTAGTCGCCGTTGTACTTAAAAGCGTTTAATCGCCAAAATGAAGCAGATGTTTCTAAGGCATAAGGTATTGTCGCACGAAGGAATTCAAGGACTATAAATGGATCAAATGCTAGCGCTGGGTTCAATAAACTATTTCGCAAGCAGACATGGCACCGTCTTGGTTACCGGGAAGCAGTTGCAGATGAAATTGAGATCATTTATTGAGTGACCCTTAAGTGAGTTCTGTTATGGATGTATCCAACGTTGACTGTGCTATATTGTGTATTGTGGCTGTAATTCGTATTATATTACTCCTGCACGAATAGTTTGCACGTATAGTTATCTGTTAATATTCTACTGCCCTGTAATTTGTACTCTGTGGAAATGTTCATATACAATGTATGGAATTGTACTGTATGCCCCCCTCACCCTTTGCCTCTTACGGGGCCTGTGAGGTATTATCAAATAAATAAATAAATAAATAAATAAATAAATAAATAAATAAATAAATAAATAAATAATAAATAAATAAATAATAAATAAATAAAGGTGGGCACATCCAGTTAGTGCAGTGATGTGTACTCGGTACTTGTCAACGCGGACGTATATCCTCATCTAAAAATCAAGCTGGTATTTTGTTTGGCCGGGGAAATATTGGTGAATACATGTAGTTAATGGCTTCTATGGTAACAATAATCTCATGTGAGAAGGGCCGTACAGTCAGGAGAGAAGTAAGACGTATTTTGCGTTGGTTCGTAACACCTGTCCAGTTTAGTTTACTGTTATTAAAGGCTCCCGGGGGGAGTAGTGCATCAGAGTTAGGTTTTACGTATTTTTCAATTTTACAGAACAATAACTATACCCGAAATGATCAGTCTCATTCGGAACAACGGTGGGAAAAGGATGGTAACAATGTCAGTTGGACGGCCGTTCCATTCTTTAGCACTTATAGGACAGAAGGAGACGAAAGAATGAGCAGTTCAGCACGCGGGCGTGTGACATGCAGCGAATCACTGGCGCGGTGAATGATCCGTGCCGCGCGTGCGATGTAGGGTGCACGAAGAATATACGCGGTTCTTGTGTGAGGTCATAGTCATGGTCTGAAGGAAACCAGCTTCTTTTTCACTAAGCATTTGGTTTAACCGGTCATGAATACTACTCATTATGAGTACGCTGCGCAAAAAATGACTGACTAGAAAGCAAACAGCACAGACCCTAATTCACTAGTGGGAGTTCTGGACATAACTCATGTACACTCATTACTGGATAAATTGGTACTTAACTGATGTGACATCGCGCATGATTTGTGTACAGAGGTTCGATTAGTCATCGCATTATCTGCGTTTACGCGGTGACGCATGATGAGTGATAAGCTTGGCGTGGCTGACGACTGCGCTCTTCCATTCCACTGTCGCGTTCTTTCACTCTTCATGCACGGGTGCGGATCGTAAGTTTCAGCTGCGCTGTGTGTAGCTGGGCCAATTTGTGAATTAGTACCGGTCCCGTTTACCTCTTGCTCTTTGTCGTCATTGTACTACCGTACTCATAATGAATCCGTTTCCATTAGCCCAGCTGTCCGTTCCACTACATGCACTCTACGTAGCTCACGAACAGCTTCCTAACAGAATGCGCTTCCATGGTGCGATTTGGAGTTGGAGCTACCTACTGTCGTTAAACTTCAGTCCCTGTTCAGTTCGTGGCGTACACCAAGAAGTTCAGAGCGATATATAAGCGCTGTTTCAGTGCAATGCTTTATGACAAGCGCCTTGCACTTCGCCAGTAAGACTAATTGTTCGCAAAATTGCTGTCTTTAAACAAGTATCAGCAAACACATTAAGCAGCCTCTGAGTTAAGGCCACGTACTGCTACTGCGGTCTAGATGCTGACCTTGTGGGTAGACCCAAATAGTCAAGACTGAATAATTTGTACGTACGGGTTTTGTAAATGACGCCTGCGAAGACCGTGTAATAACTACTCCTAGTAAGTAATTAACAAGAAGGCCGTTAAAATACCATAGGCACAAGAAGAGCAGCAGGTGGAAGACGAGAGTGAAGGCCGCGGCCGTTACGGTACTCTCCTGGAGCACGATGGAGTAGCAGAAGAGAACCACGTAGGCGTAGTAGGCCCACGAGAACAGCGCCGCCACGAGCGCTACGGGAATCCAGCAGAGCAGCCAGTACAGCGTGGGACAACAGTCCCTGAAACTGCAGTCTTCGTGCTGCCCGAGATCTGACGGGTCCCTCAAGGGTAGCATGCATGCGGCTTCCTCTTCTTCATCTTCTAGCTTGGCGTCTTCTCAATTATTGGCGATTGCCCTATTTACGATACATTGTCATCGGCATCATTCGGCAGTATTATAAAGGTGGAAAAGATAGGTGATAAAAGCTTACAAGAAATAGTAATAGGTGTATGAAGTACGAATAAAATTTAAGCAATAAAGTATGCTAAGGTATGAAAATAAAGAAAAAATCGGTAATTTGGAGCTGTGAAGTAATTTCAAGTACTAAAAGGAATACGGAAAAGGAGAACCGTTATAATTTTAGGAAAGTGAATTTTTGTGTCACGCAGAAAGTCACAAATGTCCTGCAGCAACGTTCTTGCAGGTGAATTCCAACGCACAGTCCCCAAAGGATGCAATTTGCGTAGTGATATTTTGAAATGTTTTCTTCATTGGGTTATAAACTGCAGACAGATCTGACAAAGTTTATTGAACAGCGGCATCCACCCACTCCCGTATCTACAGTGACCAATGTCGACGTGAAAGAGGTTCGGTGAAGAGCGGCACGTATGTACGAATTGCTCCATACACAGTGACCCAAGTTCGTCCGATGGTTGGTTTCGGACCCTGTTTCTTCAGCACCGCAGCTCGATGCGCATCCCATTCAAACATGGACTACCGTATGACCCAAGTACGCAGGAAAGCGGTTTAAGACATACATACATACATACATACATACATACATACATGCATACATACATACATGCATACATACATACATACATACATACATACATACATACATACATACATACATACATACATACATACATACATACATACATACATACATACATACATACATACATACATACATACATACATACATACATACATACATACATACATACTATAGCGCCTAGAATATACTGGCTAGTGTGCCGACCACGGCCTCCCGGGTGGCACCGTTTGCAATGAATGTCTGCGGCTGCCGCTACGAGCGCTGCAGTGCGGGTGGGTTTAGGTGGGTGCCGCGGTGCCACCCGCTCTTCATAGACAGCCGTGTTATCACAAGGGGGCTGCTGCGCTTTTTGTATTTATAAAGCCGTAGGAGCAGTAAATTTCTCATGTAGGAAGGTGATTTCTAATTTAGGGTTTCTTTTACTATACGAAGGCTTATTTACTGCTTGCTGCCTCCGTTTGAGCTTACGTACCAGCTAGCTCTGTTTCGAGTGTCGAACCTCCATTGGTTCAATTCAGGAAAAGGAAGCACTACATTCATTTTCTAAGACAGTCCAGCGCATTGCAACGTAGGATTTTTAAAGTAAAGCTATTCGGCGACGTTTTACAAAGAGAGAATAAGAAGGCCTTATTTATATGGACCTGTGAAAGTGACTACAAAAGGATTTTTTTTAAACAAGACAGATTTTTATTTTTTTAAAGTAATGAACGAAGCGAACGCGGTGTTTTCGCAGACGAGTTCATTGGTGAGGCGGATATTGCCGCTAATAACGTGAGCGTATTAAGACTGATTAGGAAAAATTTATCGATTGAATTTTTTATTCGAGCCTTGGGGACCATCGTCTAAATGGCAAATTAGCTAGAAGCAGTGACATTTTCATCCACATCCATCTTTTAAAGACCTGGAGAATCGCACCTAATTCATTAAGTGCGAGATATTCAAGAAATCTGCGGCGAAGTTCGAATGACAGCCTGCCGCGGCAAATCATAACCCGACACACAGCCGCACATGCTTGCCAGGCAAAGCGTATGTGACGCATCAGTCGCTGCCGCGACTACAGCCGAGACGTTCGGTTTGTTACTTTCGCGCGCTTGTCGTCACGGCGCTTCGGTCTGATGTGACACCGGGGTCACCTTTTTCTGCGCTCCAGCGGATTGCCTGAATTTACCGTTGAAATTCGATGATAAATATCGCGAGTTAAATGCGACTTTCATTGTAAAAAAACAAAAACAAAACAAAGGTGCGTTAAAATGTGAGTGCCTTCATATTCACCAGTTCAACAACTGTATACAGAAAGTAATTATAAATTTTTGTTAATTCGTCTTCTGAACCTCACGTTATAAGAGGCAATGTATTGCCGCCTCACCTGGGAACTCATCTGCAAAACTTCCTGTGCGCTGCGCTTATAGCCTTTTTATAAAAAGTATATTGCCTTAAAAAAACACCCTGTATATGACTTCTCTTCGAAGATGCTCGTATATGTGCTTTGCATGTTCATCATCATACGTTTGACAAGCTCACCATTGTATCGCATGCCGTGATGCGACTTAGGCTGTGCAACAAGGACACAGTTATAGCTCTTCACAGTGAGCTGCTCTTGCAGGGTAAAATATTAATTTTTGCTTCACTTAATTACCAGAGTGTTCCTGTTTGGAATTATTCCTCTCGATTGTTCGTTTTCCCCATACTTTCCTGCACTTTCGATTTCTTGCGATAGCAATTGTGTGGACACTGCAGGCGAATCTCCACCGTCGCCGCGATGTTCCGTATACATAGTCCAAGTGCGATAACATTGCGGCCGCACGCCGTATTATGTAGGTGCGAGTGAAAGCTTGCGAGGGTGAGCCGAGAAGGATGGTGGCTTGATTGGTACACGAGAACTGTTTGGTAAATGCAGAAAACACGTACAATGTTCCCGTACATTGTACGCGTTTTCATAAGATATAACAAACATTTTTTCAGGGAGATACCATGACTTTATAGTACGGATTTTTGAAGCAGGCTTTAATTAAACTGAGTCCACCATAAACAAGCTGGAGCTGTTAATTAAGGCAACTTTCTTGATCAATTGGACTATATCTCATCACAAGTTGTATGACCTGTTTTAGGGGCGAAGCTCCTTAGGGTCTAGCCTTGTCCGTCCGGCGTCGTCCGTGCTCACATCGACTGCCACGCCATCTGTCTGTCATGGATGAAACATTGCATGTAGCGGCTCAGCATCTATACACGAGATGGCGGTGCTGTGTATGGCGCGTTCTTGGAAAAAGCTTTTATTTGAAAAAGGCAGCAGAAAATGTCCCAAATAACACGGCAGCAGGATCCGATGAAATCCCAATACAGCTAATCAAAAACCTCGGTCCAGAAAGCAAGGCACTGCTGAATAATGCCATATAGCAAGTGATTAGAACAAATAAAATTACCGTTGAATGGCGTGAAAGCAAGATGAATCTCATCTACAAAGGCAAAGGAGATAAGGATAAGACGAGCTCGTACAGGCCAGTTACAGTAACGTCGGTGATATATAGAATGGCAATGCAAGCCATAAAATTAGAACTGTCGAAGTGGGTGGAGGAAAACGGTGTATTGGGGGAACTACAGAATGGGTTCAGGCCAGGCAGACGCTTAGAAGACAATATGTTTGTACTAACTCAGTGCATAGAGATTTCAGTAGCTCAGAGAAGACCTTTATGGATAGCATTTCTAGATATTAAAGGAGCTTATGACAACGTAGACAGGGAATTGTTGTGGGATATTCTTCAATACGAAGGCATAGATGACGATTTCGTGGAGCTGCTGAGGGAGATATATCGAGACAACCAAGTACAAGTGGCATGGGAAGGCCGAAAAGGAAATGAAATGGTGGGAATTCACCAAGGATTGAAGCAAGGATGCCCTCTGTCACCATTGTTGTTCACGCTTTACGTCAAGGGCATAGAAAGACGACTGGAAAACAGCGAATTAGGTTTTGATTTATCCTACATGCGTAATGGACAAATGGTGCAACAGAAGGTCTCTGGACTGATGTACGCAGACGACATTGTGCTACTAGTAGACAATAAAAAAGATTTACAAATACTCGCGAATATCTGTGGCAATTCAGTGACAAATCTAGGCCTTAAGTTTAGCACAGAGAAATCAGGAATTATGGTATTTAATGAAGAGATGAGTAACTTCGTGGTGTCAATTCAACAGCAAGTAATACCCATAGTGAAGCAATATAAGTACCTCGGCGTACACATAAACGAAGGAAAGAATTACTCAAGCAACCACCATGATACTCTGAAAATACAGGGGAAGCGGAATGCAGCAATAATGAAACACAGAGCACTGTGGGGCCACAATAAGTATGAGGTGGTGCGTGGAATCTGAAAAGGAGTAATGGTGCCAGCGCTAACATTCGCAAATGCCATTCTATGATTAAAATCGGATATATTGTCGGGTTTGGAAGTTAACCAAAGGTATTACCGTGGGCTTTGGGAGCCCACGGTAATACCACAAATGAGGCAGTGCAGGGTGACGTGGGTTGGGCCTCTTTTGAAGTCAGAGAAGCACAGAGCAAAATTAGTTTTGAAGAAAGGCTCAGGAACATGGACGAAAATAAATGGGCGGCTAAAGTGCACAAATATCTGTACATGAAAGCGTAGACACAGAATGGAGGAAGAGGTCAAGGAAGTTGGCAACCAAGTGCAGGATAATCGAAACTGTAAATAGACAACCAGGAGACATCAGAAAGAAAGTGAGAGAAATAGAGACCGTGAATTGGATGCAAAGAATGGAAACAAAAAGGACAATGGAGATTTACAAGAATGAGAAGAAAGCAATTAGAAGGGAAAATCTGTACGATAACACAAATGGCAGTGTATTGCTATTTGAGGCTCGAGCCGGTTGCTTAAGGACCAAAACATACCGGAGCAAAAATTTGGAACTAGATGAGGCATGTGTATGCTGCAGTAAAGATCCAGAGACCACTCAGCACATCCTATATAATGGAATGCGACGCGATCCACCCAGCTAGATCCGTAGGTAACGTGCAACTCCCAGAAGCACTCAGGTTTAAAGTGGAAGGAAACATCAAGAGATCAGCTGTAGAGATAAGCAAGAGACGATTAGAGTACTGGTGGAAAAAAAGCAGGGAAAACATGGATATGACTTGATCTCTTAAAATCATAGGTAGCGGTACAAGGTAAATTTTTTGAAAAAAAAGAAAAATAATAATGAGACGTATACAGAAATGCTTGATAAAGAACATGTATAGTATACCTGATTAAATGAAGCAGACTAGATGACTATTTCTCGCCGCCCCGTTTCAAAGGGGTTGCCAATAAATTATCATTATCCTCGTTCCATACCACACAATCTCTGCCATGGACGAACGTAAGGCGCGGCATGCTGCGGCTCAGCGTCTACACAAATAGTGAGCTACTCCGGCAGCGAGGGCGCGGGAAGCATCGGCAAAGCGGCAAAAACGCCAAGCGGACCGGGATTTGAGGGTGCGGGAAGCGGCGGCTCGCCGGTAACGCCGACAGCAAGCTACCCCGGAGGCGAGAGCGAGGGAAGCGGCGGCAAAGCGGCAACACCGACAACAAGCTGCTCTCTTACGGTGCATCTCTTACGACTACAAGCAACCCACGACCACGAGGGGAACGTGCATAGGCCTCGCATTTGCAAACTTTAGGATGTATCCGCTAGAACAACTGCTGGCTCTGCATTTCACCGACCATAAAGCAGTAAGTACTAATGAAATCGAAACGCAACCCGGAACTCAACACGATATACGCGTTATGAGCAATAAAACACACTGTATATATTGTACACCGCATTTCACGCATTCAAATGCGCGAGTGGGGCAATGTCACGGGTGATTTTACGGTATAACGATCCCCAGTGCTTCGCCCCACTGATCATGATTCACTTCGTGGATATGCAGTGATTTTTTTTGCCTTCTGTCTTCATCGCAGCATTCCGAACACTACCATTTTCTTTAAATAAAGGTGGCAAATAAATTATTTTAAGTTATTGATTTCACCTTCACAATAGGCATAAGCTAATGATTCCACTGGCCCAGATGGCATTTTCATCCACGCGACTGAAATATAGATCGAGATTGCAGTACAGATGGCGACCTTCACTGGCCGTTTGCGGCCCTTGTGCACCATCATTTTGCAATCTATCAGCGCTCGCGGCTTTGAAACTACAGTGTTGGGCGCACTCTTATGATACAGAAGCTTTGCGGTGGACACCAGATCCTTCGAAGCTGTCCGATTCGGCGCTCTCAACGACTGCGCCCAACAAGGAGGCCACTGACTGGATGTGCCTGTGCCACTTTGATGGAAGTTCTTTCGCTCAGAAATATATAGTTTGCCCCTTTTAATTTTCTACTTCGACGTGCAAGATATGTAAGATAGTTATGGCATATCGTACGTATTGCATCAATTCAAGACGCGATTTATCGCGACGAAGATCCTCGAAATGCCGTTCACGATGATAGTGAACGTGCGTTCGATGAAACTGCTTTTAGACACTTTTCACACACCACAGCAGTTGGAGTCAGCGTTTTGTCATTTCTTTTTATTTTTCGTTCCCATTCTGCGAGCCGTATGCCATCAGATGGTGCAGTGAACAAGAATACAAGCCCTTCGCTCGAGCAGTAACTACTCCAGCACAACCACGCAAAGCAAGTCCCCTCTTCACTGTCGCTGTGGTTTCAACATTCTTTCACCGCTGTCACATATTTATCCTACTCACAGACACGGAAGCAGAACAACCACAAACTCACTCGAAGCTTTTATGACGCAAGAACAAACACGCAACACCGTAATGACATTGAAAACGCAAACACAGAAATTGATGCAACCACTGCGAAACTGCTCTAGCCAAGCAGACGACACGCGCAGTCAGCACGACCTACTGAACTACAGACCTGCACAGATCTCCCTGCTCCAGCACGCCTGGTCTAGTTCACCCCTTTTGCCGCTAGGGATAGAACGTACGAGCAGAGTGGCGCTAGTTATAACCTGTTCGCTGTCGTCTGCTTCTGCGATCTGTTCCAGCGCTCGTGCCGCTATTTCGGCAGCCCCAGATCGTTTACATTGTTTGTAAATGCATAAATTCATGAAAATAAAAAAGAAAACAAAATGTGCGAAAGATTGCTTCTCATTTCAATCACGAGGTAGAGTAGGAAGAGCGGTGCAAGAAAGGAAAACAACGAGTACAGCCGGCAGACGATAACATTTCATCCCGTTGCCTTCGCAGTAGAGGAAGAAAATCTGATTACCAGAAGATTAATAGGATAAAATATACCACAATGGAGTAATAAAGAAATACAATAATAAAGAACTTGATATATTGATATGAACAAGGACATTTAAAGGAATCACGCAGACTATATGTATACGCAGACCACACACAAACTGCGTGAATCTGCACACGCTGCAGAAGGCATGTAACTTCAGCCTTAGCTACATGCAGGTTGCTTGAGTTAATTACAGATGGGATAACGTAAACGCTCACATTGTAGTATATTGCTGTGTGCCATCATGTAAATCAGAACAAAGCAAGGACTCTAGTATCAGTTTTCACAGTTTCATGAAAGCTTTGCGATGAATATTTGACGGGCCGAACAAACACGTAAACAATCACTCCATCAGTGAGTTTTTTTTTTTCTTGTGTGGAGCGGCGCGAAATTTCCGCACAATAGCAAACCTAGAAAGAATTCGTGTACTATTTTACGCGTTATTACATACCACTACAATGAGTACACTTAAACAATTTTGACATACTAGCTGTTGTCTTCGTAAGAATTTGTCACATATGCTAGCAGCCCGCTACAGAAGAGCCGGCGCACACATTCGAACGCCGCCCAGCCGCTCGCCGAGTAGCAGACGAACAGGTTATAAAAGCGGCACCTATGGCCACCGGTTGAACGAAAGTGGGCGCAAGCTGCTCCCATAGAAGCCGGACATCTGTGCAGTTCTGTAGTTCCAGTAGGTCGTGGCAGTCAGCACCCACCTACACGGCTGCGACCCCTGCCGGCCACCGTGGACATTCATTGCAGACGGCGCCGCGCTTCTTCATTGAAAAGGGAGGGTGCTCGGCACACTAGTCGATATTCTAGGCATTATAATACATACATACATAGCCCCCCGGAAAGTGCGTGAAGCACCCGACGAATGTTAACACATTAAAAAAATCGGCAGGACCCATCTAGCGCAGACGGTCGACCGCAGTACCTTTAGCATTGAATCAACATAGCGAACAACGTATTGCCACCATGGAAACGAGTTACGTGGGAGGCGTTTGGGGCAGCGGGACTCCTCTTTCGCGCATCCTAAGTGCACTCGGCGTCATCTAGCGTCGCCGCTACGTAGCCTGCGCGTGGCCTCCGAAAAGAAAGCGCGGCGGGCCGGTGCCTGCGAATGCCGAGAATTGTCCCCTCGCTTGCCGTGGCACCCAGTGGCACATAGTGACCTAATGTGGCGAGAACTTCATCGAAGAGCGGCACATTCCCCAGTGCATTTGCGGCGTAACCTGCTAAAGCGTCAGCCTGCTGTCCTTGAGCGGATAAGTTTAAGGATCGTTTTCGTCACTGTAGAGCGGCACATTCCGAGTGGCACATACTTAGTTACCTAAGTTGGCGTCAAAGAGGTTCGTTGAAGAACGGCACTCCTACCGGCACAGACCCAGTGACCGCAGCTGGCATCAAAGAGGTTCATCAAGGCCAGCACAGACCTAGTGGCACATACCTAATGCACAAAGCCGGCGTCAGAGAGTTTCATTGAACCCAGTCCCCGCATCTGCAGTAGACCATGTCGGCGTGAAACAGATTCGTTGAAGAGCGGCGCATGTTTACACATTGCCCCATACTCGGAAACCGAAGTTGTTCCGACGGTTGGTTTTGAACCCTGTTCCCTCAGCACAACAGCCCGATGCGCCACCCATTCGGTCATGGACAACCCAGTGAGCCAGATAGGCGGGATAACGGTAAGACATACATAGTTAGCGCCCGGAAAGTGCGATAAGTACCGAACGCATTTAAAATGTCACTAGATTCATATTCACTGAAGGTATGACAGGGAGGAGAGGGTGGCCGACCAAACCTCTAGCTAATAAAATATTATTTGCGGACTAAGATAGGGCAATTCCGTGAGATAATTTGCTAGCAATGCTTGTTTTATTTTCTTGTCTACCCAATATTGGGACACATACATGCCGTCTTAGGCCCCAAGGACGAAGATCAGACAAGTCCATGCATCTAGCCATCAACCCCACGGTGGCTGAACGATCGTAGCGCCAGAGTTCCCTCTAGTAGTTATTGTACGAAACTTTGTGGTCAATGGGAATAAAAAGAAAATGATGCTGAAGTCATCTACGACTTTCCAGGTGATGCGAAGAGCGTTATATTCAGAGGAAAATTAATACAGTGTACACTGAATGTTTTTTTTATGTACGCATCACACATAAATGTGCTTGTTTTATTTGAACCTAATGAATTGCTTAAGGGTAGCGCGCTTTAACTGGTGTATGGTTCTCCATTTGTGGTAGTGCTATCTATGGCTTCGGAGCCGTCGGGTATCGCAGCGAGGAGTAGTCACTGTTCAATGTACCCGGTGTATGCATGGATGAGTGGAAGTCCCTGATGCCCCCTCACGTACACATAGTGAGGCTCATGCAAACGTCTCTGACGATGTTGTGAATAGCGTTTCCTCTGCGTCGGGTAATAGACGCAAAGTCCTGGGGCGGGCGACCTAGCCACAGATCGTATTGGAACGGGACACCTTGCAGCGCTGCCGTGTCGCTGTTGTCGCTGGCATCACCACTCATTGTTGCGTATGATAGAAAAAAAAAAGAATGCAAAATGGAAGGCAACGTGACCAATGGGATCAGCTGTTTATGGATTAAAGGCCACCATGCCCCTCTCCGTCACTCGTTCATGCTAAAGTCCCTAGAGTTTCTGCGCGTTTTTCAAGAAAAGCAAAAATATCTAGGGACTTTAGTTCATGCGGCTAAAGGTGACAACCAAATACGACGAGAATGGGTCTGACGCGCTGGAGTTTTGAAAGTACCATGACGCAGCCTCGTGGCATGCAACGAAGTTGGCTGGTTAGGTTAAGATGGACGGCGTCCCTTGAGTTAGAGGTCTCGCTCGCTTTGTGCGTTGTATTGAATGCTTTGAGTAGTTTTCAGACTCGAAAAGTGCTTGAAATGTACGCACGACCTTGTGCGCTGCCGCCTGCATTGTCGCATATGGAAAGCGAGCGCTCTCTCTTTCGACAAACGGAGTCGAAATCACGGGAACCTGAAGAGTACGCTGAGCAGCGCGCGGTTCCGAAGCGCGGTAGCCGCTGTTATTGTTGCTTGATAAATTGTCATGAACGTGAGGGTCGTATTCCTGATGTGTGGTTGTATTGGTTCCCCGGAAAGCCGTATCACGCGTACGACGGGAGCGTTGGATACGTGCTGTCCGACGCGTGAAATACGCAAGAGAAACGCTGTCTCCCAGTATACAAGTGAGGTATTTACAACCTATACATGTAGGGTAAGCAACGCGGCTCGTTCACCTGCCGAGCGTCCCGAACGAATTAATGAGGTTAACCAGCCAAGGTTAACAAAGGGCTCCGTCAAGGCCAGCGAATACCAACTCAAAGTATTTTCGGAGCGCGCAGCCAGCACGGGGCAGATTGCAACAAAGCAGCTGTCAGCATGCGAATTTGCGAAATGCCACCGCGCACATACATAATTTAAAGAATTTTGTGTAGCCAAATGTTGGAAATTACGCTTAACTGCCGGGAATACAGCAAAAGTGCTTGCGCAATTGACTGTGCTGCAGAAACGGCATATACATGTATAGACCCACGGCTGACGGCTACACGCAGCAGTTGTCGGTGGATCTTTCATGATTCCGTTTCATGAAAACAACCACTAAAACTGCTGAGGGCGATATGCAATGCTTTATGGCTTTAGAGTAATGGTAGTAATAGAAGTAACGGTAATTTTGACAGCCCGCCGCCGCCAATAGCGGTGCTGCAAAAACATTGAAATCAGTTGGCAGGCTGGTTATTTCATATACGAAATGCTAGGGACGTCACTCCCCATGTCGCAAGTTGTCGTCGCCGCTGCAGCTTGCGCATCAGTATTCTTTACCGGGAAACGTATGCGGGGAGCGACACGGGCTTCGAATTATCATCAGGAGCGCCTTATCGCCCATTATGTGGCTCGGATGCTTGTTTTTAGCTTGCTCTTTATTGAAACGGATGCTGTTCCGTATGCGTGATCCCAAAGAATGTATGTACTGTTCGCTTCACATTGCCGAGCGCTTGTAGCCTCTGTCGATGCTAGGCCATGAAGAAATCCCGTGATACTAGCCATAGCTTCGCTGTAAAAACTTGGATCCGCGCCTGAGGGTGATATCCTAAGCATTTCCTATAGTAAGTATAGCTTCGATTCATCTGCACGCCAATGTGCATGATTTTTTTCTTTGCCACTGCAGCATTGAACTGGCATAAAGCAGGCCGTGTACAGAAATGCGTACATCGTGTCTAAAGGCGGTATATATCTACCTGAAGGTATACTTTATGTTCATAATGCCAGAGAACGCTATAGAAGACCGGCGGGTTGCCCTCAGTATTTGACATTGAACTTAAGCGATTCTCGCACGGAGCAAGTTGCCTTGCTTCTTGGGAATGGCGGTGTTACGTCATTTCGTGAAATGGTGAAATGGAATTGCACATCGATGGTGTGTATCTTATGTGCAGCTCTACCGCTTTAATGTTAAACATTTAATGTTTTAACGCACTTTGACACGTTGTGCAAATCTGCTATAATCTAAAATTGGTCGCTGCAATTTGATATTCAAGAAAAGCGCACGCTATACGAAAACAGCAACAATAGAAAGCCAGCATGAACAATTGCACATAAACTGACTTCATTATGTAGTACAATAAATTTAATTTAGTGGAATACACAAATATAGTCTGCGAACATAGCGCCGCAGCACACGTCCGAGTGCGTGCTCTGTAAGCGTCGACGCAATCAGCAGCAACGGTTTCTGTCGGTCTTCCCGATACACCCACGTTCACAGTGTACCTTCACGGATGGGACCATGTTGTAGTCCTGGTCGGCACGACAGGTCAACAACAGGCTGGCACAGAATGGCATTCACGCTTTCCGTGAGGGTGCTCCGTGAGCGGAGCGCCCCGCCGACTGCTTCGTAGGATGGGGAAGGCCCGCTCTCTCCGGGGTCACAGCTAAGGGAGGAGCTGAAGCCACGTCTCTCGCGAACTTATCGGCGGTGGTCGTCGCTGTCGTGGTCAAGGCCGACTCCGTTTCTGCGTCCTTGTCCCCACCGTCCTTCGTCGCGGCTGAACTAGGAGGCGGCGCTGGTGCCGGGCCGATACTGTTCCTGTCCGGGTGGAGCCTCGTCGGGAACCGAGATCCATCGCCGAGGCTGGTGAACACTGGAACGAGCCACAGGTCCGGTCGTGAACCGAACACCTGGTGGAGAAATAGAAGTTTCTGATCACAAGTTGACGATATTTCTCGTTCGTGATTTAGTGCGTAAAATGACAGAGACAAGCGGGAAGAAGTTTCGTTTTGTCGGTTCTTAATTTTGCACTGTAATTCACGAACCTATTCCAACTCGCGGTTTGTCGCTGAACACTGCGCAGCAAAAAATTACAGATGCCAATTCGCACATTTTATGATTGCCTTGCAAAATGAAAGACGAGCCTTCCTGTTGAATTTTAAACAACTGACGCTTTATAAATGCTCATAATTGTACGTATGTAAGCACTTCTGCATTGCATCCCCATCGGAAAGCCACTGCTATGGCCAGGAATAGAAGCCACAATTTTATGCTGAGTCATTCTGTAAGAAATGGTGCAGAATTTCCATTGCCGTCAGTGAATGTGACCTATTGGCCTGTTGCCACATGGTTTAAGCAGCCTTATGTTTATGGATTTGTAATTAGGAATAACAGGTTAGGATGTATTTATCGATTACCCTTTCACAACACCAAAAGCATACGTTGTGCAGTGGAGGAAGGTTTCCGTAAGCCAGAAACGATTCGACAGCGAAAAAAGCGCCACTAAATTACTTGGCAAGTTTTGACAGAGTCTGCAGTTTAAAGGAACCAGATACATTGCATCACGTTTTGATGACGCTAATGGGCTAAGGTGGCTAGAAGGAAATAATTTGGAATTCGTGTAGTCACGTTAACGCGTCGGCGCTGTCGTTTAGCATCAATATGAAAATATAATTGGACATGCAGCATCTGCGCAGGCGATGCGCAGGCGATTTTTTTTTTTTTGCACGAGTCGTCTCGGGAGTGGCACGGAGTGAGTTTAAAAAGCAACACGAGTATGCTCGGGAGTAGCAGGGGGTGCGCGTGGGTGGTTTGACGATTTAACTCTGTAGTGGCAGTTAAAGGGTTAGACCTTTTGATGAGCAACATGTTTAAGTTGTATGAACCCCCGCTACAGCCTTTTGTTGCTCAATACGTGCTACATAAAAGTGTTTTTCCGGGAGTGAAAGAAGCCCGTGAATACACGCTAAGTGCTTCGAGCGTCCAGTCGCGCGGCAGATTTGCGTGTATTTGCGGGCTTCTTTCACGCTCGGAAAAACACTTTTATTGCGATAGCAATTATATGGGCACTTCAACCGGATTTCTGCCGTCGGCGTCGCCGTCGCCGTGAGGTTCCATATAGATTCCAAGGGCGATAAATCGTCGCCGCGCGCCGTATGCGCGAGCGAAAGCGCGCGGGGGACGCGCGCTATCACGGAGGGCGAACTCCCCCGCGCGCTATCACGGAGAGCGAACGCACGGCTGAAAGCAAACGCGACCGTTGCGCGAAAGGCCGTGGGGGTATGGGAGGGAGGGAGGCGGGGCGGCGCTGTGCTCCGGCGCCAAAGGCGTATCTTGCCACTCAATCTCCCACGCGAAAGCAAGAAAGCGGGAAGGCAGCGCGGGAAGGAGGGGGGGGGGCAGCTTCTCCTCTGCCAACAACTTCTCCTCTGCACAACTCCTCTGCGCTTTGCCCTGCATTTGCGGTCGCCCGCACCGTCTCTTATCTCCACACGGCTCTGACTTTTGTATGCGCTGTGCATTCGCCGCTCAGTTTCCGTTGAAGCGATAGACCGCGCGAGCCTTCGCCCCGGCGGCTGCGCTTGCTGCCAGTATTTTGACAGTCGTTGTCTGCGGTCATTCAGTGTGATCTATTCATGTTTGCTTGTGCGCGCTGACACCACGATTGTTAATTCAGTTAGTAAGCGAATGTGTCCAAGTTTATGCAGCCGATAAAACCACTATCCCTACTCCGAATAGCTCTCTACTAATTTGCTATCGCAATCGATGCTACGCCTTTCGGGCGAAACTGCGACATTTTATGTAGCCCGTATTGAGCAACAAAAAGCTGTAGCGGGAGTTTTTCATGTTGCTCTACAATTTTCTGCTTGACACTTTTCATCTAATTATACCACCTGAGAAGTTGATCATTTATTAAGAGTAATCATGTAATTAGGCGACATGCAAAAATAAATAATCTGAGTATCTCCGAGTGACGGCAAACAACATCACGTTGGTTCCGTCCAGCTACGTGGCATTTGCATATTTTATTTTAATGTTTGGCTCAAGTTACGTGGGACACCCACTTAAAAGAGCACGAACGTATGAAAGCATCTTTATTTTCGGGTGTTTCGGTGGGAGCCAGCCAGGGTCAGACACCAGCTTAAACGTCGAAACAAACGTGTTTTCGGTAAGTCCTCCTCCAAGTAAGTGAATGACCGGATCAAATTTTCGAGTAAAGCCTGCTCGTATCACAGGTAATCTCAGTATACCGGTCATAACTCAACCATATCGCATGGAAATGTTAGTCATTTACGGATCTCTTTCCTCCTGCATTTGGTCTTGTGCCGCACAAATGACACCGCCTTGGATCTCTCATTGCGGCGACTGGATACGAGAATTTTCTCCGCATTCCTCCGGGAATTTCAAATTAGCGCCTAGGGAAATGCCACAAACCACTCCCCCCCTAATAAGCGTGAGTTGCCTATTGGGAATTGTAGACAAACACAGTCCGTACACTGCTCAACAACACATGTCACAGTACCGCGAAATTGTCTGACAAACAGCGCGGAAGCATTTCACACGATATGTCCACGAATGAGAAAACCAGTCTGCCATTGCTCCTGATATCTGAGGGTGGGGCATACTAATATGCCTTCGAAGATTGCGAGGACGACAAGCCACCGAGAGGCCGAACTACTACACCGCGAGCTCAGAAAGCGGCTGGAATTTGTTGGGCGCTGACTTTTTTCTGCGATCGCTTTAATTTGTATTCTATATTACTCCAACAAGTTACGTCTGATGGCAAAATGTGTCCTCATCAGCATGAATTTTTGAAATTATTACTTAAGAACTGCCCAATCTCTGCGGGCGCCACAAAACTGCCAGCGAGAACCAAGTCTGCATAGCGCAGCTGTCGGCATAACGTAAGACGAAGACGGAAGTAACTTGATGAAAACAACAGTTGTATTGAACCTGAGTATACTGATTTGGGGTGAAGGTCTGCCCGCACAACAAGTCAACGTAAAAAGAGCTGATCTTATAGGTTCGAACATGGCCTGCCCATGTTTTCGCCACCTTAGTTTCTCTTGCTCACCCCGGCATAGTAGTCAATAACTCTTTTTCAAAAAAAAAAAAAAAGGAGCAGTTGCTGCGTTCAGTCAGCAAAAATGTCCATCAGTTAATGTTTCCATGCTGCATAACTATCAACTAGGTATTTATGAACTTCGGGAAAGTATTTACAGACTTGGCGAAGTCTCCATAGGCTCTGTCGGCGTAATAAAAGAAGAAACTAAAACTTAGACAGAGAGAGCACCGAAGTTGTTTGAAATGCGCCTTTGTCGATACTTGAGGCGGCAGTACAAGTTGAGTACACGTGGTGCCAACAAAGTCGTCTCGGCCATATCTCCTGCTCACCTCAGCAAAATTTCTGAGCCTGCCGAGGTCGAATGAGTCGCCACGTTCCTTGAAAGTCGGGGCTCGGGACGACTCCAAGGTGGTGCAGTTGCGAGACACCCAATTGAGGTGCACGCAGAGGAAGGAGCCGACCGAGAGGAATGCAGCCGCTCCGACAGTCATGAGGAACATGGTGTGCAGCGACTGCAAAAGCAGCCGGTGGTGCATGTTCTGGCGCCACATGTAGACGGACACGCTGAAGAACACGTAGACGCACAGCAGGCCGATGTAAAACAGCGTGAGCAGGAAGAACTTATACGTATTGAAACAGACGCAGTTGTTGAACCACGGGCAGTGGTGGTCCATCTTCAGGATGCACCTGCGAAGGACCACGCCGCTTAGTGGACAATCTTTGAGAATTAATTCTGGGGCTTTACGTGCCAAAACCACGATATGATTGTGAGTCACGCCGTAGAGGGGGACTCCGAAACAATTTTGACAACCAGGGGATCTTTGACGTACCCCCAATGCACGGGACTCAGGCATTTTTGCATTTCATCGCCGTCGACATGCGGCCGCCGCGACCGGGATTTGATCCCGCGACATTGTGCTTAGCAGCTGATATTTGAGGGCGCAATACTAACACACCATCAAAGAAGAAAGTGTCGTGCTGACCTAATTAATGGTTAGACCGTAGTTTGCTGTGTCTTGCAATAACGGGCGTACACTATAGGCCCAATCATCTGTTTAATCTTCTATTTATTTATATGTTTATTTATTTAGCCTCAAGTGCACAAAGCTTTACATAGGGGAGTGGAGTACACAAAATAAAAATAACCACAAAAATGACATCAAATGTGCCGTAATACCCAGTTAACTCGAAGGAGTAAAAACTGGAAAAAATTTCGAGATAAGCGGAATTTCGAGATAGCCGAGTTCCCGAAAATATAAGCATAACCACCGCATAAAGCCAACATGACGCCTTTATAATATGACGCCGGTAACCGCCGACTTCATCACAAAAGCACAATGTACCAGGAGCGGTACTTTTAGTAGATAATTTTTGCGATATTATGTGCGATCCAGCAACCGACACGTCGGTCGCATATCGGCAACGGCGAACCTCTAACATATAAGCGCAAACGCAGATTCATGTTTACACCGTGTTCGAAGCTCAGTCACGCTAAAATGCCGCCAACGTGCTCGGTTCCCCGGAGTTTACGACCGAGGAGAGCGTCCACAGAGCGTCGTTCTGACCACTGACAAAGCGCGAAAATGAACAGCACCGGATAATCCATTGCTACAAAATCACGGCGCTTAAAAAAAGTGGTAGGACATACCGGACATGACAAAACGTCAAAGCCACGCCTGAGCGAATGCGCCCTGTAGATAAAAACACAGACCTTGAGGTCATTGTTCACCTTTGGACACCAGGTGGTGTCCAAAGCTTGATGTCTGCGACGTATTTCCGACTTCCAAAATCGTTTTCGCCGTTTGCAGTCAGCTGAGCAATGGCCTCAAGATCTGTATCTCTCGAAAGCGCCATGCCGCGCGTTGCGAGCAAACGCCGCGGGAAAGCGCTCGCCACCGCCCTGCTTAGTAACGTGACCACCGCCAGTGCAGCCACGCACAACAGCTGCCTCCGAGCACCGGGCATCAAGGCACTGCCAAGGTCCATCTAAATAGGTCGGGAAGCTTGGAACGAAAGGCGTGCCAAAACCTATCGCCAGAGATATCATAAGGAACATGTCTGTTGGTGCTATTCGCCAAGGGCACAAAAACCACTACTTGATTTTTCTTCTTGCCATTCGAAACTTGTAAAACAGGGGATTGTTTATTCAGCACTTAGGTCCGCTATCGCTAAGTCATGTACACACTGTATGCAACAAAGTTTTTCGCAACAGCTAGATAGGCTAAAGAAAGCTGGATATCCAGCACATTTGTTATCCCTAACCTGCGAAAAGCTTTCAAAATGGGTCAAGGGTGCTGCAAAAAAACAGCAAGAAAAACAGAAAAAAGAACGGTTTGCAGTGGTGCCCTATGTGCACAAGTTGTCACATGGTTTACGGAATGTAGCCAGTAGGTACGACGTCAATACGGTTTTTTTCGGCTCCCCGTAAGTTGTCAAGGATGTGCCCTATCATAAAAAGGAAACTTGAGCGGGGGGGGGGGGGGGGGGGGGGAGTAAAAAGAAGAAAAAATGATTGTGGCGTTAGGCACGTGTCCCCTTTAACACATTGTGACACAGGCATAGTCTATCACATTCCACTCAAGTGCGGTAAAGCTTATATTGGACAGAGCGCCAGATGCCTCAATATTAGACTAAATGAACATCAGCATTCCCTTAACAATCCCAACGCTTCTCATCTAGCCTCGCATTGTTTTACGTGCGGTTGTAGGCCATTGTTTGAGGACACAAAAGTCCTTTCTAGACATAAATGCCAAACTACACGCGAAATCATTGAGGCATTTCACATTAAAAGACTAGGAGAAACTTGTGTTAGCCAGGCATCATTATCATTGTCACAAAGTGAATTTCAATATTTGCTCAGCACGTGCGTCAGTGCGAAGTAGAGTTCTTCTTTCTTTTTTCTTGTTTAAATTTTAGCGGCTTCACCATTTCCTGATTAGATTTGTCTGGTAACTGCTATCCTTTTGACCATGTGATGTTTTCTTTGCTACGGTTTTCGCAATCACTTATATATATGTTTGTTATTCCCAATAAAGATTTAGTTGTGAGTTAGTAGTGGGCACCATTGAAGCGTGACTAGGTGAGGGGGGGGGGGGGGGGGACAAACACTGAAACTAGAAAACCTATATGAAAAAAAAATTTCGAAAAATTTTCATTAGAATATTGTCGTACGAGTAAATATTCCCGTGCAAATATTCCTACATGAAAAAAAATATTCCTATATGAAAAAAAATTTTTCGACAATTTTTCATTAGAATATTGTCGTACGAGTAAATATTCCAGTTCAAATAACACAACACAACAAATGTTAATTTTGTTTCTATTTCACGGTTTATTAGTTCGTTCTTCGTGGCCCCTACCAACCAGTGATTCTGGCGCAAGACTTGGTAAGACTGTGCAAACCAGCTATTATGTCGTGCGGAATGGCGTTGCACACTTGAACGAGGCGGTTTCATCCGAGTATTGTATTTCCTTGCGTGTTTGTTGAAAGTGTGGCGTGCTGCTTCAATTGAAATTTCGCGTGACCTAGCGCACGGCATTTATTGCCGAAAGGTGTGAGTGCAGGCTTTTTGTTATCATGCAAGTTCCCGCTACGGCATCCGACGCGCTGTGTCTCGTCGTGACGATAACGGCGGAACGACCCGCGAAGAAACGTCGTGCTATGTTCGTGTGCTCTCCGTAACAGAGTGTCCGACGGGGAGCAAAATTAGTAAGTCGAATGTTTTTTTAAATTATAATGGGGGACAATGTTGTCTTGTCTGATAACTGTTGGATATGAATACATGGTGTCGCACGGAATTGCGAATGATTATGTAGAAAGGTTTCGCATACGTTGCTAAACATTACGACTGTGTGCTGACCATAACACTTTTCATCCATTGAAACATGTTTTGTTTGGTCATCTATATTGGTTGCATTATTCTAGACGAATAAAAGTGAAGTTTCTTTCGAAACCTCTGTGGCACTGTCATTTATTTCATCCTATTCGCTGACCTTCCTAAGGAACCTACTGGAGCAATAGCCGCCAATAATAGCCTAATTATGTTCACATTAAGACATTCCTATAGTTTAATGACACTCTGGAACTTCAGCTGAGGCGAGGTGCAAGCTAACCTCAGCCTCAAAACAAAAATAACTGCTGGCCTAGCGGTCGAAATGACCGACGCTAATGAAATTCAAACATTCGCGCAAATAAGCATAAGATCTTGACGTCACTGCCATTTTCGGTTGTGACGTCACTTTATTTTTTATTTTTTGCTTGTTGTTAGTTGTCCCCCCGATACGCAGATGGCGACGGTTGCAACGAGCCGCCATTTTCTTCTCATGGGGGGCTTCTATGGAAGCTTCGCTACCAGTTTATATACACCTTGGCACTGCCGTGCGTGGCTGGCGCGTTTACAAGTGCCGGTGAGCTCGCCTCTGATTCACGCCACTCTTTCTCGCACTCTTTGCACGCGTCAGCGATCGTAGCGATGGTCCGCCCACGTAATCAATGGGATCAGCCGGCCGAGGACTTTTGCCAATACCACAGCTGCGCAAAAAAAGTGCAAAAAAAAGTTTGGGTACTGTCTTTCTTTCAGCATTTTCGCAGTCCCGGTTTCGATATATCCGGAGTACGGCGCAGTGGCGTTTCGAGCTAAGGGGTGAAAAACCCGCGGAGTTGACAGCGTGCTAGGGAAAAAAATTGTGTTATCCGATAATTCGAGATATCAGAGTTTGAGTTAACGAGGGTTTACTGTATAAACATCTTTATTCATTATGGAGCTCGCTACCATTTGTTTTAAAATTAATGACACTACATTCATTTATTACTGAATTCAAAAAGTTCGTTTTGAACCAACCGAGCCTTACATAACATTTTTTTTGTTTGTGCCGCATAGTGCATGCCTTTGTATTTTCATTTATACATACTGCAGTTTATATCATGCTACGTATGAAACTGTTTAAGCAAGCCCATTTTCTGTTCAATTTGTTCATGTTTCCCTATGTTGCTTAATTTATTTAATTCGTGTTTTACTGTTTTTATAATTGCTGCCTTTTTGTTTTTATAGTTGTATTTATTACTGTCGCTGCATTAACTAAGTTAACTTTTCCTTTCATGTATCCATGTACAGGAGGTCCCAATTCAGTCTCGGACTCCGGGACCTCCCCCTGTATATTACATGTTGTAACAACTTCGTATGTAGTAATAAAATTTGATTCTGATTCTGATTCTGTTTCTGCAGGCACGTATGAGGATGCAGTTTTCAAGGATCACGTAACTTGAAAAGTGAAATACGATGCGACGTACAGTGTATATAAACAAGGCAAAAAGAAAATGAACAAATACCAGGTTTGACAGAGCTGTACGAGAGTGAAAACGCCAAGCACTATCATCGGTGTTTTAGTCAGAAAAGCGTGTGATCGAGCGTTGAACCAGTGGCAGGAAGAGAATTCCGTCGCTTCAAAATTTGAGTAATCCTCGAATGGTGTCCTTAATGTCTACCGACAAGCTACAAGTTGGTATTGACGCTTTTAATTTAATATTGTGTTGCAAGTTGCGTTTACTTCCATGACGTTGATGCTATCGCAAAAAACTTCTGCGGAAGCCTGCAAGTTAGAGGCACGTTCCTGCAAAAAAAAAAAAAAAAGAAAAAAAGCTGCCATACTCCCGATCGTAGCCCGAAGTTACGGATGAGACCGATAGAGGCTGGTCAGCAAGAAAAATTCTCAGTAGTCGAAGAACAAAAAATGCTCTGGCGCGGTGATCGAACATGGGACAAAAAAAAAAAAAAAAGAGCCGTGAAACTGAGTTGCGGGTGAATAAATCCCTCTGCTTAGCCCGTGTTGTTCTCATTCATATCAGACTGGATATCTTTGATGCACCCGGCCACTTTACCGAATGCACTGCGATGTGTTTGACGGGACGTTCGACGTGCCGCATGTTTCGTGAGCAATGGTGAAGTCATAGTTTTTCCTTACTTTCTATGCTTTTGCAGATAATACCTAACATGCACATGTCCTTTTGACAGGCGGTTGAAATCTTTTTATGAAAAGTAAAAGTGCAACGTTGCTGACTGTCCTTTAAGTGAGTATTTATTAACTCTGTATTTACGACAAATTACTAGGAAATGCCGAAGGAATATGTATACAGGGTGTGGCATCTAACTTGTGCCGAAATAAAAAATATATATATACATTGTTGCGTCCAAGTGCTTAAAAGGGACGTGCGGATCAAAAGGAGAAAAGAAGAGAAGGACGACGACTGTGCAGCGGCCATTCCTGCTGTTCGTAGCCTGCTGTTCCTGCTCTAGCACGCCTAAATAAACGCCTTTTTTCCGTGCTTGTAACAAATTGGTGGACGGTGCTGGGTACACCTCGTAACCACGGAGCCTACGCTGCTACAACTTCGCCGAAGCCGTCGACTTGCCGGACTTCCGCCACCCTCACCTGACATGCCTGAATACGCCTGCCAGATTCCCGACGGCTCTGACGCAGTTTCAAGGCAAGCACCTGGCGTTCCGTGTCAATACTATCGGGTGCCACTGACTTTCGGAGGAAAAGCCGGAGAAGATGTCGACGAGTGGCTCACGAACTACCGAAGGGTGAGCCGGTCTAATGGTTGGAACTCGACCGCACAGTTGTCCAATGTTGTGTTTTCCCTTACCGACACAGCGCTCGTCTGGTATGAGAATCACGAAGATACGCTCACTTCATGGGAGCTTTTCGTCGAGGAACTCAGAGCGTGTTTTGGAGATTCTAGTGCAAAAAAGAAACGCGCTGAACAGATGCTTTCGCAAAGAGCTCAGGTTCCCGGCGAAACCTGTACAACTTATATTGAAGAAGTGTTAAAACTGTGTAAGATAGTCAACTCTCAAATGTCTGAAGATGACAAAGTTGGACATTTGTTGAAAGGAGTAGCCGAAGACGTCTACAATTTTCTGATCGGCAAAGAAAGCTTGGATACCGTGTCTGACGTCATTCGCCACTGCAGGACCTTTGAGACGCTGAAGATGCGACGAATAATACCGAAGTTTGGTCGCCTGGCTAATGTCACAACGGTGGCAAGTGTAGAGCCGAGCTCGTGTGTTGACCTTCCATCAACAATACGGCAGATTGTTCGCGAAGAGTTGGTCCATCGCGAAGAGATTTACCATCGCACACCCGGCATCACTGGTGCGTACTCACCACACGAGATGAGCAACACGGCCGTTTCGACCGCTTGGCAACCGACGCCTCACGCAGCGACCATTGAGTATAGGTCTACCCCACAAACTAGAGGGACCATGAGCTATCATGACTACGTCCAACGCCCTCGCCGCACGAACGTCTCCCGGCAGCCGATACCTATATATAGCCATGATGCATGTGACCCACCTGCTGGCTATGCAATCGACAGCAACATGCGTGACTACATGGAGGAACATCGAAATTTGCGGCCTCTGCCGGTGTGTTTCCAATGCGGTGTCGCGGGCCACATAGCGAGGTTTTGCAATCGTCGCCCAACAACGTGGAATGATCGAGCCAGGTTTTCAACCAGGACCACACTTCCTGTGAGGGCAACTCAACGGCCGTACACCACCTCTTGTTCAGCTGGCGCTCCTCCCGGCAACGATTACTGGCCGAGAAGCTTTCGGAGCCGCTCGCCGGCATCTGACAGGAGCTTGACGCCACCACCTTCCTCTCGTGCACCTCGTTTACGTCAATCTCCATCGCCAGTGCGCCGCTCCACCTCGTCTTCGCAACCGGAAAACTAGCTAGCGCGACCGATGGGGGTGAGGTCGCTCGACACGTGCTATCGACAGAAATGCCCCCTGCAGTTGCTATGATTAAGAACAAAGTGCATGTACTTGTTGATGGTGTTTCTGTAATGGCTTTAGTGGATACCGGAGCAAAACTGTATCCGTAATGAGTCTCAGTTTTAAAGGTCGGTTGGGGCGCAAAGTTGTATTTCGGTGGGACCAGGCTGCAACGTTTTGTGGAGTGAGCGGCGAGTCGTTGCGTCCTGTTTGTGTGTGCACTGCTGAAGTATCCTTGGCTGGTGGAGTTTTCGCGACGGAATTTGTAGTTATTCCCCGATCGACGCACGAAGTGATTTTGGGCATCGACTTTTTGCGACAGTGTGGTGCGACCAGTCGATTGTCGCACGGGGGAAGTTTTCGTCGATGGCCATGTTTCGTCCGGGCTCTTAGAGGAGACTTGCTGTCAAGGTGAACTTTGTGTATCCGCAGATACTGTTGTGCCTGCGTCTACCTCTGTGTGCGTGCCGGTTGTATGTCGCGGTGATGTTCCAGACAGTTTCGATGCCTCCGTAGAGCCAATGCATCTAAATTGTGTGAAGAAGAACGTTTTTGTCCCTCATTGTGTGGTATCCATCGGCAACGGGCGTGCTGGCTTGTGGACGACCAATTGCTCGGCAGAACCCGTCTCGCTTCCAAACGACTTGAAACTTGCCTACTTTACTAAATACACGTCTTCGTCCATAGCCGTACTAACAGACCCACCGTGTGAACCTGCTGACCTTCGCCACGTCTCGGACAAAAAGCTTCTGTCTATGATAAACAAGTCGCTCAGCACAAGGGAGCGCCATACCTTGGTGGATACGCTTTCTAAGCATCTGTCAGTGTTTGACTTTGCGCAGCCGGACAAAGCGTTCTCGATTCCCAAGTCTCGAACACGCCATACTATCGATACGGGATCTGCGCGACCGATCAGGCAAAAGCCTTATCGCGTGTCGCCTAACGAGCGCAAGATAATCGGGGAACAAGTGAGTGACATGACGAAAAATGGGATCATACAAGAGTCCTCGAGTCCTTGGGCAGCTCCGGTCATACTCGTCAGAAAGAAAGACGGCAACTGGAGATTTTGCGTCGATTATCGAAGATTAAACGCCGTGACTAAGAAGGATGTCTATCCGCTGCCCCGGATTGATGATGCAATTGACTGCCTTCATTCGGCCTTTTATTTTTCTTCAGTGGACCTACGCTCAGGATATTGGCAAATCCCGATGCACCCAGCAGACAAGGAGAAAACAGCCTTCATAACTCCGGATGGATTATTCGAATTCAATGTGATGCCATTTGGGTTGTGCAACGCTCCAGCAACCTTTGAAAGGTTCATGGACACCATTCTGCGTGGGTTAAAGTGGAACATCTGTATGTGCTATCTTGACGACGTTGTTATATTCGGGCGCACATTCAATGAGCACAATACCGGCCTGGATATTGTCCTTGACTGCATCAAGAACGCTGGTCTGGTTCTGAACTCCAAGAAATGCAACTTTGGTGACCGTCAAACCCTTGTGCTGGGCCATCTTGTTGACAAAGACGGTATCCGGCCTGATGCCCTCAAGACGGCAGCTGTTGAGGCATTCAGTGCACCGCAGTCAGTGAAGCAAGTTCGTAATTTTCTGGGCCTTTGCTCTTACTTTCGCCGATTTATTCCTGGTTTTGCTGACGTCGCCTATCCTCTGACAAATCTGCTACATAAAGATGCACGGTTTGAGTGGACACCCGAGTGCGATTCTGCATTTCGTCAGTTGAAGTTCCTGCTGACCTCCCAACCTATCCTTCGCCACTTCAACCCAACTGCGCCGACAGAAATCCACGAGATGCTAGTGGCGTTGGTCTGGGTGCCGTATTGGTCCAACGCTATGACGACCGTCAGCACGTGATTGCTTATGCAAGCCGCTCATTAAGCAAACCGGAACGCAATTACACAGTGACAGAGCAAGAATGCCTCGCTGTAATCTTTGCTGTTCAGCGATTTCGCTCTTACTTGTACGGACGCCCATTCCTAGTCGTCACAGACCACCATTCCCTGTGCTGGCTCGTGAACCTTCGCGACCCTTGTGGTCGCCTTGCGCGTTGGGCTTTGAGGTTGCAGGAATATAACTTCACTGTGTCCTACAAGAGTGGCCGAAAACATGCTGACGCAGACTGCCTTTCCCGTATGCCGCTTACCACGACGGACTGCGACGCAGACGATTTTGATCACCTCGTTGCCTCTGTGACACCCGCTTTTCCTGATATCGATGCCTTCAAAGCAGAGCAACGGACAGACACCAAATTGGAGGCACTCTTCACTTCAGCCCGTTCTACTGCAACAAGCAGCTACTGTGTACGTGACGGGCTCCTGTACAAAAGGAACTACTCAAGCACGGGTGCACGCTTCCTTCTAGTGGTGCCGGAACGTCTCCGGCCAGCAATCCTTCGGGCTATGCACGATGACCCTACCTCCGGCCACCTAGGCACTGTGCGCACACTTTATCGCATTCAAGAACGTTTTTACTGGCCCCGGATGCGACATTCGGTTGAGTTGTATGTCGCCAGCTGCATACAGTGCCAACGTCGGAAACGTCCAACCACTGCCCCATCTGGTCTCCTTCAACCTGTGCCGCCTCCAAGCTTGCCCTTTCAGCAAGTTGGAATTGACCTGTTAGGGCCTTTTCCTCAGTCATCCAAGGGGAACCGCTGGATAATTGTCTGCGCCGACTATTTAACGCGCTACTGCGAGACGGCGGCTATACCATCAGCCACTGCCACCGAAGTATCGCTCTTCTTACTTCACGTTATTGTTCTGCGACATGGACCGCCTTGTGTTATTATAAGCGACCGGGGACGTCAATTCACAGCGGACATCGTGGAAGAGTTTCTACGTTTATGTGACTCGCACCTCAGGCACTCGACGCCGTGTCATCCGCAAACGAACGGCCTCACTGAGCGCACTAATAGAACGATCACGAATATGCTTTCCATGTATGTTGCGTCCGATCATAAGAATTGGGATGAAGTTCTACCGTTTATTACTTACGCATACAACACCGCCAAACATGAGACAACCGGTTACAGCCCCTTCTTCCTTCTATATGCTCGCCCGCCCCGGTATACGCTCGACACTGTCCTCCCTTTTTACCACCACGACAATCCTGCGGTCGCGGATACGCTATGCCTCACTGAAGAGGCTCGGCGACTTGCGCGTCTTCGGACTTTGGCATCGCAAGAAAACTCCAAAGCACGCTACGATGCACGACATCGGCCTGTTACATATCACCCTGGTGATCTCGTTTGGCTTTGGACTCCCACAAGGAAGCGCGGCTTGTGCCAAAAGCTGCTGGCAAACTACGAGGGACCGTATGTTGTCATCGAGAAGATCAGCGACGTGAACTACACTCTAGCGCGCCTCACGAACACTGGTCGACGCTCTGCTCGGACACAAGTCGCGCATGTCGCCAGGTTGAAATCATGCACGCCACGACAAGCCAGTTGACTCTCCCAGTGGGCTTTGTCTGCGAGGAGAGGTATGTTGCGTCCAAGTGCTTAAAAGGGACGTGCGGATCAAAAGGAGAAAAGAAGAGAAGGACGACGACTGTGCAGCGGCCATTCCTGTTGTTCGTAGCCTGCTGTTCCTGCTCTAGCACGCCTAAATAAACCCCTTTTCCCCGTGCTTGTAACAATATATATGCGAGTGCCACGTAGCTGGACAGAACCAAAGTAGTGTTGTTTGCCGTTGCTTGGAGCAACTGAGAGTATGTTTAGTATTTCGCCTAAAACAATATTTAGCTGTTATAAATGACTAATTTCCCAAATAATATAATCAGGTAAAGATTGTCAATCGGAAACTTGTAGGCCATCATAAAAAAAAAAAAAAAACGGAAAAAGTGCCGCGTGACTAGTCACCCGGCCCATTTAGCGGGGTTTTACGGGCTTCTTTCAGACTTGGAAAAAAAAATTTATGTAGCACGTATTGAGCAACAGAAAGCTGGATCGGGAATATTTCAGAATGGTCTGATATAAATTTCAGTGGGCATACATTAATTAGCGCCATAGTTGCTTAGTAGCTGTTGTAAAAAACTCTTGCCTGCTAGTAGCACCTTGCCAGCAGAATGAACAACTGAAAGCCATCTTCGATGTCGATGACTGGACAACGTCCATATTCAATCAATCATTTATTCATGTATGAGTGTACATGGGGGGGGGGGGGTGAAAAGAAAAAGCTGCCGATAAGGCAGCTTGACGGGTTCTCACCCCCGAAACGTTTGAGCAGCAACCGTTTACAGCAAGCACAAAAAGGTAACAAACAAATAATGCAAGTACAAGTATTTCGCTCAGCTAGTACAGGTATAATATAAATGTAAAGTAGAAAAAAATTAACTTGCATGCTGGCTTATACAATGTTAAAGCAAAGTGCAAGTTTGTGAGCCATGTTCAACTGAATAAAACCGATTATATAGGGGGAGAAAAAAGCGACACAAAGGAACAAACTATGAAAAAACACGCTTAAGTTATAGTGCGGTTAAATTTTCTAACACAATATCATGATCATTAAAGTAATTTAACAGTTTTGGGATTGTACTTTTGAGCATCTGCTCTCCATAATTAGTACGGTTGAGTGGCACATTGGAGCGCTCCCAATTTCTTGTATTGTATATGTGTATTGGAAATGTAAGTTACGCAAGGCAAGTTAGATTAGAAAAGTGATGCCGTTTTTCTCTTAACAATGTTTTGCTGAGGCAATAATCATAAAAGTTTTCCATAGAGATTAAACCATATCTTTTAATTAGAGGAGCCGCTGCAGTGTACGATGGAACATTAGATATAGCTCTGATTATCTTATTTTGGGCACGAGCGAGTTTTCCTATATTCGTTGAAGTTGTATTGCCCCATACAAGAAAGCAGTATTGTATGCTAGAAAGAAAAAGCGAGTGATATAGTAACATCCTAATGTTCATGGGTAGTAGATCTCTATTCCTATAAAGTAAACCTGTTACTCGTGACAGCTTTGCTATTGTATAATCGGTCTGCATGTCCCAGAGCATATGTTCAGTGAATATCACACCTAAAGATTTGAAATTGCTGACTATGTCTATTGGGTTGTCATTTAAAAGAGTGAAAAAACTGCTGCAAGTTGCTTGCCCTTTGATCTAAATACAATTGCCTTGGTTTTCTTCACATTTATGGTTCGTCCGTCACTTCAGGCCCAGAGCGCCAGTTTGGACAGAATTTCATTCCCTCGGCGGAATAGTGCCATGGGATTGCTATCCGGAATGAATAAACTTGTATCATCCGCATATATTACAAATTTTAATTCCTGGTCAATATGTGTGATATCATTAATGAACAGATTAAAGAGGTAAGGTCCTAAAATACTGCCTTGGGGTACGCCACAAGAAATGGTTTTCACGGACGAAAGGTGATGACGAATTGCTACACACTGCCTACGATTGCTCAAGTAGGACTGAATCATGTTGTGCGCTTAGCCACGTATGCCATATAATTGTAGCTTGCGCAAAAGTAGACTGTGGTTCAAGGAATCAAACGCTTTAGAGAAATCAATAAAGATACCTAATATAAAATTTTTACGTTCAATGTTTTCCAATATAAACTCTTTCTGTGTGAGGAGGGCGAGCTCTGTGGACCGGTACTGCCTAAACACAAATTGTGCATTTGTTATTAGGTTATGTTTATTTGTAAAAGACGACAAGCGAGAAAGTAAAGCTTTTTCTAAAACCTTTGAAAGCACAGACAAGATTGATATAGGCCTGTAATTGTTTAAATTATTCCGGTCACCTTTTTTGTGAAGGACCTTGGCGATTTGTAACTGCGTTGGAAAAGTACCACTGGCAAAACAGATTAAAAATGCGTGTGAGTGGCCCCACAATAAGATTTGCAACAAATTTTATTGAGCGGACCTGCATGTTATAGTAGTCACACGCAGTACTATTTTTCAAACCTAAGATTAGATAGAACACTTCGCACTCAGATATGCTGTTTAAGAACACTGTATCCTTGCACGATTCTTTATGATGACATGTGTTGGTATCCGCAATAGGAGGATGATCCATATCTACAAAGTAATCATTAAAAATGTTTGCTAGTTCTTTACCGTTTTTTAAGGTCCCATTAATCTTAAGCTCAAGAGGTTTATGAAGTGCCTTATTGCTACCAAATATTGTATTTACTTTTTTCCAACTGAGTGACAGGTTGTCTGTAGCTTGCGCAAAAGTGCTATTGAAATATGCAATCCTAGCATTCGGAATTTCTTTATTCAGCTTATTATGGTATGCTTTATAACTCCTTAATAACTGTGGGTCATGGGAGGCGAGAAAGGCGTCATACATTTTATATTTAACCTTGATTTTTCTTATCAATTCTTTCGTGATCCATGGTTTTCGAATTTTTCTAGATGGTCGGAATTCTTTATATGGGAAATGTAAATTGTAAGCCTCCTTGAGTTTCTGTAGAAATATGTGAAAGGCTGAATCAACATTGTTAGCTGCAAAAATTGCATCCCAGGACATAGCTGATAGATCCCGACGAAAGTTATCTAGATTCCGAGACGTGATGCTTTGTATGAGTATGTATGGCCTCTTTTTTTTTACATGCTCATTGATAGCCATAAATATAGGTAAGTGATCACTCAAATCACATGAGATAGTCCCAGATAATATATTGCTAACTTCAAAGCTCGTAAGAAGTCAATTAGTGTAGAAGAATGAGTGGTTATTCTAGTGGGTGAAATAATTGCATTAATTAGGCCAAAGCTTTCATATAGCGAAACCATTTCACTTGTCATTGAGCACTTTGTGAGCAAATCAAAGTTGAAATCGCCACCGCATACTATATTAAGCTTATTGGAGTTACCGTAATCAAAAATTTTTTCAAGATGGCTGAAGAACGTGGAAGGACAGCCATTGGGTGGACAATAAACAACTGATATAAGTTTGTTGTTCATTAAAATGCTCAATGCTTCGCAATCAACTTCTGAGAAGGTAAGGTCATCAAGTAGTTCGCAGTGTAGTGTCTCATTTATCAAAATTGATATCCCGCCACCACGCCGACAAGGGCGATTTAAGGAAAACACATTGTAGCCATTCAAGGTGAAAACGTTGTCATCAGTGTACCACGTTTCCGTTATCATGATGACGTCAAACAGGAAACCGAGCTGTGAAAAAAATATTTCGAGGGACGCGTGCCTATAATTTGCGGATTGAGCGTTCATATGAAAAAACTTAAGCCCGGATAGGTAGTCTTTCTTTACATGGTTTTGTAGTTCATCAGGTGTGATCGCCATGATGATGGAGCAACTATTTACCCGCGGTCAGATCGACCTTAAGTAATAGATGCCAGGTCGCTCTTAGACCGGACTACGATAGCTCGGTCACACTCTTTCCGCCTTACAAGTACTTTGCCGTTATTGAACCAAACAAAAGAAAATTTCCTCTCACGAGCCCACTGCTTAGTTTCCCATAGAAGACATCTTGCCTGTTTTGTTAGATTTTCTTGAACGTAAACGGTAGGGTCCTGTGACCTCAGTTGCCTGCGCCTCTCGAACCACTTATTCCTAACTGATTGCCGGCATAAAAGGAAAATGATGCCGGGTACCCTGTCCGATCTCGCCGGCAAACGATGCATGGCAGTGACGTCGCACTCCTCTAACGGCGGTAGCTCGAGAGACGAAGCAACTGCATTCACCTTTTCAAGGAAGACCTCATGATCTGTTTTCGGAATGCCATGAAATTCAAGGTTAAGTTTTCTATTCTGCCATTCAAGTTCATCGATATCCCGTTTAAAATCGGTGAGCTGTTCATTGCACTGGCATTCCCTACCTTCCTCAATTTGGCACCTAATGCCCTTGATTTCTTTGTCATTTCGATTCAGACTAGCAAGCACGGTATCATATTTGTCGGACAGTAGCTGTACGCTCTTCTCGATAGCAGTTGCAGTGTCCTTTAGATCTCTCACTTGAACCTGAAGTTCCGCAATGGCAACTGCATTACCATTGCTTGCAGTCATTTTATGTTTTACGCCTCTGCAAAACTGGCATCGCCATTGCCTTCGAGAAGGCATCGCCATTGCCATCGCCATTCGGCTGGGGAAAGTTAATATATATGACATCAGAAATAAAAATGAACAGAACACGGACAATACATTTCTATCGCCAAGTGAACGACCGTAATGCAGCAGCAATGTCTATAAACTATAACAATGCAGAAAACAAAGCGGGATATTCCGAATGATTCTGTACGCCCCAGGCTGTCGGCGCGCGCGACGAGTTTGCGTTCTTTTTGAGAGAAAGACTTGTTTGCTCATTTCACATGGGCGGGGTGTACTTGAGCTCTAGCTATCTTGTAACCATCACCAGAAAAAAGAAAGAAAAAGAAATGTCCAACCAAATGTCGACGCTAAAGATGACAAGATCGACGTTTTGCGCGTGGAATTCTATACGAATAAGATACGAAATCAGTGAATAGTGATCATGAAATAGACAGAGACAAAATAGAGAGATAAATTCAACATTTACTAGTCGAGTCATTCACCGCCATATACTTCAACTTTGTCTTTCTTAGCGGCGTCACTTAGTTGACCCTTTCTTTTTTGTTACATCTTTGTGCCACTAGCCGGACGGTCTTAGTATGCCTGTCTAACATTATGAAAGTCTAAGACCGGAACTGATCTTAGTAGAATAAAACGTTTTTGTGAATGCGGGTGCCTTTTGTATAAACATTTTGACCGCGCCGATTTGGAGGGCATTTACCTTTATTTCGTTCCTCCGGGTTGTCGCTTTATGCACTGTCTGGCATGCACCGCGCGTGCGCTTAAGGTCCCTCCAAAATGATCGACCCACTCAGACCACGACCCCCGGTTCACCTTTCGCAGGTCGAGCAGTGATGGCAGCGGTCTGGCTTTATCCGCTGGCACGGGTCGCAGTAGTTGACGCCGCCGCCGCCGGGGACCCGTGTAAGGACGCCCCGCTTGGTTGCCATGGCTTCAAACAGAGCCGCCCGGCGAGTCGGGTTCCGGGAGGCGTGCGCCAGGTCCCGGCGCTCGTCGTCGCTGATGTGGAAGTAGGGCGGCACGCGTGCCGGGGACGTGAAGGTGGTCTGCGCGAACGACCAGAGGCAGAAGAAGAGCAGCAGGTGGAACACTGCGGCCAGCGCGAAACACAGGGCGTCCTCCTTCACGACCACACCGCAGAAGACGAACACGTAGGCGTAGTACGCCTCGGCGAACAACGAAAGAGCGAACACGACCGGAGTCCATAAGCAAACGGACTTGAACGCTCGAAAAGCTGCTCCGAGCAGCGAGCCTAACATTCTTCTTCTTCCCCATGGGGCGGTTCGCGACGGCGCACGTGGGCACGGATTGTAGCACGAGATTTTGATAATGACGTTGGCTAATGAGGCTACTGAATGAAGTATAAATCCAATACCGTACCGTGAATCCAATAAATAAATAATAAAGCACTTCCAGCAGGGCAATTGGTGTCAGTGTTTATCTCAAAATGTCCTACTTTCTTGAATCTCGGACCTTTCTGTCAGTCCCTCGAACAGACAGGTGAAACGTCAGAGAAACGCTGGTGGTGGTGGTGATGATGATGATGATGGCCTTTACAGTAAACTTTTTTTTTTCATCACTCGTAGAAAAACTTGCACGTGCATCTATTTTTAACCCACAACGAGGTCTCCACGTCTTTTTTAATCTCCTGGTATAATACCTACAGAAAAATATTTACCTGACGAAGATAGCAGAATTGTTCTTGTCACAAAATATTCGGCAATGCCCATCTCACGATGACTGTCGACTGCAATGCGTTTAGCATTGAGTCGACAGTCACAACGGCGACACAATGTGTCGTCACCGTCAGAACATGTTATGTAGGATCTGTGTACCATAGAATAAAGAGCCAACTTAAGAGAAGGGAAACTACCTTCCACAGTGGTACTAAAATAAAAAGCGGCAGCGCATGGAACTCACTGGGGGACCCGACAGATGGCGCTGTTCAAACAGGAAGCGGAAATCATTTTTTTAGTGTAAAATGCAATATGGCCGCTTTTTACCGGTCGCGTGCGCTGGTACGCGCCGCGCTCGCCCTGCTGGCTTTGTGGCATGCCTCAGTGCCTTGGCTGCCGCTTAGCTGGTGCGTTCTAATTCCCAGGAGACCAAAGAGCCTCTAACTGACGCCCATACAAACAAGCCACAAGTGAGTGAACAGAACGTGCGACTTTATTAGGAAAAGACAAGCAGTGCACCTTCTCGTACAAGAGCGGCAATAAAATTTGCATGTCGAGATACGCTGAAACAATAAACGCGAGCTCGTAAACTGCCCACTTTTGTCATCGCACATGGCGGTCCGGTGATGGGCGACAACCAGCAGCGCAAGCAGATAGTGTACCACCTGTTTGCACCGACAGTCACCGTTGAAGATTAGCAACTTGCATAGCGAATCAATCGGGTGACTCGAGCATCTGCTGCTGCACCCAACACAGCAACATGGAGTAGCCTGCGTTTTAGCATTACCTCCTTTGCAACCTGCACGTTTATTTTTGTCTATCGGGGCCGCTAACGTGTCGATGCCACTCGGTGCCCCACTTTCTCTCAATATGGACACGGCGGTTTCGTGGGCCTCACCTTCGGCAGCTACTTTTGCGGGCCTTTCCACCCAGGTGGCTTCATACACTTACGACTATATAAGCACGTATGCAAAATCGCAGCCGAGGAAGCCCACAAGCCCAATTTGCCCCCGGCTGCAGCAGGAAAGGGCGGAACGGGGAGCACCAATCACGGTGCGTGTAAATTGGGAGTCTATGTCGCTGCGCGGACTGCAGGTGCAGGTGCTTACCTCGAGAGACTGTTGCCCAATGCAAATGACCAGGCCGCCACATCCGAGAAATGTAACACTGCAACCATGACTCAGTGGGATAGAGTTGACACGAAAATCTGCAATCAAATCACTTCAACCTACCTCTAACTTAACGTTCAGACTATACACTATACATTGGGTAAGATCCACATGACAACAGTGAGTATTCACGCCCATGTGTCGCATTCGGCACATTCAGCCGTCTGACTAGAGGCATAGTGCTTGCCTTCGTCGCGCATGGTGATCTGGTAACGAGCGAAAACCAGCAGCGCAAGCAGATAAGACAGTCTCCTACCTGTCTGCACAGACAGTCGTCGTTGAAGATGAGCAACTTGTATTGCGATGCAATCTGGTGACGCAGGAACTTGCTGCCGCATCCAGCACAGCGACATGGAGCATTTTAGCGTTAATTCCTTACTAGTCTGCACGTTTTCTTTGTTTCGGGGGCCCCTAGTATGTGGCTCACACTTGGTGCCCCACTTTGTCTCAATATGGACAAGTCGGTTTCTTGGGCATCACCTTCGGCAGCCACTTTTGTGGGCTTTTCCACCCATGTGGCTATACACTTCGTACACTTCATACACTTCATACACTTCGGACCAAGTAAGCATGTATGCTGGTCTCTGTTGACGCCAAATCGCGGCCAACGAAGGCCACAAGCAAAATTTGCACAAGGCTGCAGCAGGAAAGGACGGAATGGGGAGCACAATCACGGTGCGTGTAAATTGGGAGTCTATGTCGCAGTGCGGGCTGCAAGAGCAGGTGCTTACCTGGTGAGACTGCTTCCCAATGCAACTCACCAGGCCCCCCAAATCCGAGAAACGTAACACAGCGACCACGACCAAGTTTCTGCAACCAGATTCTGCAATCAATCACTTCAGTGTAGCTTGCGCAAGAACCCAGGCTATTGAGCAAGAAGGGCTATCCTGAACTAGACTAGGAATTAAATATGGGAATGAGGAAGCTTGCATTCAAGAAAGAAGCCACTCGGCTCTGCAAGCACTGAAGGCCAAAAACATTGAGTGAAATGCTACATAGCACACGGCGCAAAAGTTAATGCAAACCACATGCCGATGCCGCATCCGCTATTTCAGGAGACGATTTAACATGACAACGTACAGTAGAAAATACTGCTACAAACATGTTACGCTAATAGACAATGACGGGCATTAAGTATGAGCAAAGAATCGGTTCACCTTAACGTTTGGGTAAGGAGGAAGAATGATCTCCAGCAAGAATGGGGAATGAAAAAGCTTGCCTTCATAGAAAAAAATTATACTTGGCACAAATTGGATTTGACAAGGCCAGGAAGCTGATTAAGGAAGGGCAAACTGACGGAACTCTTTTGGCAAGCGTCGTCCAGGCTTGTTCAGAGGTTGCAGGCGCATCTAAACACAAATAATTTCTTTTGTTGGGGTACCTTGGATGACTCGGCCAATATCCGTGCTAGTGGAATGATGGCTGAGGCTCTTTTCAGTCTTGACACAGTCCTCCGTAGACTTGATATCTCTTTCTGAATACTTCTGTATCCACTTCTTTGTTCGTGGTGTAAAAGCCTTGCAAATTTGGCTCCAGCCCCTATCTATTGGTGTAGATGGGGGTATCTCTGATGAGGACCAAGATGTGACTGGTGCATCCTTTGTTGGGGCAGAACAGTAACACATGAGATACAGCACAAATTAGCCAAACTCACGTAGTGTTTTCTATGTTTGAACCAATTACGCTGCACCGTTCACAAACATTCATATCATCTGCTACAAAAAATAAATGACAATGTATCTCAAGACTAGCAAGCCAACACAGCATATATCAAGCATATTTATTTATGAACCCGGTGTTGTTTATCTTGTAGTAGCAGCAAAAGTCCACACGATGGCATTGTAGCAGGCAGTAGCTTCTCTTTAATGTGTGTAGTGTGTTGCTTTTCACTGGTGCCGTCTTCTTTACTGGATGTCTGGAAAAGAAATTTTGACTGCATCAGAAATTGACAAAAACACAAATTTGCAATATGAACTGCAAAAAGCTGTGAAGTACATATATATTGTAATGGTTTGTGACTGCAGAACACATGCAAATGTCCACTGTTTGTTCTAGTGTGCTTCAGCAGCATGTTAATGAAATATTGGTACTGTCCATAAAATTTATGTCTGCCTAGCTAAAATGCGTGTAAACACCTTAAGTATTATCAGGATCACAAATGAGAGCATTCTTGCGCCAATTTATACACTAAAAGAGATTACACAGCTGGTTCCACAAGCAAAGGCATGAAATACATAAAGCTATTAGAACTGACGCATTCTTGTTCTGTACGAACGTGATGCACCGCTTCACTAATGAAAAATAAAGCTGTTCAGCCGCCGCAGTACCGTAGCCACAGATGCCGTAGCTACAGTGTACTGTACCGTAGCCGCGATATCCGCGGTTTTATGAGAGGTGCTGCGGTAATTGTGCGTTCTGAAAACATCCGTTCCCAGTTTGCACTCGAAGTAATTGCTCAAGAAGGTCGCGGACACATCCTTTCAGTAGTCGCAGAAAACGCCCAGCTGCGCTGTGAACCGGTCCGGACAACGCCACACGACGATCTTTTTCCGTGAGTTCTTGTACTCTGGGTGGCAGCAATCCCATAATATTGGTCGCGCCTGGACGGCTATGATCAGCCGATCGTTGTACGCGATTCGCGCAGCTTTCATCGCCATGTTCTTTGGCTGGCTAGCCAAGTCAAATGTGGCGGCCGGAAGTCGGACACGACCGCGCCCTGATTGGTTCACGCCACTCGCCGCTTCCGGTGAGCGGCGGATCGCCGGCGAAAATATTTAGCCCACCTTGATCGTCGGCGAACAGCCGCCGGCCGCCATAGCCCTAAGGTAAGCCAAACTGAACAACAAGAACGTTGGAACCAACAAGTACGAAATATAGGTGAATTATCATGTGTCAAGGGCCCCAAAGCAAATATTAAAAGGGCCCCAAACCACCACAGATATTTTTTGAACATTTCAAATAAACACGCGCATCGTGTTTTCGAAATGCGAGAACACCTGTGTGCTTATATTTAGGTGCACGTTAAATAACCCCAGGTGGTCCAAATTTCTGGCGTCCTCCACTACGGCGTGCATCATAATCAGATCGTGGTTTTGGCACGTAAAACCCCATAATTTAATTTATTTTTAATCGAGTTCAGAATGCCGTCACGATCAACGACGCCAAACGCTGCAGCGCTACGCGCCGCGGGAACGCCACCAAAAAAAATAAAAAAAAAATAAACAAAATAAAATGAAAGAAATAACAATGCCGTCCTCCTCTCCTGGTCTTGCCGGTATCCCCAGCGGTCGTCCGATGTCACCAGGGTGCATCTGGTGATGTCAACCGGGTCGACGATGTCGATTGGTCGAGCAAGAACTTACGACTTCCGGTTAGTCTGCTAGCAGGTACGCGCACTCCCTGCGCTTCCTCGTCATGTGGCTCGCTTGTGCGCGCTTCCGAATCGGTAATTACAGCCCGCAACGCAAGTGTCAAATCGCTCGAGTTCTAACACAGTCGTGCTCAGCGGTCTGATTAGATGCGCGAACAGAGTGCGACAGTGTTGGCCTTTATAGACGTGCGCGCAACACAGGGTCCCTAGCGGTACGCTTCGCATGAGCGCGGTCCGGCACGGAAGCAACAGCGGGTAGCCGAGAAGGGCTGAGTCGCGGCTGAGGCCGTCCACGTTAACCGCACGGCTACTCACCGCACGCCGTTTGCCATTAGCGGGCCGCCGTTCGACAGTGGTTTTGCTCGCGAACGGCGAATTTACTTGCCTTACGTAGAGAGGATGAGACCGGGACTCATTTGTGCGGCAGCCTCACCGCCGCTGATCGCTCGACGGCGCCGATAAGGTCGCTAGGCCTTTTCTGGTTCACTTAAAAGCTAAAGCGGACGGCGCTTCGAAATGAATTACCGACGCTCACAAGCCGCAATATTTTCTAATCGTTGTTGTCGCTCTTCGCAATAATTGTACACAAAGAAGAAAAGTACGCTGATATTAGGAGCGCCGTGCGCTGCGATGCGAGTACAGCCGAGCCGGTCGTCTCCCGTCGGCATAACCGTGCGCTGCAGCTGAGCTCGACAGGTATCGGAGATCTTGTTCATATTAAACGTTTGACAGCGGATATTGTTTTTCATGACCCTATTGCAAAAACCAGCGTCTTCCAGTACCTTCCAGTGTGAAACCAGGGCGTTTTTTGACACTGGGTGGCACTGGGGATGATGGCGCACGCTGGGATTCACTGGGAGTCGCTGCGACACTGGTGATATAGCTGGATAAGAGCTGGGTCACACTGGACGAGACGCTGGTTTCACTGCTATGACGCTGGAGCGCACTGCTGTGCGCTGTACACGCGCTGGTTGTCGCTGGAGTTCGCTGGGTCGTACTGGAAACTGCGCTGGTTTCGTTTCTGCAGCACTACCGGAGTAGGCGCTGTTGAATATTAAATGCTTGATAAATTTTATGGGCATGTCCTGTACAAAAAACGGACTCCTATCCTAAATAGTGCTATAATTTTGGGGTCAAAAATGTTGGCGGTATTGCAGCTTGGAATAAAGGTGCGTGAGCTGCCCATGCATACGCGACACTGAAGATCACTTTCGCTTTGTGCATTTCCCTTTTGACTGTGAGGATAGCTGTATTAGTGAACGAAATTACGCAAACGCAGATAACGCCTCATTTTCCAGTAGTTTGTACGCAAGCGATGACTGCCAGTTGTCGCAGTGTTGTGCATTCGACACGAAACCCAGCAGCCGTTCAGACGTACGCGTTCGAACGGACCTCAGGAAGCCTGCCGCTGATTGATATTATCGCACCGACAACAGAGCTGAGGCGATTCGTTCGCTTCCACTTTCCCTAGTGCACTAAAAATAATAGTTAAAAGGTTCTGAAGCTCAAATACAAACATTTTCCCATTCATCAGGTATCCGCGCCGAGATCGTTCACTTGCACCGAAGGTTAGGCCTACCGTACCCGCTGAGTCCGCCTACACTCTATCGGCCCGTCTGGGCCGAGGAATCAACAAGTCTAACGAGGATAAATGACTCTGCAGTTCAGCTTTCCCATCGGTGTTTTTAAACAGACCATTCTTTCGTGTCTGCATTGTCAGCACAACAAGCGATGAGCGCCGATATGACGCGCTCTAAACATACCTGTATATGTGCTGTCGCCGAAGGCTGCCAGCCGCATTAACCGACCGCTTCTCTGATGGATATATGTGACTACACATAAGTGCCGACTGAAATGCATTGTCTAGCTATGGAATTGGTGCATTAGCCTTGCGCGAAGAACAAGAAACGGCTGTCAAAATCTGCACTAACCGCCCGTACAGCGTCCGCCTTTAAGTCTCTTTTCGGAGTTAATATACCAATCGCAAAAGCAAATAAGCGGTGCAGCACTTCCAGGCATACTATGCAATACGGACAACTTTTTCGTCCTGATAGAGGCGTAAGTTTTAGTTGCGGAGCGATAGCGCTTCTACCATGTCTGTGCGAGACGTCTGTGCAAAACTGCAACTGTGTTTGCGTGTTGACTTGGCAAATTATGAATGGTAATCACGAATCGGCGTGGCGTAGAGCGAAGAAGCTGGTTCGAACGGCCACGTCTGCGATGAGCTCTGCTGGAAACAGCGCATCGGCCCTCGCCGAGGATTCCAATCACCGTCAACTACTGATTCCGGTAATTATAAGGTCGTTCTCCCTCGTCTACCAACTGGCAATACCGTTCTCAATTCAGTTTTCCTGCATGCTGACCTAGCAGGGCGGCCGTATCGGGCCCCGGACTTTCGCGATGCGCTCCTTTCAGTTCTGAATGCAGCTGATATCCTTGGCGCAGGACAGTACCAGATGAGCCATTTGTGGCTAGTAACATGCGTTAATATCATCGCGAAACAGAAACTTGTCGACAAAGGCGAGCTGCTGGTGAAGGGCCTCAAGTGCCTTGTCATAGACCCGGAATGCAAAAACATCAAGATGAAGATTCTTTGTCGGAGTCCCCCACTACGGCGTGCCTCATAATCAGATCGTGGTTTTGGCACGTAAAACCCCATAATTTAATTTTTTTAAGATTCTTTGTCCCCCCACACCTCAAACAGAGACGGATTGTTGAAGCGCTAGAACCTTATGGGACAGTGCAGTCTATCACGAGAGAAATGTGGCGGTGTCACGGCATGGAGGGCTGGCAAATGACTAATCGCGACGTGGCGTTTACACTGAAGGACGGAGTCTCTGCCAGTAATCTGCCTCACCTATTGAGCATATACGGACATCAGTGCCTCGTCTTGGTTCCTGGCCGACCACCACTTTACCTACGGTGCAACAGAGTCGGGCATATCCGGCGACAATGTAGGACACCACGACGCAGTAACTGTCACCGCTACGGTCACATTGCAGATGCATGCATCGGAACCTACGCTGACAAGCTTCGTGGAAATAGACCAGCTGAGGATGAGACCATCACCGATCATCTAATGGATGTGAGTGAGGTTGTGGATGCAACCGGTGAAACACCCGCAGAAGCTCATCGACCATCATCATAATCAGCCTATATTTTATGTCCACTGCAGGACGAAGGCCTCTCTCTGAGATCTCCAATTACCCCTGTCTTGCGCTAGCGTATTCCAACTTGCGCCTGCAAATTTCCTAACTTCATCATCTCATCTGGTTTTTTGCCGACCTCGACTGTGTTTCCCTTCTCTTATTGATATCTATTCTGTAACCCTAATGGTCCACCGTTTATCCATCCTACGCGTTACATGGCCTGCCCAGCTCCATTTCTTCCGCTTAATGTCAGCTAGAATATCGGCTATCCCCGTTTGTTCTCTGATCCACACCACTCTCTTCCTGTCTCTTAACGTGAGTCCTAAGATTTTTCGTTCCATCGCTCTTTGTGCGGTCCTTAACTTGTTCTCGAGCTTCTTGTTAACCTCCATGTTTCTGCCCCAAATGTTAGCACCGGTAGAATGCAATGATTGTACACTTTCTTTCAACGACAGTGGTAAGCTCCCAGTCAGGATTTGGCAATGCCTGCCATGTGCACTCCAACCCAATTTCATTCTTCTGTAAATTTCTTTCTCGTGATCAGGGTCCCCTGTGAGTAATTGACCTAGATAAACATACTCCTTTACAGACTCTAGAGGCTGACTGGCGATCCTGAATTGTTGTTCCCATGCCAGGCTATTGAACATTATCTTTGTCTTCTGCATATATCTTCAACCCAATTCTTACACTTTCTCGATTAAGGTCCTCAATCATTTGCTGTAATTCGTCTCCATTGTTGCTGAATAGGACAATGTCATCTGCAAACCGAAGGTTGCTGAGATATTCGCCGTTGATCCTCACTCCTAAGCCTTCCCAGTCTAAGAGCTTGAATACTTATTCTAAGCATGCAGTGAATAGCATGGGAGAGATTGTGTCTCCTTGCCTGACCCCTTTCTTGATAGATAACTTTCTACTTTTCTTGTGGAGAATCAAGGTAGCTGTGGAAGCCTTGTAGATGTTTGCTAAGATATTCAGGTATGCCCCCTGTACCCCTTGATTACGCAATGCCTCTATAACTGCTGGTATCTCTACTGAATCAAATGCCTTTTCATGATCTACGAAAGTCATATAGAGAGGTTGAATGAACTCCGCAGATTTCTCGATTACCTGATTGATGACATGAATATGATCCATCGTAGAATATCCCTTCTTGAAGCCAGCCTGTTCTCTTGTTTGGCTGAAGTCAAGTGTTGCCCTGATTCTATTGGAAATTATCGTGGCGAATATTTTATACAATACTGAAAGCAAGCTTATTGGTCTATAATTCTTCAATTCTTTAACGTCTCCCTTCTTATGGATTAGTATAATGTTGGCGTTCTTCCAGCTCTCTGGTACACTTGAAGTTGTGAGGCATTTAAAGGGCCGCAAGCTTTTCAAGCATGATATCTCCTCCATCTTTGATTAAATCTACTGTTATTCCATGTTCTCTGGCAGCTTTTCCCCTTGTCATGTCTTTCAAGGCCCTTCTAACTTCATCGCTAGTTATAGAAGGAGCCTCTGTATCCGATTCATCACCATTTCGAATGAAAGTAGCTTCGACGTTTTGGGCACTGTACAGGTCGGTATAGAATTCTTCCGCTGCTTTTACTATGTCATCGAAATTGCTAATGATATTACCATGCTTATCTTTCAGTGCATACATCTTGCCTTGTCCTATGCCAAGCTTTCTTATTACTGATTTAATGCTGCGCGTCTGTATTTTACAGCTTCCTCAATCTTTCCCACGTTATAATTTCGAATATCCCTTACTTTCTTGTTGTTGGTCAGTTTTAGCAGTTCAGCGAATTCTATCTGATCTCTTGAGTTGGACATTTTCATCTTTTGTCGTTTATTTATCAGGTCCTTTGTTTCTTGGGAGAGCTTACCTACTGTTTGCCTTGGTGCCTTACCTCCCACCTCTATTGCTGCTTCTGAGATCAACCTAGTTACGGTTTTATTCATTACCTCTATGTTGTCTTTATATTCCTTTTCTAAAGCTGCATATTTGTTTGCGAGCACCAGCCTGAATTGGTCTGCTTTTACCCTTACTGCCTCTAGGTTGGCCTGTTTCCTCTTGACTAATTTCAGTCTTTCTCTCTTCAAATTGAGAGAAATCCTAGACCTCACTAACCTGTGGTCACTGCACTTTACCTTACCTAACTCTTCTTCATCCTGCACTATGCTTGGATCGGCAGAGAGTATGAAATCTATTTCATTCCTTGTTTCTCCATTAGGGCTTTTCCAGGTCCACTTCCTGTTGCTGCGCTTCCTGAAGAAGGTATTCATTATTCGGAGCCTATTCCTTTCCGCGAATTCTACTAACATCTCTCCTCTTGCATTCCTAGAATCGATGCCGTAGTTGCCAATTGCTTGCTCACCAACCTGCTTTTTCCCCATTTTTGCATTGAAGTCGCCCATGACTACAGTATACTGAGTTTGCACCCATCTCATTGCTAATTCAACATCTTCATAAAGCTGTTCTATTTCTCCATCATCTTGACTAGAGGTTGGGGCGTAGGCGTGTACTATACCTTCATTTTGTACCTCCTTTTCAGCTTTATTACGACGAATGCTACCCTCTCATTAATGCTGTAGAATTCTTCAATGTTGCCCGCTATGTTGTTATATGGACTAGAAATCCTACCTCGGATTCTCTATTATCTGGAAGACCTCTGTAGCAGAGGACGTGGCCGTTAGTCAGCACTGTGTAAGCCTCACCAGTTCTTCTAACCTCTCTAAGGCCAATAATATCCTCTCTAATAAGCTCATCGATAGGAAGAGACAAAGCCTTCATCGGCAGACGATAGCCTTAGCCCAAAGCCTGCCGCTGTGGAGGACACTAAGTTGCCTGACGACGAACCAACTATGTCATGGGCTGAATTGCCACCAGTTGAAGACCGCCCGCCATCAGTGGAATCTGGATCGATGTGTGAGGCTACTAAGAAGCGTCCAGCGCCAGCTGACAACCCATTGCCCGCGGTAAAGGAGGCCCGGGTTCCCAAAGTGTCAAAGTGGACGAAACCGCTCCGGGGAACGCCTACACCCGCAGATATCTCATGTGTTGAAGTGCAGCAAAAGGTCGCCAGTGCATCCCCTCATCAAGAAGGGAGTGATGCACCCCTAGAGCAGCGTGTGAACGCTGCACCAACATAGGTAATCATGGCGGGCGCTCTTCCCTTCCACTTTGGTACTTTAAATGTCCGTGGCTTACGCAGTAAGCGAGGGCAAGTTCAACTCCTTCGTTTGCTACGCAATAGGAAATTAGATATTGCTGTTATCCAAGAAACAAAGATTGAATCCGATGAAAACACAGAAGTAGCTCTAACTCCATTTCTATCTGTCTATAATGTTTGTGTAAGCTATTAAATAGGAGTTTTCGCTGGTTGTATGTTATTCGTTAGAAGACAATTACAATGTGATGTGCTGAATTTGTTTACAGATAGGGAAGGGCGCCTAATATGGTGCGATATTGATATCAGTAGTATTAGCTTTAGATTTGTTGTGTTTATGCCCCGAACAAGCTACGTGAACGAGAGTGTTTCTTTTTATCTCCTTTTATTTCTTTTTTGTTTCTTGTATCTCAGGATACTGATAGTGGAGAGCCTAAGAATACTGGGACTCCGCATATCCGAAAACGGCCATAATGTAGAAACCATTAGAGTACTGGATAATAGTGTTCACCAAACAATTAGACTAATAAAGCGGATATCCAACAGAAACTATGGCATGAAAGAGCACAATCTTATTCGATTAATAGAAACATTCGTAATCAGCCGTATTGTATATGTGGTCCCTTAACTTAAGCTCTAGCTACGCTTTGGAGAAAGCCAAGATAGAATGCATCATTAGAAGGGCGTATAAGCAAGCCTTGGGACTTCCAGGAAATACGTCAAACGACAGGTTGCTAGCACTCGATCGGAGTGCACAACACGTTAGACGAACTTATTGAGGCCCAGAGAGTGGCGCAGTATGAAAGACGTACGCAGAGTTTGACGGGCAGACACATCTTAGACGACATCGGAGTATCCTACGAAGCACAGCCCGGAGTGCGGGGAGACATCCCAAGGAAAATAACGGAACATCTCTCAATACTCCCAGTCCCCAGAAACATGCACCCGGAGTTTCACGAAGATAGAAGAATCGCAAGAGCGAGAGCTCTCCACAAAAGATTCAGTGGTGCTAGGGACGTCGTCTATGTGGACGCGGCTGAGTGCACAAATAGACAGAGTATGTCGATAGTTGCTACCAGTCTAGAGGGTGACTCCAGAGTTTGTGGCACTGTAAAAACAGGAAAGGCTGAGGTGGCGGAGGAGGCTGCCTTAGCACTGGCAATAGCCTCCACGGAGGCCAACATCATAGTCAGCGACTCCAAGACCGCCGTCAAGAATTATGCCAAAGGAAGAATCTCGCCGGAAGCGCTATGAATTTTAGCCAACAATCGTGAAGATCGGGATGTTTAGATTATATGGGCACCCGCACACTCCTCCCTTCCCGGGAACGAAATAGCGCACAACCTGGCTCGAGAACTGACAGACCGAGCAGGTGACACGCGAATACTGGGAACGGAGAGAGACCGGATGACCAGCTTTACCGAAATAACCAAACACTATAAATTGGGCAGGGCCCGTTTCCCCCCGGCACACTCCTCGCTAAGTAGACGGCAAGCGACAGCATGGCGCTTGTTGCAAACAGAAACATATCCGAACCCGGTGGCCTACCACCGTTACTATCCAGAAATTTACACCGATAGATGCAGATTCTGTCAAGAAAGGGCGGACTTACAACATACGGTTTGGGCTTGTCCTGGGACACCCACACAGAATAAAACGCACAAGACCAGAGAGCAGTGGGAGACCGCGCTGCTCAGCTCTGAACCGGAAGACCAAATTAAGGCAATCCAGCAGGCCGAAGATGCCGCCAGAGCCCAAGGGCTCGAGGCCGTCATCTAGGTAGAGAGGCCTAAGCCTCACAAATCTGCTGTACAAAAAGAAAGTTTATTCCTCCTCCTCTAGAACATTATGTGTCTACTGATCGTGCAATGGTCGTTTTGGAGACTTTAATTGTGTAGGACTTTAATTGTGTAGATTGTACGTCATTGAGGCTGAGACGTGATCCAAGTTGTGATGCGTTGCAACGCCTGATGTGTGATTATCAGCTTGTGGACATTGGGGAACATGAAAAAGCGGGGTGTCGCCACAAGCATTTCCGAGGTATCTCGTATGCAAGGCTTGATCGAATTTATGTTTCGCTTAGCGTCCTATCTCTTATTCATGGTTACACTGTGCACCTTGTGTTCTTTAGTGACCATTGCCTATTCTCAGCATCTTTTAGTAGTCGTCGATACCAAAGCCGGCATATGTGCTGGGAGTTGCGGAAATTTAATAACCAACTACTTTCGCGTGAGTGCTTCCTACAGCGTGTTACTGAGCTTATAGCTCATCTGTCATACCGCAAGGACTTGCCTCTTTTTGATGCGTGGGAATTAATCAAACAGGAAGTTAAAATGATAGCTATCGAAGAATCATCAATATTGGCCTTAGAACAAAAGAATAGTTACAAAGAATTGTATGAACTTCTGAGGGAATTGCATGAGCTTGAATGTCTACATCCGGGTGAATATATTGGATGATATCCATAACACCAAGGCGCAGTTACAGGCTTTATACACAGAAAAATACAGAGGTGCACTAGTGCGTGCGCGAGCGCAGCGTTTTCTGGAAGAACAGCCATGCAGTAGGTCCCTAGGTGATGAGCGCCGACACGCGCTGTCTAAACAAATCCTAGATATAGACTATGGTGGAATCGTTGTGAATGAGCCGACGACCCTAATAACTAAAGCGTTTTTTGTACATTACCAAAAATTATTTCGAAGCCATAAGCCATTGGATAAAGGTGTGTCTGCCACCAAATTTGTATCGTTGCTGGCTCAGTTGAATCAGGACGATTACGATTATACAAATGATGATATTGATATAAATGAGATAACTGCATGCATATATTCATTAGCGAAAGGCAAGACGCCCGGCCCGGATGGCCTTAGTGCCAAATTTTATCAGGGTTTGCGTTCCCTCTTGACCCCATTATAACATCAGGTGTACCGTGAGGCCTTGGAGGTAGGGTACCTACCCGCCACAATGTACGAAGGGCACACTGTCCTCATAGCCAAAAGCAATGATGAAACTAAATTGCAAAAAGTGGACGGATACCGGCCTATTTCCTTATGCAATGTGGATTATAAATTTATTGCAGAAGTATTAGCTAACCGTTTACAAGTCGTGATAAGATCTGTGGTAGGTGACCATCAAACATGTGGCATCAGAGGCCGGTCCCTTCAGACCAACATTCATCGGTGCTAGTGTGTGTAGCTGAGGGGATTGGACAGGTAGCAATGGTGCAGCTAGATCTAGCTAAGGCGTTCGACAGGGTAAATCACTCGTTCTGTTTAGTGTACTAGAGCACATAAATATCGGATCCCAACTCCTTAAAGGTGTCAAAATATGTTATGCTAATGGCTCAACGAGGTTGATAGTGAATGGTTCTCTCTCCGATCCGATTAGGCTTTTATCATCAGTAAGACAAGGATGCCCTTTGTCACCGCTTCTCTTCTGCCTGTATTTGGAGAAACTTTGTATGAGCATCCTGAAAGAAAATTTCGAAGGGTTTAAACTGCCGCCGAGCGAGATTCGGGTTCTTGGATATGCAGACGACGTCGCCTTCTTTTGTACTGACAAAAGGAGTGTAAAGACTACTCTCGCAATTACAGAAGAATTTTTAGGAAAATTATAACTGCGCTAAAACGAGACACGAAACGCTTCTCGAGAAGAATTTTGTGCGGCTTCTAGTGTTAGCATTAACTTTGAAAAAAGTTCACGTTTTTGGTTTGGACTATGGGCCACAATGCCATCACATTACGCAGGCATTCAATGGAAAAAAGATCTGCGGTATTTAGGTGTACCTCTCTCACAGTATAGAAATAGCAACAGTCATTGGTCGGGAGAAGTAGAAAAAATACAAAGTAAAGTAAATTCATGGCGAGGACAGAATTTGTCAATGTTCAGTCGTGCTGAGGTGTGCAACGTGTTCTTAGTTTCCCGTCTCATGTATGTGCTGCAAGTGCTGCACTGCTCAAGACTTCGTATTCAGGCACTACATCGCGTATTTGCAACATTTATTTGGAGCTCGAGTTGCGAATCGATGCGGCGCGATAATCTGTTCGTCCCTCTTGAAAGAGGTGGTCTAGGATTAGTCCATCTCTTCGTCAGGCAAATTGTTTCTCGTCTGTTTTTCTTTTGAGACAGTGACCATCCTTTTTTGCGTGAAATGTGACAGCTCCGATTAGTTCATTATCTTCTTGATATAGTAGTGTCATCAGATGCCAAAGATGTCACACAGGCTCCTTGGGGCTTTGTCGAGGAGGTCGTTGATTCATTCCTCTTCTTGAAAGTTAGATTCAGCCTGGAGTACATTTTCACTGCGAGTCGAAAAGCAATTTCTGCTGCACTGGTGTATTCGATTTTCCCAGATCCTTTGTATCGTGCACCTTATTTAAATCAGCCTTATCAGGATGTACTTAGATGGGTCCGTAAAATGTGTATACCTCCTGGAGCTAAAACATTTTTCTTTAAATTGCATACGGAAACACTTCCTGTTAAAACCTGGTTGAGCGCGAGGGGCTGCTTCGTGCCATGGTCCACGAACTGTCGGCTGTGTCCACGTGCTGAAACTATAGATCACTGTTTTATAGACTGTACGGATGCTATATTTTTCTGGGACATTCTCCAACGGACGCTTAAAAAGGACATTGATGCATCACTCCATACGCAATTAGATTCGTACCGTTTAAGATTAGTGGCGGTCCTCCCTATGTAATGTTCATAGTACTGGGTTTGTATAGCCTATGGAGAGCTAGAATGTGTGATCGCCATGGCGAAAGCCCGCGATCCACAAGATCATTCTTTCAAGAAAGTGCAGTTTATATAAGAAGTGTGTACGCTGCGCAGGAACCTCCGCCTGACTGGATGCACTTGTTGGACGCATGTGTGTGTTTGCCCGAATTTTAAGTGTGTAGCTATGTGAGCACTCTAATATACCGTCCATTTTATTTCCCATCCATTAAAGAAAAAAAAGAAAAAACAATCGGCGTGGCATAGAAATAGGATAGTGGGAATGGGATCTATAGGTCGGAGGTTCGAAACCTGTGTGCTTATGTTGTTTTTTCTTCTTTTTATTGCATTAGAACGCTCTCTGTTCCTTTTTGTATTCGAAAAAAATATATAAGAGAGCCAGGCACCACGTATTTCTCGCTCTTGAGCTGCATTTCGCACCAGTACCCAGCGCCCAGCGCCTCCCAGAATGGCGCGCCTTGCCAACGTCCCAGCATCCAGCACGCGACACTGGGCCCATAATCAGGCATGGCGCTGGTCACGGGATACTGGGTTGCCTATAGGGAAAATGTGCAATTTATGCATCGCTTTATCTAGCGGAAATAATTTTATTGGAACAGAAGCTGCAGCCGATGTTTTCGTCGCCGGCGGCGGAGGCGCGCAGCTTCACGCGTCGTCGATTGGCGCGTCGATCGTGCAGCGAGCGGTGCGCCGGCCTATACTTGGACACCTCTCGCGCGGCAGACGTTCTACGGCACTAGAGGTCGGTTCGCCGTCGGTATGTTTGCCGCTAGCGCGGACATGCCTTAACCGGAAGTGGACAGTGTTTTGAGAAGTGCGTTGGTGATGAGGTATGTCACGTGACATTTGGAGGAGCACTCGGCGAGGAGGAGAGACCAGCCGACGAGGAGAGTAGCGAAGAAAAGAGCGAAATCGAGCGAGGGCCGTGTTTCGATCATCAAACGCGTGTAACTCCGCTATTACGGCACCATTTGGAAAAATTCTCGCGGCTACGTGTTCGTTGTAGACTCGTGAACTGCAACACCCCAACTTAATTTCGACCTCTGGGTGGTTTAGGGGCCCTTTAATAAATTCAATTCAGTACTTTCATTTCAATTTACCAAACGGTTATTTGGTTTTGTGCTCGAAAGAAGTTTTCGGCGGATTCGAAACAAAAAAAGAAAAAGAAGAAAGATATATTGACCAGGCTAACCAGGCTACTCAGTCACCTATAGCCACGGCTACAACGAGATGAAAAATGTAACGCGCGTTCCGATATCGCGCTCTCTCTTTTGTGATTGTGTGTATAACGATGGAAGGCCTCGCAACTAAAGGTTTATCTCAGGATCTAGTTCGTTAACTTGTCTCCGCCTGTGAATTAACGAGACGAATATTAAATAAAGATTCAATTAAGCAGCAATGTTAAACGACTCACCGGTATTGCCATCCTCAGTCACAGCAGAATCCGGCTCCCGTTTCGATGCAGACTTGTTCCGCATGGCTCACGACCAAAACCTAGCTTTCGGGCTTACATCTGCGCTCGCAAACACGTCACTTCACCCCAAGTTAAATAACGCGAGGTATCGGCGTGGGAGTTCAGAAGGAAAGGTCCTCGCTCCTCCCATGCATTCGCGAGGCGCTTTGGACCACTTTGGACACTCTCCCAGTATTCTAGGTCACTGTAGTCATCGACAAGCAGTAGCGTTCTTGGCACTGTGGCAACCTTGGTTAGCCTGCCTGCGTTTGTGGCATGCCAGAACTCGTAGGCGCCGATGCGTCGAGCGCTAGTCACGCGAAATGTCGCGAAAAGGCAGGTACCTCCGAAAATGATCGCTCCAGAATACCTTCCTACATGGGTAGTTAAGTTAAACCAAGTTAAGACCTAGCAGCAACCAAGTTAATACCTAGCAGTAGCAGCCAGTAAGTTTCCCTGTGCCAATAATAAGCTTTGCGCGACCGAGTGCAAGCTTGTCCGTTTTTTTTTTTAGGTTCTACGATCATTAAATGTAAGCTACATGCGCAGCTTTTTGTAAATGTTTTCTCTTTTGCTGTTTTAACAAGCAGAGCTTTTTTTTTCTTTTTTTGTGGCGTTCATTGGAGGAACCACCTAAAGAAGTTAGTGGGCTCTCGTGTGTATTAAAGAAAGTCGGCTTCTACTGAGTCGTCGTCCAGGTTCCTCAGGATTTCGTTTGTGAGCCCATCTTGTGCGTGTGTTGTGTTTCGAGTTAGGGAATGAAGCGCTGTCCAGACTTCCGTCATTTCAAATGGGCAATCTAGGTCTTCATTTGGCTTCCCACTATAGTTTGGTAGAGATGTTTGTTTCCGTGTGTGATTGCCGATGTATTTTGCCTCTAGCTCCCGCAGAATCTCTTCATCCGACCCCGGTATGTTGCGAAGTATGCGTCTGATTGTGTGCGAGGTTTGTTGCTTGCTTTTGGTTGGGTCCAGTAGGTTCTTTAGGATTGCCCACATTTCGACGAGCTGAACCTTCCGCTCAAGCTGGCGCAGATGTGTTGCCAATTTTGGCGCACCAAGACAGTGGCGTATTTTTCCGCCTGTTGTGTAAGAGCCGCTATGTGCAACTTTAGTTTTCTATCATGTTTTTGTTTGCGCCATCTTTTCAAAAGGCCTCTACTAGCGTCCCAATTATGCACGAGATCTGGGTCTACCACCGGATTTACCGTGGTGAGTTGCATCCGCTTCGAGTGTTGCCTGATCAACTCCTTGAACTCACTCGCCCATTGGTGCAGCGATGTGATATCCTCCTTTTCTTTATTTTGTTGAACTCTCGCTTTACGAAATGTCGTCCAATCCGTCAATAAGATATGACTGATGCGTTCGCGTGTATGGTTGAGCGAAATGGTAACCTCCTGGATGTGGTGGTCGCTACCCATCGTTTCTTCCAAATTTCTCTATGTGGCCTTTCGTGGTTCATGATCATGGTAAGGTGCGGACACGCGTCCTTTGATACACTATTCCCCCGTCCAGCGGGAAAGTCTGGGTCTGTGAGGAGAGTGAGTGCGTGTGTTGGAACCAGCGAGTGAATTATGTTTCCTTTCTTTGAAGTTAGGTTGTAACCCCAAGTCGGATGCACCGCGTTGAAGTCACCCAGCACAAGTAGCATGTTGTTTTTGGCCTCCTTGAGCGCCGATCTGATTAGGTAATAAAAATTTTCACCAGACTTTTTCGGCGGGCTACATATGTTTAGGACGAACACGCTGCGTGCCTTCCTGTCTGCCGGCAGTATTTCTATAAATACGTGGTCAATCTCACTACCTTTCAGTGTGCGGTCTATTGCCGTCAGCCTGCGGGAGACAAGCACTGCTACGGGTGTATCTGTCTTCGCCATAAACGTTTCATATCCGGACATGGTGGGCTTCGTGCCTGTTTCCTGTAATGCGATAACCTGCAGGGGGGGGGGGGGGTGTTGCGGTTTTTATGTATTTTTGTAGTATGTTTTTTTGTTTTTTTGAGCAGTACCTGCAATTCGACTGCCATGCATGGAGTTCTTGTGCGTGATTTTTGCGCTTACTCGCCATCGTGGGGTAATGATGCGTTCTCCGCGGACCTATCCAGATCCTCGACGCTTGAGTTCGCTTTCGGCTTCTTTCTTTTCTTTCCTTTAACATCAAGATTGCCCGCTAGCTGCTCGCGGAACGCGAGAAACTGTTCCTGAAGTTTTTCCTGGAGGACAAGTTGAAGCTGCTGCATCTGACGCTGTTTCTGGAGCTGCAGCTGTTGTTGTAGCTTTTGCGACAGGAAAGTTTCCATCTGGTGAAACATTTTGACGGACGACGGAGTGGTATTGGGGAGGCAGTTAGATTCAGATGACAGAGAAGCGAGATGCTCCTTGCAGGTGGTCGCTACCGCCTGACTTTCCGCCTGCGAAGCCTTCAGTGTGGCTATTTCTTCCTTTGCAGCTGTTATTTAATCTTTGGCCTCTTTCTTTGATTTTTTCCATTTCTCTAATGTAAATTTAACTAGTCTCTTTTAACACCCTTGCATGTGTCTCTCAGTCCTCTTTGAGTGGTTTGAGTAACGAAGAAAATTCCGGCTGGATGGCGCGAAAGCAAGATGAACCACAAGGAAGCATTTTTGGGGCCTCTACTGTTCCTTCTTTACATTAATGGTATATTTTTTGCCCCAGTTGCAGTAAATATCATAGCATACGGTGATGACCTAATCATGTTAATTTCAGGTGAAACAGAACAAGGTGTATTTAATAAAGGAATTATTTTCTGGAATACTTGCGGCGATGGGCACTCAAAAACTGCTTGAAGATTAATACAAATAAAACTGAAGGCATTTTGTTTAGACCGAAAAACAGAATACATCACTGTAACTTCGATCCTGTTTTAGGGAATAGTACAATTGAGATCGTACCAACTGTAAAAAGCCTAGGGTGTGGTTCTTACTGAATCACTTAGTTGGGATGCGCATGTCGATAGCGTAAGGTTAAGAATAAACAGAATAAACGGTATACTAAATCGCCATAGACACGTACTTCCTCAACAGTCAAAGATCTTGATTTATAATGCATATATACTACCAATCATTTCCTACTGTTTTACGATACGGGACAAAATGATGAAACAAAATGAACAAGAAATTTTTGTTGCTCAAAAACGAGCAATAGGTCTAATAGAGAATGTACCATCGTATGCACACAATAACTCGTACTTCACTGCTTTTCATATCCTCAAAGTCACCGAGTTGTATCCCTACAAGTTACTGATCATGTACAAAATCGTAGTTCTGTGTAATAATGACAGACTCTTGTCCTTATTCAAACTGAACTGTCCCATACCTGGTAACAATACCCGAAATTCTCCCAATGGTGCAACCCTTTTGTCGCACTACATATCGCCAACAGTCTCCATCATATGCCTTACCGAGGTACCTTAATATTCTTCATGCAAATAACATTTTTGTTGAACAAATTTTAAAGGCCATGCTGATTAACCACCTTTATAGGCTTCAAAATGTTTAGTAATTATTTCTCTGACCTGTTCTAGCGGATGAGTGTTGTACATGTCATTTATTTTTTATACAAATGGTTGTAATATTGGCCTACTGATACCAGTACGTTTCAGTAGAAGTGTCTATGTTAGATATGTGATTTATATTTTATTTGGTTTGCTTGTGTTTTTTGACCGATGCAAGTATGTCAGTCTCAGTGAATTAGAAATTGTAGTCCTAAACAATCGTTGGTGTTGCTGTTTATCCATTCTGTGCGTACAATACATCCGTCTGAATGACGTGCGACCTACGGGTGCAGGGCGTTTCTCAAGCTGCAAAAAGCAGCTTTTTGCCCGGCGTCCGCTCTTTGTGCTCAAACTGTACCACGAAGAGAAATAAACTTGTATTGTATTGTATAACCTCATCTACATAGACAAAGGAGATAAGGATAAGACAAGCTCGTAAAGACTAGTTACAATAACGTCGGTGATGCATAGAACGGCAATGCAAGCCATAAAATTACAACTGTCGCAGGGGGTGGAGAAAAATGATTCACTGGGGGAACTACAGAATGGGCTCTGGCCAGACAGATGCTTAAAGGATAATATGTTTGTAATAACTCAGTGCATAGATATTTCAGTAGCTCAGATTACACCTTTCTCGGTAGGATATCTAGATATTAAAGGAGCCTATGACAACGTAGGCTGTGAATTGTTACGGGATATTCTTAAGCACGAAGGCATAGATCACGATTTCGGGGAGCTGCTGCGGGAGATATTGTTACGGCGCAACCAAGAGTTGCGCCATTCTGAAGAAGTATTTAATGGAAGACGACGTTGTTCATGTATCGTTGCCTGTCTTGTAAATATTCTAAATACACATTTATATGTGACTTGCGCAACGTAACAATATATAGAGACAACCGAGTACAAGTTGTGTGGGAAGTTCAAAAAGGGGTGGGAATTCACCCTAGACTCAAGCAAGGATGTCCTCGGTTTCTATTATCGTTCACGCTTTATGTTGAGGGCATAGGAAGACGACTGCAATATAGCGAATTAGGGTTTGATTTATTATACATGCGTAATGGACAAATGGTGCAACGGAATGTCCCTGGACTGATGTGTGCGGACGACATAGTGCTACTAGCGGACAATACGAAATATTAACACGAAAGTGTTTTATGCCGGGGTCCACCAAGACTTCACTGACGTATTTCCGTCACGGAAATACGTCATAGAACGTAATACAAAGAAAGAAACCAGAAGAAAAAGTTCCACAAACATGCAAAATTTGGAAATCGAACCCACGACCTCTCGGTCCGCGACGATAGATCGCCGAGCGTTTAACCCATTGCGCCACAAACGCATTTGCAGAGAGCTACACAGACGCGCCTTATATATCTAACACTCCTCCGTGTACCCGCGCTCTTGCTCGGGGCGGTGCCGCCGCCTACGAGCAGAAAAGAGAAGTACTGCATTATGACACTAACGCGCACCGACAGTGAACGCTTCGGTGGTCTCAGCACTACGACGCCTCGATGCCAGCATTCGAACGGACGCTGGCATCAAGAAGCACTACCAACGCCACCTAGGTGGCGTTCACCGTACTCAGCACAGCGGAGCGTGGCCTCCGCAATTAGCTCTGAAAATGTTTCTGAAGTTGATCGCGGAGGCTGCAATTACGACGCGCTGTACGCGCTGATTTGACTCGGTGACGATTCAGTTACGTGCTTTGTCTTGCGCGTTGTATTAGTGTGTCAGTTACGTGCTTCGTCTTTCGCGTTGTGCTAGCGTGTGCAGCGTAGTGCAGCTTCCATATGCACGACGGTTGCTCATGGTCATCGACGTTGGTAGTCGTGATGGAGGAGACATGCCACCAGGCGTCAGCGTGGGTGCATCAACGCCTAAGGGCGCTTTAGCCACAAAACACCAATAGACATTATATATCAATGTGCAATAAACATTGCACTACTTCTGTGAAGACACGTTTCACTTTCGTGTTCTATACCGATTCCTATATAAGAGGGATCAACCACATTTTTTTTACAGACACTGGCGAATATCTGTGGCAACGCAGCGAGAAATCTACGCCTTATGTTTAACACAGAGAAATGGATATGTATGAAAATTAATGAACAGAGGAGTAATTACGGGGTGTGAATACAACAGCAAGTCATATCCCTAGTCAAGCAATATAAATACCTCGGCGTGTAAATAGACGAACGAAATACTCATGCACCCAACAAGGTAATATAAAAATAAAGGGGAAGCGGAATGCAGCAATAATGAAACATAGAGCACTATGGGTGGTAATGGTGCCAGCGCTAACATTTGCGATTGTCATTCTATGCATAAAATTGGATATCTAGTCGGGGTTGGAAGTTAACGAAAGATTGGTAGGCCGGTTGGCTTTGGGAGCCCACGGTAAAACCACAACTGAGGTGTTAAGTTCGACGACCTTTACTTGGATATTTTACTGGTATGCATGTAAACGGGCATAGGAGGACATGACAGAAACGTTTCCATATGTTTGTATAGGCCAGGGGAGTGCCGCGCGCTATCGGCTCGCAAGATAGGCCGTTTAGAGCGGGGTGGCGGGCGTCGCTGAGCCGATGGTCATGGACCACATGTGCAGGATGTTTCAAAGCGTCAACCGCGGCAAACGGGCGCCAACAAACGCTGAACTTGCCGATCGTCACTGTTGTCGCCCCCGGTGTCGGGGGAGCAGGACAAAGGATAAAAGGGCACGCGCCGGCAGCGCTCCTTGTGAGGCTTATGGGCAGATGGGAGTCGCGTCGCTCAGGTGGTCTTCGTCGCGTAGAGCAGGCCGCCGTCTGTGTTCAAGCAATTACGCGGAGCATCCTCTAGTTCGCAGCTTGCTCGAGTGCATGGGCCGGGTAACAAGCGGATTCAAAATGGAAGGGAAATTCGTTTCCTGGCTTTCGTTGGTGTACTTTGTTGTTGCTGTTTGTTGTTACTGGTTTGTTTATTTTGATTTGTTCGTGTTTGCTTTGAAGTGAAGCTACAATGTAAGGATTGGCCAGAGGAAAACGGGAAAGAGCGAAGTGAACCAATAGGAGTGACTGAAAGAAAACTGTTGGGCTGATTTGAGGTAACCATTGGTTCGTGACAGATGTGTGCTTGTAAAACTGCTTGTGATTGCTAGAGCTGCTAGAGATGCTAGAATGACGAGGGGCGGAGAATTCTTGTGTGAACCGAATGGCTTAAAACGGGGAATTCGGCGATGTTTTGGAGGAGAGCGATGGGAGAGCGATGAGAGAGCTGGAGTCGATGACTCCGCGAGCTGTTGGCGAAATGTACATATGTAAATAAACGTGTACATACGGAGGAGTTGTTGCGAGCCTTGTATGTAACGTGTAGCCTGACAACGAACTAAGATTGAGGGCTAGGAGCCCGGATCAACAAGGGTGCCTACAGAAGCGACGGACGAGCAACGGCCTGAACTCGAACGGCGACACCCCCACCACCACCGAGGGAAACATAACTTGAGGCAGTGGAGGTTGACATATGTTGGGCCTCTTTTGAAGTCAGAGAAGCACAGAGCAAAATTAGTTTTGAAGAAAGACTCGGCAACATCGATGAAAACAAATGAGCGGCTAAAGGGTGCAAGTATGTGTACCTGAAAAGCGTGGACACAGAACGGAGGCAGAGGTTGCGTGGCTCAGTGGTTGAGTGTCCGGCTTCCACGCAGCGGGCGCGGGTTTCGATCCTGGCGGGAACCGGGCCCCTTTTTCGCATTTCCAGCGATAGCGTTACGATCGCCAGATGCCGTCAGTGGAGGCGGCGGCAGCAGCGGCGGCGGACACCATCGTGAACCGAAACGGCTATTAGAATGAGCCCAAACAGCTTACGCTGCAATACACCTTCGCTTCCAAGTTTCCGTCGTCACTCATAGCACCTTACAGGCAGCCACAGTTCCCACAGCAAGATGCAGCCGTCGCCAGCAAGGACTACCACCCTAATTCGGCCCGTTGTCATCGAGACTGCAAATAACAATGTCAACGACCACTACAAACCAGGCGAGCCAAACCCACGATGCCTAGTCTTCTCTCCCGCATGTTTTTCATGCGCCACAAACACCCAGACCGTTCCAAGGAGACACTTTTAAGGATGTTGAAGGCTGACTGGACCACTTCAATCAGGTTGCCAGCATCAACGAGTGGGATGATGTTCGCAAGCTGCGGAGATTTCCCTTCACGCTGGAAGACTCTGCGAAGACGTTGTACGAGAACCATGAGGTTTCCTTTGCGATAAGGCAAGAGTTTAGCCAACAGCTCCACGATGCGTACCGCAACGCCGAAAGAAAGAGCTGAACAAGCCATCTCTTCTAGGAACCAGTGGCCCACCGAAAGAGTCTCAATGTTTGTCGAGGACATGCTTCGTCTTTCAGACGCTCAGACCTTGCAATGTCTGACGAAAAGAAGGTGCGACATTTAATGCGTAGAGTCAAGGAACAGCTTTTCGCCGGACTCGTACGCAATTCACCAACAACCATGGCCGAGTTCCTGAGTGAGTCGCCCACGATGGAGTGCACTCTATCGTGGTTCTCCAGCATCCAGGATCCCCTGGAGCTGTCGCCATAGTACGAACGCCACGACATCACGGCTAATGCATGCTCTCTTGAGTCTGACAGCGAGAAGCAGGCCCTCGCAGACTTCAGCGAAGCGTGGTGCGTGACGAACTGTGGCAACTCTAAGCAGTCGCACCAGTGGGACCCCAACCACCTATGAGAGTACTTGTGGACGTCATCCGTGGTAAAATCAGACAGGCGGTGCAACCACTCGAACAACCAAAACCTGAGGTACCCGTCCTAACATATGCGGCGGCATTGAGCGCTCCTGCGCCACCATATACAGCTCCTATGATGAGGACAGTGGACCAGGCTACGCATTTGTAGCCTAGACAGACCAGGCTACGCTACCCGGCTCAAGGTACCCGAATGTACCTACGTATCGATCACCTGGCTCAAGACAGCGCTACTAAGGCGCACCACCAAGATCCAGCAACGCGCTCGTCGGATCCGTATGGCGCTCGTCGGATAACCATCCGCTCTTCTACCACTGTGGCGAACCGGGTCACGTTTACCGTGACTGCCAGTACCACCAGCTAGGTTTCCGCTGCTTCCACCCTGACGCTCTGCCCACGCTACGGTGAGCATCCACGCGAAATCGAAGCCTATCTGAGGGGCCATTGAATTCCTTCGAGGTCCGTGTCACCTAGCTTGCCCTCGCCGTCTTACGCTCCCCTATAGGACGCGGTCACCGAATCTCCACAGGTGAAACTAGGAACCGGGATATCTGGGGGTGAAATCGCTTTCCAACGAACATTCAAAGAACCTCCCTCGACTCAATGACCTGACAACGATCGTTCCGGTTTTTCTTTATTTCGCCACACTTCTAGGATTATTTCTGCCGACATCGCCGTATTTGTTGATAATTATGGTCCCACTGCCCTCGTCGACAACGGGGCCGATTATTCAGTTATGAGCGCCGCACTGCCATCTAAACTGAGGAAAGTCACCATACCATGGCAAGGGCCTCAGTTACACACGGCAGGTGGCCATCTGGTGATGCCAACTGAAATGTACACGGCACGTATTCGGATTCGTGCGTCGACGTTCACGGGGTGTTTTCTCGTATTACCCGTGTGCTCCCGCCCAATAATCCTTGGAATGGACTTTCTTCATGAATACGGCGCAATCGTTGACCTACGTTAGTTGCTATTGTCTTTCGAGGACCCTTTTCCTTCTGAAGCTGACAACACCACCCATTTACCGAAATCCGTGCTACGTGTGTCCGATGAATCCGTGACTCTCTCCCCTCGCAGAAGCCGGTGTGTAATGTGAGCAGGACGTTCCCCACGCTGTAATTGCGGAGGCAAATTTGTCTTTCCTTCTTGCACGACACATCTGCGTTGGCCGAGGAGTTATTCAGCCTCGAAACAGACAGGCTCACCTGCTGGTCACGAACTTCAGCGAGGAATATCGTCATCTCACAAGACGCACTTTCATTGCATATTATGCGGAAATTGCCGATGGCAACGGTGCGCTAGTATTAGCTGCCCTTTGGCTTTTCGACCAGTCTGCCAAGGCGTTCGCGAGCACCCTCGATGTGAACCCGAACCTACCATCAGCACAACTAGAAAGGCTTCTGGATATCCTCCATGCTTTTCAAGATTGTTTCGCTACAACGACGACGGTTAACCAGGCGCCGCTTGCCCAGCATCGCATCATAATCGAACCTACCGAAAGGCCCGTTCGACAACTTGCGTATTGGGTGTCGCAGAAGAAACAAGACCCTATACGTGACCAGGTTCAGCAGATGCTTAAAGACGACGTAAATACGTGGACTCCTGGCTGTTTCTGTTGTTTCGCCCGTGACAATATTCGGAACAAGATGATGTGTATGCTACAGAAAAAATCCGGAGACCGCCCAGCAGATGCTAATGTAATGCTTACGGGATTCACCCTATGAGAACTGTGGGACGAGGTATTCTGCCGAAGCAAAAATAGGCGTGGTACTTGCAATGGCTGAGATGAATGTTGAATGAATGCTTTATTGGCAATGCGGCTGTACGCGGCTCGCTACCCACACCGGCCCCTTCCAACTATAGGCCTACTTTTATAAACGTGTTGCGACGCTTTCGCGCAACAGGGTCAGTCCATTGTCCGAGACAGACCAGGAAGACAATCGTCGATGAAGACTGAAATCGACGCTGTCGCGTGCGTAACGTCGATGCCAGAACTCAGCATTCGACAGATTGCCGATCAGTGTGGTCGCAGCGTTGGAACAGTCGCCAATGTGCTAAGAAAGCATAAGTTCCACCCCTATCATGTTTACCTTCACCCGGACCTAAGTGAGGCGAACTTTGAAAGGCGGGTTGACTTCTGCAATTGGGGCCTGATCAAAATTGATGAGGAAAATGACTTCTTACACAGAATAATTTGGGCAGATGAAACTCGGCTTTGCCGCAATGCCACTGTGAATATTCAAAACGCGCATTATTGGCCAAAAGGAAATCCACTCTGGCTGAGGCAGCACAAGCATCAAGCTCGCGGGAGTGTGAATGTGTGGTGTGGCATACTGGGGGACAGGATCATTAGACCTTACTTTTTTGAAGACAAGTTGAATGGAAAGATGTACACGGAAGAAATATTAGGTGTTGTAGTCGACGACTACAATCTTTCCCTGAATGAAACGCGCCAAGCGTGGTTCCAGCACGACGGAGCACCACCACATTTCTCCACCACGGCAAAGAGCTGGTTGGACACACGTTTTCCGCGACAGTGGATCGGACGTGCAGGAGCGATGTTTTGGCTGCCGAGATCCCCTGACCATTCTCCGCTCGACGTTTTTCTTAGGGGCTACGTTAAAGATCGAGTTTATGCTCAGAGCCCAGTGATGTCAATGATATGAAGCACAGGATATCTGCTTGTACGAGTATCCGCCCAGAAGTACTGCGCAGAGTTATCGAGTCGACGCGAGAGTTGCTTATTCTTTGCGTTGCTGTGGAAGGGAGGTATTTTAAACATTTGTTAGGGCATTGAAATATTGATGGGTGTAATGCTTTCATGAGATTTGTGCATGACCACACCAAACGTAAAGCGGCAGTATGGAATATTTTTTAGCATATATAAAGCGGTTTCTGCTGTTGATGGCACAGTTGTTGCCCTTGATTTCAATGAAACTGACAATACTTCGAAATCATCAGTCACTTTAGTTGCATAGCCCAGGCAAGGACCATGCCCACTCGTCTAGTCACCATTATGCACGCGCACTGCCTTCCGGGCTTCTCGCTCGTGCCATTATCTCGGCATGGCAGCTGCCGCCATCCTTACAGGATGCGCGGTCGCTGTTATGACAGCGGTTCCGGGTTCCTCGATTTTTTTTATTTCGCTAGCCGAGAGGGGAAGGGGGACAGTTATCATCTTTGCCAATGCCTCCGTCCCGTCGTCAGACTATACGCTGCACGCCACAGCCGCGTCACATCAGGGAGGAGCTTTGCGCCGATCCTAACTCTCTTACATGCGTAATCATGCGAACGACAATTAAAATTTGGAGTCAGATATCTCGGAGCACAGACACGCTAGAAGAATTCTTCCAATTGATACCGTGTAGAAGCCCGACTGCCGCTAACTTTTCAATACAAACATACCCACTTACTGCAGTCAACAAAAAGTTAATAATTCAATTTTAGTTGATCGGGACAACGATAATTCTCATCTCACTTTTTACCCACCTGGCCACATAACTTATTTGTATAGGTGGTCTTCGCGTGCTTCCCAGTGCCTAATTTTAAGAAAACCATAAAGATTAATTTTGAACACCCTGTATATTTGGTACATAGATTATGGGATTTTACGTGCCAAAACCACGATCTGATTATGAGGAACGCCGTAGTGGGGGACTCCGGATAACTTGAACCACCTGGGGTTCTTTAACATGCACCTAAATCTAAGTACACGAGTGTTTTCGCATTTCGCCCTCATCCCGCGATCTCGTGCTTAGCAGCCCAACACCATAGCCACTAAGCAACCACGGCGGGTTGTGTATTTGCTATTGGCTTTCGAAATGGCCGCCCATGGGGCTGCGAAGGAAGTTATGAAATTGCCGTTCTGCGAGACCGTTTACGTGTGCAGGGCTGCTTTTCCCGCATAAATCAATGCTCTTTCGGTTGCGGGTAAGCCTAGAGGTTACTGTGGGACCATTAAAGGCGTAGGATGCGTCGAATAAGTACAAACTCACTGTAAAAAGCTGTCGCACTAAAATTTTTACAGCTTTTTTGTGGTGCCAGAAAGCCCATTGTAGATAGCATATCGAAATACGTGAGTTCATTAGCTGTTTGTCATAAAATAAGATCACTAGAGCTTCCTGCTTGTTTTGTTCTTTTAATGAGGTTAGAATAACCTCCTCGACGCTGCTACACTTTTGTTTATTTACTAGGTTGCATCCAGCTGTTTTCTGAGAGCACTTGTCATCGTGTGCAGCTTTTTCAACCTGGTTGTTTTCCGTCGTAGTATATGCTTCTAGATATTGTTTTAAGCACAGCATACAGGCCTCGTTTAACGTTTCCGGGAAATCTACTCTATAGTCACATTAGGCATTTCGTTTGAGTGCGCCATCCGGAACATTTCGAGGATGCGTCACTAAGCATTGCCCATAAATACCACCAGTTGCCCACATTGGACAGCCGTCCCACTTCTCTCGTTCTTTAAGCGCCTCTTTAACGTTCCCTTCTACGCTTTCTGCGCTCCTATAGTTCATTTGCCCACTGAGATTCCGAAGGGCAGCGTTAGGATAACTTTGGTTGGTAGGTAAAACGTTTGCTACAACGAACGCCGTCTCTCAACATTTTTCCCCCAAATGTTACGTGCAGGTGTGTACTACTTTCATTTGTCAGCGTAATGTTCCAGACGCTGGTTCGCACAAGACATTAACCCTCATCGACGCAGCTGCAGCGAAACATGAAAAATTCCCCATTAGCGTGTGTCAAGGAGGCCAAGACTACTACATCCCAGTGCTACATCCAGCCAACTATGTTGGAGCAGGCCAAACACCGCGGCTACACAGATAACCTTGCCGCTCTCGGTCATATCCGATTCCGGAAGCCCGGTAGCAAAGAAAGCCAGTATTTGGACGTTGGTTGCGGTGTGGGAAGCTTCACGAAAGAGGCGTTGCTAAAACACGTGTGGCCCTGCCGCCGAATCGTGGCGCTCGATCGGTCGCCGGCTATGATAGAATACGCCCGAAAAAATTACGACCACTCGAGCATCGACTACGAGCTTACGGATATAGAGACGGATGATACTCGTGCCCTTGTGATCAAGTACGGGCAGTTTGATCGCATCTACTCGTTTATGGCGTTCCACTGCATCCAAGACCTTCAGCGTGCCTACCACCACTTGCATGGTCTCCTCCGAGAAGGCGGCGAGAGCGCGATCGTGTCCTACACCGGAACGCTCATCTCGACGCTCTGGTACCGGCTCAGCGCCATGGACAAGTGGAAGGCGTACGTGCCGGTAAGCAGTGCAGCCCCGCCATTCAGTAGACTACTGTGACAATAGCAGTACCGTAAAGATACATCCGCAGGTATTACAAAGTCGCGCTTTTCACTTGCCTAGCTTTGCCTTATCATAATCAATGTACACAGCTCAAAAATCAACTCGCCCAACTTGCTATTAAACAAGCGATGAATAGCGCACACAGACATAGGGCCACCGCCGACCTATTGCCATGTCTGTGTTTGCGCAAGCGTACCTGTTCCCATACACTATTTTTGCATCGGGGTTTAATTTATATCTTATATTTTGTGAGCCTCGCATTCCATGGTGCTCTCCTCCCGTTCGGCACGAGACAGGCATTCAATCACCTTCTTGCGCTGGAATGCCTCCGCATGTTTTGCTCACCCCTTGACTTGAGAGATGTGTGCCACGCACGTACTATGCAGATACAACACTTAAGTAAGACTCCATTTGAAATTTTCAGCGCGCCAAATCCCCAACGACTGACATGCTTACTTCAGTACGTGGACCCAAGCGGTCTCAGTTACAGAGTTTTTCTGAAGTTTCAGCACGATACGGAATTGCGGCCATTGGTACCAGCACTGGCCCAGAACTGGCATATAGGCAAAGTGCGATGCGATCTGATTCAGACCCAGACGTAGCGCCAAGATTGGTTGAACATCCGGCCAGTGCGGCGGCCAGCGTGTTTCTAGCATAGGGCCAGCGCTGGGCCATATCGTTGCCATTATCAATTACAGGTTTGAAAAATGCCTGCTCTAAGACGAACACTAAATACACTGGCTTGAGAGTACGGAGTACGCGGAGTACGCAGATTTTACCGCGAACCTTTTGCCAGTGCCATTTTTGATAGCAGTGATCCCAATACGTTCTATATCAATTCGTAGATAAGAAAAACCCACGCAGCAACTCCATTAAAGTTGTCTAAGTATGCGAAAGCATTGAGCGACTTGCTCATCTCCACGCAGCTCAGTGTCATTATGAACCTTATCAAACTTGATCCGACCAGCATAAACACTTATCAACCTTATCGGAATACATCCAACCCTTATCAACTCTTATCGGTTGTTATCACCTTATCGGACTCGATCCCACCCTTATGAACCCTTATCGTTCATTATCAACTTGCGAAAGCGGATGTCCAGTGAAGCTGTTGCAAAACCACCACTACAACTGCTTATTATGCAACGCTTAATAGATGGTTCGGATGCTTGTTATGAGCTTGGTCTTTATCGAAGCGTATGCTGTTCTGTGTGTTGTATGGGTTATTTCAATTAATGTATGGACTGTTCGCTTCACCTTGCTGAGCACCTGTAGCCTCAGCCTTACGGGGATATGAGCCATTGCTTATTTTGCTTATCGAGGAGTGACGCAGCCCAACACCTAAGCAACCTAGCGCACCGTATGATATTGGAGAAGTGGCACACACCTGAATTCCCCCAGCATCAGTTGCATTCTCTCGACTGCGGCTGTTACCTGGACTTCCGAGAAGGGAGGAAACAATGTTGTGCCACTTACGCTTGGGGCGTTGCATTCACCAATGCATACACGTGCTTGATTAGAATGGCTGATAGCGCCGAGTGTCGATGCCTGGGGTGTAGAGGAGACCATGGTACACCTACTGTGCTACTGCCTATCATTTGAAAACGAAAGACATGACTTGTGCGCAGCTCTAGTCAGCTGGATAAAAGAACCATTCATTTTGAACAAGATCTTGGGACGATGGCCTCGAATACTGCAGCTACAAAAGGCCACAGAAGTGCTTCTGCGATGTTTGAAAACTACCGGACTGAGTGATCGTCTGTGATCCGGACAGAGTGACCGTCGGTGATAGAGCGAAAAACAGTTACCAAGTTGGCGATGTCCACAGTGGGCTTTCCAAATTGGTCTCCTAACCTTTCCATACCATTTTCCATTACCCCAGTGTAGGGTTACCTCCCTGCCTTTCATTTCTCATTTTGTTCCCTCTCTCCCTCTCTCACGGGGGTATGAGCCACTGCATTCGTCTTACGTGACGGACGGACAGGTTTCCTCATTGAGTAGGATATAGGAATGCTCACGCACTTGAAATATGGGAGGAATATATTAGTGCAGGAATCGAACATTTTACGCAGCAGCAAATAATAACCTATATAAAAATACTAAAATATTTTAGAACAGTTTAGAACAGTTTATTTACACCTGAATAAATACCAAAGAAGCATCTTCTGTGCGGCTTGGTGGGTGACAGTGGGCTAGGGTGTTTTACGAGCATAGGAATCGGGCAAGGAACCGAAGACGGTGTTCTTGCCAGAGCTTTGAGGACAGGGAGCTGATGTCAGCGGAATGGTCAGGGGCGTCCTGACGAAAATTAAGCAGGGGATTTATGGCATTTGTTGCCACCTAATACCGCGACTTCCCCCCTAATTAGAGGAGACGCTCGTGCTAGAAAATAAACACGAATAATATCAGAGATGCGAAGAAAAAAAAATGTCGCAGTTTCGCCTGAAAGGCGAAGCATCGATTGCGATAGCAAATAAGTAGGCAACTATACGAACTAAGGATAGTAGTTTTATCGGCCGTATAAACTTTTAAACATTCGCTTACTAACTAAATAACAAGCACGGTGTCACGCGTGCACAGGTATATAAACATGAACACATCTCACTCGATGACCGTGGAAAGTCGCGGTCTAAACGCTGGGGTAAGGAGGCATGGCAGCAACAGCGAGCGAATTGACCTTCGTGACTTCTCTCGCCTCAACGCGAACTAAACGTCGGTAAAGTGTTCTAGAAAACTTTCTAGAACACTTTAACGTCGGAAACACCGCGCATACAAAGCTACAGGCACTATAGTCGGATACAGCTTTAGAAGGCAGCTGCATCTGCCACTCAAAGGCGGATGCACACGAGCCTCCACCAATAAGCGCTCACTTTAGGTGACGTCATGAGCCGGACGGCCGGTGACCCCGCCGACGGAGAACATGCCTAAAATGGCCGCCCTCGCTTCGAACTGGGCCGAGTAGCGTCAGCTCTGTGTGTCTCCCTTCGTAAGAGTGAATTCGAATTGTTTGTGGTGGTCTGTCATGCCGGAAATATTATTGTGAGCTTACTATGCACAATTTGTGCCGCGTGCGTTTGTTCTGAGCCGTGAGCCGGCGAAGAAAGATTGCAGCGAACATCGGTGGCGCTGCACTGCGCTTCATCTGGAAACAGGATCCCGCGATGACATACCGCTGCAAACAAACATCGTGCGTGTTTGTTCCATGGTGTTTTGTTTAGCTCCTAAGTGAAGTTACGACGAGGAGAGTTCGCCAAAGTCTGGTACCTACTGTGAGCGGCGGGTGTGTTTGTGCACTGTGCCCCTGCGTTTTTCGTCGGACGTGGTGAAGTGATGGAGCAAAACCATTATCAGGATAAATGAGAAAAGCGTGCGTGGATGAACCCAACCTGCGAGTTTCTCAACAGAAAAGATTTGGAAAGCAATCTCCAACGCAAAGATTCGTTGCTGCCAGCTCAGCGTGCAAACGACCGATCGTTGGCAGCAGTGTGATAAGATAGCCGAGCGTCTAGCAGCGTCGTTCGAGTGTTGTGTAGCACCGTCGATTGATTGCTTTCCACCAATGCTAACAATCAGTGACTAACACGCGCTGCTTGAGCGAATATCATTGGATTATTAAAGGTCAGGCGTTTGGGAGCAGTGTTTGTTTCCTTAAAGTTAGCCTCAGTGCTAATATAAAATTATGATTGATACACTGGTCGTTACAAGGGAGCTTGGAATGAATTCGCGTCGCTGTGTGGCTTAGAACCCTTCGCTCACTGCACGCGCCAGCTGTAGAAAGCCTGCTGTGACACAATCGCGCATAAGTTGTGCTGCCAGCGCTCGACTTGCTTTCCCACTACACAGCTTTGCGCTTTGTCGTGATATGCCGCTAATAAGAATTCCTATGACAGTGAAGGCAACAGAGCCAATATGTATATAAAAAAAGGTACGACAAAGTAGACACAGCTGCTTGTGAACTGACTCCTAATAGTTCTCCTCGCGTCTGCGTTATATGTGTGTGCGTGTTTTCTTGCGTGTTTGTGTATATTTGTTATTTTCCCCTTTTTTGTATTTTAGATCTTAGTTTTCGCGCTCGCGTTTGTGTTCATGTATGTGAATATGTGAGTGCTTCCGTGCGTGTATGCGTTTATTCCGATTTCTGTCCTTTTATTTTTGCGTTTGTTCTTGTAAGCATGCTGCAGCCACGTCTTTCTTTACAATTTCATTAACTCGTCTTATTCAAAGCACCAAGTCCTGTGAATAGCAGGGCTGGCCTCTTCGATGTCATTAAAGCCTTTCTCTCTCGTCTACCTTGCCTCCTCAGTCTGCCACCTTGCTTTGTTTTCTCCTACTATTCTGACCTTGCTTCTTGTGCTGTTGCCGGAACGTGATTAATCAACTTGCACCAAAGAAAGTTCTATCAGCTGTGACAACAGAAACATTGACAGATACAAAATGTTAAAAGCATCACGTGGCTTGCACAGTTACTTCGTCTCTTACCCCTGTTAATGTGTTATGCATCAGTGCATACGGTAGCTTGCCAGAAGTTCACATGAAAAGGTGCCATATTGTGAAACAGCACCTTGCTACGTTGTTGCATTCAGTCTTAACAAACAGATGGTTTTGCTGCCCGTCACATGTGGTGGTACGCATATATAACATTGTGCAGTGGGGTATCATTTCCTGTCTTGAAGCTTTCATCATTACAAACGCAGTTTTCTAGTGAATGGAGTCAAGCAAAGCAGTGCTGTGAGAGCTTTTGCGACTTTACACCATTTATTACTTCAATAATATCACTGTCTGAATCTGTCCGTCACTTTGCCTACGGATTGTAATAAACAAAGTGACTCACTAAAACACGTTCAACTTTGCTGAGCATTTTCCTGTACGTAAATATGACAAAAAATGCTAGCAAAGTTAATCACGTTATAATTGTGCTTGCATTCGCATTACTTGCCCGAGTCATATTAATAAATAAAAAAATGGCTATGACAACACTTCAATTTTCAGTGCAGACTGCTAACGGAGCCACAAACGTGCTCCGACTTCTGCTATTTCACTATGGGGCGCGTCAAACTCGACGGTGGCTGCCTGAATGACCATTTTGGGCCTCACTAAGCTAATGATGTTTTATATTTGTTCTCTTATTTGCATTACTTGTGTGAGCCAGATAACAAAATAAATATTGCAACTGCATGAATGTGCTTTGGCGTGCAAGCTGTTAACAGTGGCTGTCAGTTTCGTGTTGTCTACTGCTATTTCACCAGCACGGCTATGACATGACTGATTTCCAGTGCAGACTGCTAACAGAGCCATAAAGCGTGCTCTCACTACTGCTATTTCACTACTGGGGCGCATGAAACTACGATGGTGGCTGCCTGAATGACCATTTTGGGCCTCACTAAGCTAATGATGTTTTATATTTGTTCTCTTATTTGCATTACTTGTGTGAGCCAGATAACAAAATAAACATTGCAACTACATGAATGTGCTTTGGCGTGCAAGCTGCTAACAGTGGCTGTCAGTTTCGTGTTGTCTACTGCTATTTCACCAGCACGGCTATGACATGACTGATTTCCAGTGCAGACTGCTAACAGAGCCATAAAGCGTGCTCCACATACTGCTATTTCACTCTGGGGCGCGTGAAACTCGATGGTGGCTGCCTGAATGACCATTTTGGGCCTCACTAAGCTAATGATGTCTTAAATTTGTTCTCTTATTTGCATTACTTGTGTGAGCCAGATAACAAAATAAACATTGCAACTACATGAATGTGCTTTGGCGTGCAAGCTGCTAACAGTGGCTGTCAGTTTCGTGTTGTCTACTGCTATTTCACCAGCACGGCTACGACATGACTGATTTCCAGTGCAGACTGCTAACAGAGCCATAAAGCGTGCTCCACTTACTGCTATTTCACTATGGGGCGCGTGAAACTCGATGGTGGCTGCCTGAATGACCATTTTGGGCCTCACTAAGCTAATGATGTTTTATATTTGTTCTCTTATTTGCATTACTTGTGTGAGCCAGATAACAAAATAAACATTGCAACTACACGAATGTGCTTTGGCGTGCAAGCTGCTAACAGTGGCTGTCAGTTTCGTGTTGTCTACTGCTATTTCACCAGCATGGCTACGACATGACTGATTTCCAGTGCAGACTGCTAACAGAGCCATAAAGCGTGCTCCACTTACTGCTACTTCACTCTGGGCGCGTGAAACTCGATGGTGGCTGCCTGAATGACCATTTGGGCCTCACTAAGCTAATGTGTCTTAATTTGTTCTTATTTGCATTACTTGTGTGAGCCAGATAACAAAATAAACATTGCAACTAATGAATGTGCTTTGGCGTGCAAGCTGCTAACAGTGGTGTCATTTCGTGTTGTCTACTGCTATTTCACCAGCACGGCCGACATGACTGATTTCCAGTGCAGACTGCTAACAGAGCCATAAAGCGTGCTCCACTTACTGCTATTTCACTCTGGGGCGCGTGAAACCCGATGGTGGCTGCCTGAATGACCATTTTGGGCCTCACTAAGCTAATGATGTCTTAAATTTGTTCTCTTATTTGCATTACTTGTGTGAGCCAGATAACAAAATAAACATTGCAACTACATGAATGTGCTTTGGGTGCAGCTGCTAACAGTGGCTGTCAGTTTCGTGTTGTCTACTGCTATTTCACCAGCACGGCTACGACATGACTGATTTCCAGTGCAGACTGCTAACAGAGCCATAAAGCGTGCTCCACTTACTGCTATTTCACTCTGGGGCGCGTGAAACTCGATGGTGGCTGCCTGAATGACCATTTTGGGCCTCACTAAGCTAATGATGTTTTATATTTGTTCTCTTATTTGCATTACTTGTGTGAGCCAGATAACAAAATAAACATTGCAACTACATGAATGTGCTTTGGCGTGCAAGCTGCTAACAGTGGCTGTCAGTTTCGTGTTGTCTACTGCTATTTCACCAGCACGGCTACGACATGACTGATTTCCAGTGCAGACTGCTAACAGAGCCATAAAGCGTGCTCCACTTACTGCTATTTCACTCTGGGGCGCGTGAAACTCGACTGGTGGCTGCCTGAATGACCATTTTGGGCCTCACTAAGCTAATGATGTCTTATATCTGTTCTCTTATTCGCATTACTTGTGTGAGCCAGATAACAAAATAAACAATGCAACTACATGAATGTGCTTTGGCATGCAAGCTGCTAACAGTGGCTGGCACTTTCGTGTTGTCTACTGCTATTTCACCAGCACTGGCTATGACTTGACTGTGATTTCCAGTGCAGACTGCTAACAGAGCCATAAAGCGTGCTCCACCTACTGCTATTTCACTATGGGGCGCGTCAAACTCGACGGTGGCTGCCTGAATGAGCATTTTGGGCCTCACTAGCTAATGATGTTTTATATTTGTTCTCTTATTCGCATTACTTGTGTGAGCCAGTTAACAAAATAAACAATGCAACTACATGAATGTGCTTTGGCGTGAAAGCTGCTAACAGTGGCTGTCAGTTTCGTGTTGTCTACTGCTATTTGACCAGCACTGGTGACATGACTGTGATTTCCAGTGCAGACTGCTAACAGAGCCATAAAGCGTGCTCTGACTTCCTGCTATTTCACTATGGGGCGCGTCATACTCGACGGTGGCTGCCTGAATGCGCATTTTGACCCCGCCAACGATAATAAGGGTTAACAATAGTGTTTCAATTCAGATATGCCAGCATTTAAATGTGTTTCTATGCCACTTCTTAAATCGAGCACGATGTGTGCAGGACGTTGCTTATCAGAATTGAGCTTCTATTATAAGGAATATGCCATAAATCGAACTGCTGATTTATCTGAGAGGTCACGGAATGGATGGTTGGCTAGTTGCGAACCCCCCGGCAAAATTTTGGTAGCCCTAATAAGGGCTGTTATATCGTTAATAAGAAGCCTTTATGCTTCGTCGAATGGCTCATTGACAGACAGCTCGCAGTCGGAGTCGCTTTCTTCAGTGTCATCTTCACCCAGCTGGATGATGATGGGTTGAATGTGCTCACTCCCAGACGTGTCAATTATGAACTTTGCCTCCAAGTCCATCATATGCTGAATGCTCTTCCTCCAGTCTTCCGCCGTTACCTGCTTGATTGTCTCCCTCAAGATGGCGTCGACCGTGGACAGCTTGAAGTCTCTGTTGTCCGCAGCAATGCCATTTTGACCTTGGCCCACACAAGCTCAATGTGATTAAATTCGCAGTGGTACGGCGGGAGGCTGAGTACAATGCAACTGGCCCTTACAGCTGTGTTGTCTACAATGTAGATCAGAAAGCGTGACTTTACAGATGCCACCAGCTCAAGCAGCAGCTTCTTCATCATCCTTTCACCGTAGGTGATGTTCTTGCTTGTGAGCCACTCCTGTATCTTTTTCTTCTTCCAGACCGTCGTCGGCAATTTCTCTTCTCGCCGGCTATGGTAAGGTGCATTGTCTAAAACAATGACGCTACCAGCTGGAAACTTCTGCAGAACGTCATTGAAGCATTCCTCAAAGCGATTGCCGTCCATTTCCTCGTGGTAGTCGCCTGTCTTTTGGGAATACATCCAAGCAGCCGTCGACGAAGCCATCCTCGCTGCCGATGTGCGTCACTATCAGGCGCTGACCTTTCCCAGAAGGTTGTTTTAGACCCGTCGTCAGGCCATTTGCTCGAGCGAACAGGCGTCTGCGCTTCTGCACCACGGTGTCTGTCCACACGATCGACCGAGTGTGTCCCGCCGTCACTCATGTCTCGTCCAGGTAGAAGATCTATCGGCCTTCCGCCCGGTAGCGCTCCACGTCACGGAGGTAGCGATTCCGCCAGTCGGTGATGTCATCCCTGTCGACAAGCAGCGAGTTGCGGCTTCTCTTTTCGTACTTGAAGCCGATCTCGGCAAGCAGGCTACGCACAGTACACCGCCTTAGTGATGGGAGTTCCATGCGCTCCGAGAACTCGGTAGTTATATTCTCGACCGTCGGTATCTCGTTGCGGCGAAAGAAATCGTGCACACACGACCTCAGCGCGCACAACGTGAAGCTCTCAAACTTCGCGCTGAGTCTTCTCTTTTCCGCATTGCGTGGGCGCTTTCGCGAGGGCGTCGTCAGTTTGCCACCCGAAAAATGCGAAGCTTTAGCTTCCTCCCTCACCCTGAACATAGTCCTTTCGCTGACACCGAGCATGTCGGCGACAAACTTGCTCGTGTCCTCCACGCTGCGTTCAGGCTGCCTGTTACGGCAAAACGTGTAGCAGTGGAAGATCATGTTGTGTGAATCGCTGTTCAGGATGTGGCCGCTCTTGTTCTTGCCGAGGCTCCTTGGTGGTGTGGTCATCGAGGTGACACAAGGCTCGTTCGGCAACAAAGGATCGCGTTCCGATATCACCTCGCTGGGCTCCATGGCGGAAAACTGGCACGGAATGCTGCGCGCGATCGTGCGCGAACTCACTAGATTGCAGGTTCACAACCACGAAAAAAAAGAAAAAAAATAATAATTAAAAATAAGCCTAACAAATTTTAAAAATAAGCTTGTGCAAACACACAAAAAGTATATATTGTCAGGAGCGGCGATCCTGTGGTCGGTGCTTGGACGACGACGACGACGGCGTGGCTTTCTGGTGTGCACGCGCTCTCCTGAACCATTGCTATAGCGTTGCGCCCCTTACATTGTAAATATAACCATTGTATATATAATCTCCCCGTAACTTCGTGGTCCTCCAAAGGAGCGGTCGGTCGTGCGACGAGCTCTGCGGGTGCGGATTTTCTCTGGTTCCGAAGACAAGGCCAACTTGACCATCATGCACATGGCGAAGATTCACTTCTCGGGCGGTGAACGCATCACGTTCGGCGGAGACGAAGAGGACGAGGCCCCTTCACCCAGCCCGAAGCCCGCGACTCCCTCTGGAGCGACCAGGCGTCGGGCTATCAGTCCGAGGTCGCGTTCCAGGGAGGGCGACGCCAAGGATGGTCGAAATCGAAAACGCAGCCGCGTGGAAGTTGCTCGCGGTCCACGGTGCAGCGGCGGGGCGAGGGCCGCTGTTTCTCGAGGCTCCGCAGGCGCTCGAGGAACTCCCGGGTACACTGGCGCCAACTGCCAACATTGGCCCACACTGTGGTTCGTGCAGATGACAGCCGACGTGGTCACATTCGTTGTGGCAGCACTGGTGCCTCTCACTTACATTCTCAGAGAAGCAAGTGTCACAGCGAAAGAAGCGCACGAGGCCGGTAGCGCCATGGACGTCGACGACATCGCCAACACCGCAAACATCACCGCTACGCCGCTCGGGGACCGTTTCGGCTCTGCAGACCTGGACAACAGCAGCCTGGAGGCCAGTGCGGCTGTGGTGAGCGGCTTTGGCTCCTCTTTCACCGGCAGTGGCGAGCCGTCCACGCCCGAGGGAGTTCCATCTTTGCGAGAAAGAGCTGGCGAACGGCCGAGTCTGAAGCACCGCTCAAAGACAGTGCGTGGCGCCGGACCGAAGCAAGAACAACGTGTCCGCGGCAGTTCGCTCCAGCCCGGAAATGAAGAGGAGGAACTACACCGGGAGGGCGAGGCGTCACACGCGCATTCCATCGAACACGCTGCGGAGAAGTCCACCAGCTAAACGTCCGCAACAGAGCCGCGGCTTCAGGACTCAACGTCAGGATTTAAAGCCACGCCATCGTCGTCGTCATCGTCCAAGAACCTACCACAGGATTGCCACGCGTGACATTATGAATCTTATGCTAGATAATTATGCTATATCATATGCTATACTGCTTTATAATTAAACGCCCGGTGCCGTCGATCTTGCTCCGTAGCAGACGACGCACCGCGTTGTATAAGACACGGAGTTATTCTTCTCTCGCGATCCGGCATGTGCTGTAGCATTTCCATCATGATAGTTTTACCAAACCACTCGTCAACATACACAAATCTTATTTATACCGACAAATACGCGTCTTAGAAGTAGTCACAATTTTTTGAGCGGGACTATTCCTTTAGTCACGGAGGAACTGGCTGCGGCGCTTCGGTCAACTGGGCGGGGCCTTTCCTGTCTTCTAAAGTTGTACCCGACTATAGTTGCAATTTGTCCACATCGCTGATCGCTTTGAAGGTGAGGTCCGCGCGTGCGCGCAGTTTTTCCACGCCACAAATGCTTTCAAGATACTGCGCCGTAAGCAGCCGCTGCCAGAGTAGAACCCGCAGTCCACCCCCCCCCCCCCCCCCCCCGTGTCTCGCGCGCGGCAAAAGACGCGCCCTTCCCCCCTCCCCCCCCCCCCCGCCTTTCGCCCTCGCACGCGGGAGATTGAGCCGCGATCGTCGGCGGATCCGAGCAATCTTCCATTCGCACATAAAGCGTACGGCGCGCGGCGACGATGTTACCGTGTTTGGACTTTATACGGAAACTCATGGCGACGTCCACGGCGAGGGCGACATCAGAAATCTGATTGGAGTGTCCATATAATTGCTATCGCAATAAAATTGTATGGGGCAATGTTAGCATCCTTCTTTTTCACTACGACTTTAAGACAGCTGTCCTTGAATGAGAAATAAAGTCGGCCTCCGGTACCTAGTGCCGTCGAGGGGTGTGTCGAGGGCTCTGAGGAATATTTCGGCGCCGTGTCAATTATGAAAGTACGCGAAATTTTGTCATCTGTTCGTTCTGGATAATAATTCTGTCATCCGTTCGTCTTGGGTAGCCTTTTCTTACGCGGCGGCTCTGCTGGAGGCACTCCGTTCATGACAGAAACGGATCTCTAATCACTCGTCTTGTACGCTTCGTACAGAATCGTTGCATTTCTATTCGTTTGGTCCACGTACAATGCCAATATGCCCTTTCTAATATTTCGAATCAAAGTTTATAATCGCTCGACATGTGAAGCGCATAAGCTCCTGTCTCCTGTAGCATTAGGCAAAGGAACATCATACCTTTCATCTGTCATCCGTAAAACACTAGCCTCCATAAGAGCAGTTGTTGCCTTGAGAAAGCCTACTTGCCTAAACGCTGGTTCCAGTACAAGTTCAACCCAATGCAAGTCTCCACCTTGCATGAATTTCTGTCTGGTTTGCATTTTGGCGATACCATGGCTGTAGTTTATATTGATATGTGCGTGTATTGAGGAAGGTCGGAACACAGTCGTCTTGGCGAAGAAGACGATGAGGAGCAGACATGCGTGGATGGTATCAGGTGGACTGGTCAGCAAGGTGGTCTTACTAAATTCCTCTATTCCAGTCACTAAAATTGAATTTGATGATATTTTTACAAACAATGCTAATCATGTCGGTCAATCTCTCATAGTGGGTACACGCCATGATATATGAAGCAAGCAAGCATTATTTGCCCTATGAATATCTGAACGGTATTTTGGAAGATCACCTTACAAACCTTGATACAAAGACCGTGATAACGACTGATGCTTCCGTCTGTGAAGAGAACGCAGGTGTGGGCATTGTATCACCATATCTAAATTGGTCTTTTTCAATTCAACTACCTGACTTCACGCTTCACACAATTAGCTTAATACAAATTACCATCGTCTCTGTCATCAGCCGTAATTTTCACCCATTGTCTTCTGTCTTTTCTTCACTAAACACGTCCAAATTGTCATATTCGTCTGAAACAGTCTATTTTCTCCTCCCAAAACATTTGCGTCTCGTTCGTTTAGTGTGGGTGCTAGGCCACAAAGGTATAGCCTTATATGAATATGCAGATGTACTCGCCGTAGCATCCCCCGATGTTCCTGTAATCCTCATTTTACCTACGTAGGCTTTCATTACTGCGGAGCGATTCAGACAATATACTACTACAAATAACTTTGCCAATTAATCGTCGTGACCATCTGATTTCCGGCATCTCAATTTTCCTTGGAACACCAAAGGTGCTCCACTAGAGAAATTGAATGAACGATTACGTGACTACGTAGCTGAGTCCCCCCACTGAAGTTTTGCCTCCACAGGTCAGGGCCGCTATAACGTAAAATGATTCCAAACTGTTTTGATTCCAAACTCCTGACGTCAAATTTACGTAACCACCGACGCAAGCATCGGGCGGGGACCCGCAGCGTTGTCTGAACAACCCAATCAAACACTCTCCTCGTTTATAGGAGGTCACCTTTGTTCGCTTTCAAAACCAATAACATTGTCTAGACTCAGCGGTTTTTCTTATATAATTGGCCGACAAGAGGCGAGGAGCACGCTCTAGTGGAGAGGGTTTCGATGGGGCCGAGCTAGCACAGCGAAAATAGATAACCGCATTAAGGGAGTGGTGCTGACTTCTCCGATTGGTCCGCTTCGCCTTACTTAGCTTGCCGTGGCTGGTCGAAAATCGCGGCGCCGTGCAACGGAAGGATAAGAATGCCGCAAAAACGGATCCTCAGCAAGGAAGAGTTGGCAGAGCGATGTCGTATGAATGCCGAAAGGGATCGTTAACGTTTTAGTACCACGCAAGAAGGTTTATCATGCGCGAATGAAATACATGCTCACCGGCAGGCGCGAGTAGCGAGGGCCTGGGCGATCGACGGGCAGCCATCTTCTATTCCTTTCGGAACGGGGCAGTCTGCGTCTATTCCGAAAATGTTTCAGTTTTGTTCGGCATATTAATGCATTTTTTTCGCGTACACGTCACTTTGACGTGGTGAGTTTTCGCAGTTTTGTGAAGTCGCGTGACAGACAGGCGAAGTTGGCGTAGCCAGAAAACATTAAACCAATAGCAGAGGGCTAATGGTGAAACGGCGTCGAATCAGGAATGATTATTTTTCTTTTGTGCGGTTTAATCATGCATAATCAGTGTGTACACGTTATATCAGATGGGGAGCTATCACGGTTTTCGTGACGTCGCGTGACAGACAGGCGAAGTTGGGAGTGGCCCGAAAATATTTTGACCAATCGTGGAGGCTGATTGCAGAAATTGGAATCAAAACAGTTTGGAATCATTTTACGTTATAGCGCCCCTGGTCTGGCTATATCACCTTTGTGTCGTTTATGCCATGAGAGTGTATCTCTGCAACAGTTCTTTTATTGCTATAGCAATTATAGGGACACACCAGGCGCACTTCTGCCGTCGCCGTTGCCCTAAGGGTCCGTATAAAGTCCCCGCGCCGTATGCTGTATGTGCTAGTGAAAGCGTGCGAAGGTGATCCGGCGATCGCGGCTCAATCTCGCGCACGCACGAGCGGGAAGTGGCAAGGAAGCGCGCAGTCTTCCAGTCGTGAACAACGCTCCGGAGGAAGGGTAGGCAGTTGGCAAAGGGGGGGGGGGGTTATACTCGGCGTTTTGCTCCCCCGGGCCGCAAGGCAAGGGGGAGAGTAGGGAGGGGGGAATTATTACACACCGCGCTTCGGCCCGGGCGGCTGTATCCTGAAAGCCAACTGCTGCGGGGGCAGAGTCCTTCCTCCCTGCGCTGTGTTTTCGCGGATTAGTTCGCGTTGATGCGAGCGGCGGGACGAAGGTCAATTCGCTCGCTGGTGCTGTCGCGCTTACTAGCTACAGCGTTTCGACAACGAGTTTCCGCGGTCATCGAGTGAGATGAGTTCATGCTTGCTTGCGAGCGTGGGACACCATGCTTGTTAAATTAGTTACTATGTCTATGTTTACAAGTTCATATGGCCGATAAAACTACTAGCCTTACTTCGTATAGCACTCTACAAATCTGCTATCGCAATTGATGCTTCGCCTGTCGGGCGAACCTGCAACTTTTTTAACATGTCGCCGGTTCACTATTCAAAGGAAAATATATTTAGAAGAACCCTTCCAAAACCTTGGCTTGAGTTTAAATCATCCGATAATTCCTTCTTTTGTGGCTACCGTATTGGGTTACAGCCACAGGAACGTTTGTGAAGCCCTCTGCAACATTCTGCGCGAGACAAAAAGAATTGCATACTAAAACTGTTCTTTTTCCTTCATATTATCACATAGGTTTTACTGTAATACTTAGATATTTGATCATTCATATCTGTAACAGTAGACATTTTAATTGACATTTACAAGTTACTTCTTTCATTGAACCTTATTTCGTAAAAAAATATTTATAATAAGTCTTCTCACCACCCGAATAATGTCCGATCCCGCAGAGTGAGTTGCGCCATCTCACTAAGGAGCGAAACCAAGAACAAGACTGGTCAGAGTTGGATTACGTTGAGTGAATATGCACTCTAAATAGTCTTTTGTGTAATCAGGCTTTGATTACGTAACACTTTGTCGTTGTGGTGCTGGGTATCAATCACAGTGCCCCCCGCATCATTCGCGCAAGATAATGTCAGGCTTTCTTAAAAGCAGGGAGTAAGTGGCACAACCGCGTAAACTTTTGCCGTTCCTTTCTCTCTATGTGAAATTACCTTAACTTTCTTTTATAGGATCCCAGGAAACTATACTCGGATCGACTGTCTTTCGACGAGCCCATAGCAGAGGAGCAAGTGGTGGCAGTCGAGCGGAAAGCTGTGACATTGGCCGGTCTCGACTTTGTAGGGTGCTACGTTGGGCACAATCATCGCGATGTTAGTGATGGCGAAGGCTTCCTCGGTGAGTACTCGTATCTTTAGACATGCCGAAGGCGAGCACAGTATGCTAATTGCTTGCTGACAGAGCGCAACTCCTTCGCCAGATCTGAGCACATATATACTAAACTCTGCGCCGTAGCAATGTTCACGCCTTTTTCCATCGTGCAGAGGTTTTTACACAATCTCTAATGGCGTGATGTGTGTGCAATACTCACCAGCAATTTCCTAATCGCACCCACCGCGGTAGCTTATTGGCTGTCTATGAGGTTGCGCTGCGAAGCCCGAGGTTGCGAGTTTTATCCTATCCACCGCTGCTGCATTTAAATGTAGGTTTCCGCACCGGGGGTGGTGAAAATTATTTCGGAGCCTCCGGATACAGCGTGCGTCATAATGGGATCGCGGTTGGTAGCAGCGGTAAAGCCGCCCGTTTAATTTTTTCGTTAATCATGGCGTCTACTTCGAAAACCAAATCTTCTGCATAAAGATATTCAGGCGTACAGAACCTGTTTTCCCCGGTAATATATTACAGCAGTGCCATCTCGTGTTATACGAACCGCATTCAGGTCGCACTTTACTGAACCAGGTCACAGTAAAGAATTTTTTTAGTACTGTAAAACTTGTACAGATCCAAGGAGGCTGGTTAAAAAGATAAACCAAGCGAATATAAACAATGTTATTACAGTTTCAAAGTATCAAAGTGTGGCGAAAAGCAAAAAAGAATCGTTCCATTCGGTTACAGTACCAGGAAAAAATGAAAACTTGAATAAATATTTTCGTGCGAAATATGATGTCAGCGAACTATGATGATGGTGGCGAGTGTGCCTTGCGGTTGAAGACGATAGATAGGGTGACGGGGTAATTGCCATGTGCCGATTCCAAAGCAATTCCAAAGTCCGTCGGCCGGTTCGTCCGTCCGTCCGTCCGTGTCCGTCTGTCTCTCTGTCTGTCTGTCTGTCTGCCGACTGGTCTACCGATTTTTGGTTAACTTTCAACCCCGAGAAGATATGCGATTTTAAACACAAAAAGGCATTTTCGACTGTTAGCGCTGGCATCATTACTCCTTTCCAGATTCTACGCACCACCTCATACTTATTTTGGTCCCACGATGCTCTGTGTTTCAATATTGATGCATTCCGCTTGCCCTTTATTTCTAGATTACCTTGGGGGTGTTTGAGTAAGTCTTTCCTTTGTTTATGTATACGCCGAGGTAAGTATATTGCTTGATTATGGGTATCACTTGCTGTTCAAATGACACCACGTGATTACCCGTCTCTTCATTAAAGATCATTATTTCCAATTTCTCTGCGCTTAACTTATGGCCTAGGTTTGTCGCTGCGCTGCTGCAGATATTCGCAAGTGTCTGTAAATATTTTTATTGTCCACTATTAGCACTATGTTGTGCGCATACATCAGTCGGCCGTCAGACACGATTCATCAGCAGCGCTATCTATTGGGAAGCAGGGCACGCTAGAACCGCCTGGTTATAGCGAGTGCTTCCCGAGGTACCTCTTGCTATGTTTGCCTTTGATCACCACATAAAATGCGCAGAGCGTGGAAGTAGAGGACCCGAGAAAGAAGGTAGAACACGGCGTTGATTTTCAATAATGTTTATTCGCGATGCACTGATGCGCATAAAAAAAAAAAAACGTGTCAAAGTTTCACCGCAAAGGGAAGCATTGCTATATCGATAGCAAAGTATTAGACAATTACATGAAGTAACGTTCGCAGTTGTTTAGTCCGCATAAATGACAGCATAACTCGCTTGCTATCTAAACTGACTTGCTATCACGGGCGCTGAGACCTGCAGGGACAGGTCTCGCTCAATGACCGCGAGCACTCGCTTTCACAACGCGGGCATGATAAGGCACGCCAGCAACGGGGAGAACGCGCGCTTGTCTGAAAGCGAAATTTTCGCACGGCCACTCGATTCACTGATTCAACTGTGCCGCGTCTCCATAACTAAAATTGAGTGACTTCCAACAGGCGCGTGGAGAAACAGAGCACAAAAAGTGGGCGCATATGTGCTTGCTTTGCTGCAAATGGCGTCGAAAGACGATAGTCTTCTGCCACCTCTGATACGTAACATCCTCTCTTCTCCACCCTCCCACCCCTCACGCTCTTTACCTCCCCTCTCACTCCTCCTATGATGGATGCAATGGAAGTTTTGCTGAATTCAATTCAAATTTCCCACGTTCGTCCTGCTCTCGCACCATATTTTGGGACCTTTTAATACTGGTGGCTTAAAGTCGGCTACAGAGCCGCGGCTTCAGTCGGCGTGTCTTTAACGCGTAGCGTCTCATCCTCACTATTTCTAATGCGTTGATTTTTCATTTACTAACGTAAAAACCGGTCCTATGTGTATTCTTAGTTAAATGAACGTTGCGGATCACGCTTATGTACATATATTTTGCCGAAAATATGCCTGAGGTTTCCTTTACACTGTATAATGGGGTGAGGCAACAGCAGTGACGACAGTATGCTCATCCGCACTCTGCTTTTTGCGCAGTCTTTCCTCTGCCTTGCTGATCGAGCCATCTACTGCGCTGAGCTGGATGTGGGCCTACAATCTGGCCTACAAGCTTCACGGAAACGCGTTCAGCACGTGGACAGCTTCTGCTTGCGCCTGGACAGCCCTATCTCCCTGGTGGACGATAGTCATGGCTTGTCTACTTGCGCTCCAAGCGATCCGTATGCCTACGTCATCGATGACATTGTTCTGGATGTTTCTGATACCGGTCAGCATGGTCCCGTGACATCTTCGAGCCAGGATATAAAACCCGCACCATCCGCTTCTGGCTTCAGTGGGCGAGGCAACAGCAGTGACGACAGTATGCTCATCCGCACTCTGCTTTTTGCGCAGGTATGTTATCTTGAAGGAGCTACCACTGTTGGCTCAGATGATCGTTGTCTGCTGTTGTTTCCTCGCCCACATGGTCATGGTTTTTCGCTTATTTCTTTGCACTCTTATGTCATGTATTGCTTCAGCACACTGCTTCTGAGCGGTGACGTTGAGTTGAATCCAGGCCCTCCTAAACCTTGTAAAGATAACTCCGAAAAGGCCACTCGTTCTAGAGGTACTTGTACTGCAGACTTAACATACTCTGGATCTTCAGACGGCAAATCTGACGATATGGCTTCTGTCGGTGTAGATCCTAACATAGCCAATATGCTTGCTAAGCTGCTTGAAGGACAAAATAGAATGGCACAAGATATAAGCGACATTAAGCAGTTTCAACATACAGTTAACTCTCGCTTTGATGCACTTGAAAAACGTGTATGCGATCTTGAGTCCTTGTCTTCCGCTTCTCAAATTAGTACATCGAGTGATAATGCTACCCGTGTTGAAATCCAATCATTGAATGATACAGTAAACAAACTCTTGTCTTGGAACGATGATCTCGATAACCGGTCACGTAGAAATAATCTTATTTTGCATGGAGTTTCTCAACTGGCAGAAGAAACTAACGAAGCTTTGCTAAGTCAGGTCTCACAATTATTTACAGGACAGATTAAAATTGAATGCCCCCCAATCGAGCGCTGTCATAGGATAGGTAAAAGGAATGGAGATCGACCGCGCCCCATCATCATTAAGCTTCTGGACTACCGCACCAAATTGGTTGTTCTTAAGAATGCATTTAGACTGAAAGGCACTGATATTCACATAGCTGAAGATTTCTCGGCTCGCGTACGTTCTATCAGAAAAAGTCTGTGGGAAGCTACCACTTCCTACAGGAATAATGGTCACATAGTCCGTTTGCGCTATGATCATGCCTTCATTGACAATGTGAAATACACCTGGGACGACAGTACAAAAACCTTGATAAATACTTCTACTACTTCTTCAAAGAGTCACTCAACTGTTAAACGAGCTGGTTCACACTGACTTTTCCAAGATTCTCACGACAACCTTCGGCTTTTGAATACTAATGCCAGAAGTTTAACAAATAAGTTTTCTGATTTCGTATCCTTAACAACTACTTACTCGCCTCATATTGTCGGAGTCACTGAAACGTGGCTACATGACGAAATCTGTGACTCGGAAATATCTCCACCCGGTTTTAATGTAGTTCGGAGCGATCGTAAAGATGGAAGAAGAGGCAAGGCGGTGGTGTCGCATTGTTTCTGAGGTCTGACCTCAACTTCTCTGTGCTTGAGGGGCCTCGTGAGCTTGAGACAGTTTGGTGTAAGGTTAACCTTCATAAGAAAACTCTTTTAATTGGTGTTTTCTATCGCCCTCCTGGATCAGCCGCTACAGATCTTCATACGTTAAGCAATTTCATGAACGCACATAATGCTTCTTCTGCTAATGTTATATTAATGGGCGACTTCAATGCTCCTGGTATAACATGGCCAAGCTTATCCGTATCCGGTCACGATGTTCTATTGTGCAAAGAGCTTGTCGACCTTTCACTTTCATTTGGTATAAATCAGATCGTTGATTGCAGTACCCGAGGGGCAGCCGTTTTGGACCTTGTGTTCGTCGGTGCGTGTTTTCCTGATGACCAGTATGAGTGTGAAGTAGTAGATGGTCTGTCGGATCACAAAGCTGTACTAGTGTCAATTTACTTAAGTGTCCCTGCGTCTAATTATATTTATACTACTTTTCACGATTTCAATCGGGCTGATGATGACTCAATTACTGATGTGTTATGTAATTCTTTCGAGCAGTTCGAACAACTTAACGCGTCCTGCGATGTTAATGCATTAGTCTCGTTTTTTCAAGACATTGTCCTCAGGTGCATCCGAAGCTTTGTTCCTCTGAAAACTAAGAAACAAAACCCAACGGTCCCTTGGATGACTAGAGAATTACTTCACATGTCCCGCCGCATTTCCAGACTGAGACGCCTAAAGCGTGCGGGTGACATCCATGCTACAGCACAGTTTCTTCTTCTTAAGGATGAATATCGCACCAAGGCAAAGAAAGCCAGCGATTTTTACTATAATGTTACCTTAACTAACTTATTGCACAGTAACCCTAGAAAATTCTGGACCGCAATTTTTCCTAACGTAAGTTCTAGCAATACTTTTATGGTTAACAATGTGTCCTCTAGTGATCCTAAGGTAATCGCCACCGCATTTAACGCGCATTTTCAATCTGTTTTCGCGATAGACAACCTCGAAATTCCTCCTTACAGCAGTGATGTGTATCCTCCTATTGAAGATGCCTTTGTCTCTGAGGAAGGTGTTCTTAACATGATCTTGAACCTTGACATGAAAAAGAGCTGCGGCCCAGATGGGATTCCCAATACTTTTCTGCGTCGTTATTCTCTTTGGTGTTGTCGCTACCTAACGCTTATATTCAAGAAATCACTATCAACTAGCACAGTTCCTTCGTCGTGGAAAACAGCAATAGTTATTCCGTGAGAACTTCAAATGCAAGTTTGATATTTTATGTTTCACAGAAACGTGGCTTACTGAACGGGATAGTCCACCACAATTTGCTGGATATAAATATGAAGGACTAATAAGAAACTGCTCTCGCGGTGGCGGTCTTGCCATGTATGTCAAAAGTTGTATCCAGTATGAATTATTACACGAATATACTGTCACGAATGAAAACGTAGAATGTCTCGTTATTTATACAAAATGCGGGTACTACTGTGTTATCTATAGGCCACCCTGCGGCAGCAAGAGACATTTTCTTAATTTTGCAGAAGATCTCTTACATTTTTTAAGTAGCAGTGGCACTATGTTTTTAATTACTGGGGATGTGAATATTAACATGCTTGGAAACGATGTAAGTACAAGAGAATTCAAGAATATAATCAAATCATACGCATGTGAAAATCTTATCAACTTATCGACGCGGATCACGGCAGAGAGTGCAACGTTGCTTGACGTATCTGTCACTAATATCTTCTGCCAGGATGCTACTGCTGGTCTGCTGACGCTAGATATCAGTGATCATCTGCCAGTCTTCTGTTTCCTGCCGGTTGTAAAAGCTCAGGACACAAAAATATCGGTTTCTTCTTATCGGAGCGTCAATTCAAAGTCACTGGAAACGTGCCGCTCACTTATTGAAAAATTAAACTGGGAATTGGTGATGACAACTTCGGACCCAAACAAAGCGTACAATTATTTTCATGACAGCTTTAAACATTGCTACAACCTGGCTTTTCCTCTTAAATGCAGTAGGAATCGTAAAAACAAGAATAGAAAACCGTGGGTTACTGATTTGCTTTTGAGTAGAATCAAGACGAAAAACAAATTATACCACACCTTCGTTAAAAGTAGAGATCTGACTAAACTTGCTCAGTTTAAAGACTATCGAAATAAGCTAAATACTGATTTAAAACGTGCAAAACTACAGTATTATGAAAATTTATTTACTCGGATTTCAGATAATTCAAGGAAGGTCTGGCAGGCTGTTAATTATATAACCAATAGGAAAAAAGCTAGTAACACCATAAATGTAACGACAGCTCAGGGTACTCTAAGTGATGAAGAAGCTGCTACAGCCCTAAATGCTCAATTTATACGTAGTGGAGAATATATACTACCTACTAATCTATCAAACACTGCGAACACGGAAAGAAAGGGACTTCTGAATTCACTTGTTTTCTCGCCTACAACAATGAATGAAGTTGTCAGCATAATCGGAAATCTAAAAAATGATACCGCTTCTGGTATTGATGATATCCTTTCAGTTCCGGTTAAACATGTAGCAGACATAATTTCTATCCCCATAGCTTACATTGCTAACTCAATGTTTGAATCCGGTATATTTCCTGATGCACTTAAAGTAGCTAGAGTATGCCCAATACATAAAGGAGGTACAGATCACAGTCCCAATAATTATCGACCTATTTCAGTACTTCCTGTATTATCGAAGGTTTTTGAAACAGTCATAAATATCCGCATTGAAGGTTTCATGAAAAAATACAATATTATGTGTGACGCGCAGTATGGTTTTCGGAAAGGAAGATCTTGTGAGCAGGCACTACTGAATGCTAAACATCAAATCATAGAAAACTTTGAACAGAAGCTATACACTATCGGGCTATTCATAGATTTAAGGAAAGCGTTTGACTCGGTGAATCATAACGTGCTTTTAGATAAGTTACATGATTATGGAATACGCGGTATTGCATTAAAATTATTCCAAAGCTACCTTACAAATAGATACCAATATGTTTCAGTCAATAAAGTAATGTCACCGAAACTAAAAATTCAAAATGGTGTCCCCCAGGGGTCCATATTAGGTCCACTACTGTTTAACCTATATATTAATGATCTTGCTCTAATACCATTTTCCCAAAAATTAATAATGTACGCCGATGATACTAATGTGTTTTTTGCAGACAGATCGATAGCAGAATTGCAAAGTTCAGTTAATACGTATTTAGATCGGCTATCAAATTGGTTACACATCAATAAGTTACAGTTAAATGTCAACAAAACTAAGTACATATTATTTGCACCAATTAACAAACCGCGTCAATATAAAATTACAGTTATGTTCCGTGGGGCTAAACTGGAACAGGTACAAGCTCACAAGTTTCTTGGGGTGTGGTTTAGAGAGGACCTATCCTGGAATACCCATGTTATTAACCTTACAGCAGAGCTTAGCAAAATTACAGGTTGTTTCTTTAAAATAAGTGACATTATACCTGTTTGGTTAAAGAGAGTGCTATATTATTCATTATTTTATTCTAGGCTTTCGTATTGTATATTAGTATGGGGCACTACATATACGCAGAACTACAATAAACTTATTATATTACAAAAGAGAGTGCTGAGATTTTTCGAAAATTATCACGGAAGGCCACAACACTTGAGAACAGAGCCTTTGTTTATAAAACATTACCTATTAAAGGCCTCCCAAATTTACTATTATAAGTTATTACAATATATAAAAGATAATAAACTTTCTGATGTCCACGGGTCACAATCGCAAAATCAGTATCCACTACGTAGGAAAGCTTTTCGAGTTACGCGGACGAGAACCAATTATGGCAGACAACATGTAACCTATCAAATCTCGGCCTTGCTGAATCGTCTGGGATCTACAGAGTACAATATGCTTACTAAGAAATCTTTCAAGGTCTTGTTAATTGAAAAAGAAATCGAATATAACTGATTATTTTCACTTCCTATTATATATCTAATGCGTGCTGTAATTACATGTTAATTTTTGTTGCTTGCTACCTGTTATATTTTATATATGTTCTTCATGCTGTTTAAAGATCTAACACCGTACAATCTTACTTAGTATTGATTCCACCCTGGTTATTATGTTGACAATTTGTGATGTATCTTTATGTTTATATCGAGTGTATGTTACATAATACCAATGTCTCACATGTCACGAAGTAGTGATTAATTTCAATTCTAGTGTTTATTTATCACGTAATCTGTTAGTCGACAAAGCTGTCTTGTTTGTTACAATATCTTAAAACGACGTTGTTGTATTTACTTTTGTGCTACATGAAAGCTGTCGCTGTTGTCAAATTTTTTTGAACGGAGCAGGAGCCTCTGTCAGGCCTTGATGCCTTTTGCTCCTGTCACCGTTTCTGTAAAGTTACAGAAAAAATAAAGACTTTGTTTGTTTGTTTATATAAATCTGGCGACAAACAGTGTCTGTCAAATTATAGGCCGATCTCTCTAACATCGTACTCCTGCAAAATGTTGGAGCACATACTACACGGGCATATTTCTGACTACCTTGCTAATAACAATATTTCATCTAACTTTCAACACGGTTTTCGGCGTGGTTACAGTACTATTACTCCGTTGATAGAATTTAGTCACGACATTGTCAGTACACTTGATTTAGGTTACCAAATTGATTCTATCTTTATCGACCTCTCAAAAGCTTTTGATACAGTTACCCACTCCAAACTTTTATGCAAGCTTGACTCGATATTTAACAATTCCTCTCTTGTTAACTGGATCACTAGTTTTCTCAGTGACCGTTCACAAAGCGTTCGTTTCAGGAACACCAACTCTGCCGCTGTTGACGTAACTTCCGGTGTGCCGCAGGGTTCTGTCCTGGGACCCTTGCTCTTTTTGCTGTATATTAATGATTTACCTTCCAGCATACCTGTCAACATACGCTTATACGCGGACGACTGCGGGCTTTCTCAAACTATAAACTCACCTAAAGATCATATTCTTCTTAATGATTCTTTTGACTATTTCTGCCAATGGTGTAAAACCTGGCAAATGACTATAAATTTCAAGAAATCCGTGTACATGTCATTCTGTAGGCGTTTGTTTCCATCCACATTTTCTTATGCATTTAACGGTTGTGCACTGGGGAAGAGTGTCCGAATATAAATACCTGGGTCTTTATTTTACTAATAACATGTCTTGGTCTCATCATATAAATTATATTTGCAACAAAGCACTTAAGAAGCTGGGCTACTTACGGCGTACTTTGCGCACAGCTCCTTTAAATACTAAAGTAGTCGCTTACAAATCAGTTATCCGGCCACTTATGGAGTATGCTTGTGTGGTATGGAATCCGCATAAGAAATCAGACACCATGAAATTGGAAATGGTCCAGAAAAAAGCTATCCGGTTTATCTACCGTCGTTATGACAGCAACTTTTCTCCGTCTTCTAAACTTTCAGAGTTAAATCTAACAACTCTCAGCACCCGTCGCAACATAGAATCCCTAAAGCTATTGCATTCACTAATTAACTCATCGAACAATTCTTGCCTTAGCAAATACATAAAATTTGTGGAACCTTCCTCATCTAGGAGATATCACCATCTTAATATTGTACCTTATCGGTCACGAACAGATGCGTTTAAATATAGCTTTTTTCCTTTAACCATTGATTATTGGAACTCTCTGCCTGGTGCCATTCGCTCCCTTCCTCTGGACGATTTCTTGCTCAAGCTTGACTGTTATTGATTTATTTTTTGTGTTGTTTGTTCTTGCTTCGTGCTGCTTATATTTGCAATTTGTGTACGCTCTACAACTGTATAATTCCCCACTCCTGCCATAGCCCTAACAGGGCTGCAGTATGTAAAAATAAATAAAAAAATAATGTTGACGTGTATGACACCGTGCCACCAGTGTTGGTTGGTTTTGGCCGGGCCGTTAAACCAGTTTTGTCCGGGCGGTAGAATCGAGTGACAGACAGACAGACAAAGTTTTTCGCTCTTATGTAGCCCAAGAAAGACTATCGCCCTTAAAAGGCACCAGCCATCTCAGCTCGCCCTTCGCTTTGGCGCGTGCAGTCGATGACCTCCGACATACGCCGCGGATAGCCACTGCTGGGCGACAGGTAAGTTTAAGGGGCGCTTTAGCTGTAGGAGCAGACGCGCTCTCTCTTCCCCTTACCTGGCCGTGTGGCAGCACGGACAGGTTCACGTGACCTCCTATATTCTACGTGAACAGCGCAAGAGGCAACGCGGAGGCAAAAACGCGATGGGTCAAGCGCCTGTCCCGTCTCATTTTCGTCCCCGTGTTGCCTTGTGCTATTCACGCTCAGGAGGAATCAAAGCAACTTTAAAGCAACTTTATTTCGCAACTTTACAAGGCGAAAATGGCGGCCGAAGAAAAAGCTGCCACACTGCAGCTTGACTGGGCTCCAGCCACCCATAAGCAATGGAGACGAAACACATTTAGCATTTCACCTTCATAAAATGCATTGTACCAGACATACAATGAATCCAAGATTACACTACAATCAAACACGCATCGCTAAGGACATGTAGGAAGTAAGAATTAAATAGAAAGGCTAAGTGCTTATAATATGCATACATAATACAATGGCGAGACAAAAAAAAAGAACTTTTTTGTATTATTTTTATTGCGTGAATAAACTTCTTATGTCTTTCACCGTTAACGTTGTGATGTCAATATTCAGTGTGTCATAGTGATTTCATGTCGTTGGCAATGTATGCCGAATGCTCTGTCGGCCGTACTGTGTGCGCGAAAAACGACTGTGCCATGGTGGTTGACACCGAAAAGGATACGGTGTCGGGGTGTGCTGAAGTTGTGCAATATCGAGAAAAGTATCTAATCTCCCTTAACTGCTTTCTTATATGAACACAGTAGAGTGTAAGTGTACAAATCTAGAACTTGAAGGATTTTATGTTTTTCAAAAAGAGGCGCGGTGTGTTCTAAATAAGAAGCACTTGATACCGTGCGGACTGCCCTTTTTTGTACTAAAACGAGTTTGTGTAGGTTCTCAGCTGTAGTGTTACCCCAAACTAGCACACAATAACACAAATAAGAACTAAACAGTGCATCATAAAGCAATCTTCTAATTGCCACCGGAAGATCTTGTCGGCACCTATTCATTATGCCCACTGTTTTGCTCAATTTAAGCAATAATGACTGAATGTGCTGGTTCCAGGACATATCTTCATTAAATATAATGCCAAGTGTTTTTACACATTTTTCAATCGAAACAATGAACGGGCTAAGCATAAAGGCATCAGGTACGCTAACCAATGTTCCTAACGCACGAAACAACACACACTTTGTTTTCGATTCATTCAGTGTCAAACAATTTGTCTTGCACCATTCGTTTGCTCTAGAACAAAACGCATCCGCCTCGACAGTAACGTGCACTAGATCTTTTCCCGCAAAAAACGCAGAGGAATCATCTGCGTAGATCACAAATTTGCAAGTTTTATTTATTTGTACTATATCATTGATATAAAAGAGAAAAAAGATAGGCCTCAAAATACTTCCTTCTGGCACCCCTGATATATACCATGTTTGTCATGCGCGATTTGTATCCGCCTATTTCAGTATCTTGTGGTCGACCCGTGAAGTATGAACGAATTAATTCCAGCGCTACTCCTCTAAATCCATAGCGTTCCATTTTATCTAATAAAATGGTGTGATTTACACGGTCAAAAGCTTTACTGAAATTCAAGTATAGTCCGAGTGTCATCAATTTATTTTCCATGTTCCCTAAAATAATTTCTTTTTGCAGCAAAAGAGCACTCTGTGTAGAACGACGTTTCCTAAACCCAAATTGATGACTTGTTATAAGGTTATGTTTGCTACAGAAACTGTCAATTCGGGCATTAATCACCTTTTCAAGCCCTTTCGAGAAAACAGGTAAAATTGAGACTGGATGATACGTAGAAAAAGTGTTTTTTATTTATTTATTTATTTATTTATTTATTCAGTTACCTCACAGGCTCCCGAAGGAGTATTGCGTGAGGGGAGGGTACAGGAAATTAGCAAAAAGGAAAAAGGAGTACAAAGAAATTATACATTGTTAGCGGGTAAACATGAAAGAACAAATATCTAACAATATAAATAACGCGATAAATGAAACCAAACGACTGTGTGAAGCAGCAAAAAAAGGAGTACCAAGAAATTATACAATTGGTAGCAGGTGAAGATGAAAGAACAATGTTAACGCAATACAAAAAAAAAAACTATACAACTGCGCTATAGGCAATTACTTAGGTGCGCAATAAGGTTACTTGTGAATGAATTATGGAAATAATATGCATAAGCGTGCTTTGAAGGAATCAGGGTCAAGAATGACAACTATTTCGTTTGGTAGGTTATTCCAATGCTGAATGGCACGTGGTAACGCGGATGAATTGAAAGCATTAGTTCGGCCAAAGATACGCTGGAAACTGAGATGATTATGCAGACGCCGAGATGTACGAGATGGACGTGTGAGCGGCAGGGTGGACGGGCGCGTGCTATGGACAATTTTGTGAAACAGACAAAGCAATGCTATGGTTCTTCGCGATGCAAAAGATGAGAGAGATAAAGATGACTTAATGCTAGTCACGCTAGAGTCGCGGTGATAATCTCTGACAATGAAGCGGGCGGCGCGGTTTTGGACTGACTCGAGAGTCGCGATTAGGTAAGCTTGATGAGGTGACCAGATAGGGGCTGCGAATTCCAGTTGTGGCCTTACGAATGTCTGATAGGCGATTTGTCTGGTGATGGCCGGAGCATCGCGCAGGTTACGTTTGAGATAACCGAGCGTACGTGAGGCTTTAGCAGTTACTTTTTCCATGTGCGCAGACCAAGACAGGTTAGGTGTAAGGAGAATGCCGAGGTACTTGTACGAGTTGGTGCGAGTAACGGGGTTCTTATCCAGTGAGTAATCGAAAGCGGAAAATGTCTTTTTGCGGGTGAATGTTATTACTTTGCATTTATCAGTGTTTAGGGTCATCTGCCAAGAAGAGCACCAGTTAGTAATACGGTCAAGATTTCGTTGAAGAGCCACGTGATCGGAAGGTGAGCAGATTTGACGATAGATCACACAATCATCTGCGAACAAGCGAATGGATGACGTTATTTCGGATGGCAGGTCGTTAATATAGATAAGAAAAAGTAATGGTCCGAGTACGCTTCCTTGTGGTACGCCAGATGTTACATCGCTGATACTGGAAGTATAGTTATCGACGATGGTGTACTGCTTACGGAATGACAAGAAATTTCTTATCCAAGATACTGTTAGGGAATCGATGTTTAAGCATGAAAGTTTAGCTATGAGACGGCAATGAGCAACGCGATCGAAAGCCTTAGCGAAATCTATGAAAATGGAATCTGTCTGTGGGCCGGCATCCATGTTAAGGAAAATATCTGTAGTCAATTCGATTAGTTGTGTTTCACATGATAGTCCTTTTCTAAAACCATGTTGATGTTTAAAGAAGAACTTATTAGTTTCCAAGTGATTTGCTACGTTTGAAAAAATTATGTGTTCTGATAGCTTACCGGGAACGCTTGTTAGTGATATTGGCCGGTAATTGTTAACAGTGCTCTTATCGCCAGACTTAAAAAAAGGTATAACTTTACCGACCTTCCAGTCATACGGAACTTCCCCTGTTGAGAGGGACTGTTGAAACAAGCGAGAAAGGATGGTGCTAGAGGGTACTACAGTATATTTCAAGATTTTTGAGTTTATACCGTCCATGCCGGAAGAAGTTGAAATCTTAAGGTAGTTGATCAGCTCAGCAACGCCAGTGGTTGTTATATTGATAGGGGTCATGTATGGATATTCGAGTTCGATGGGTGTTGGTATTTTCGAATAGTCTTCCTTTGTAAATACGGTCGTGAAGTAATTGTTAAAGATAGATGCTGAAAGCTCTCGTGCAATCGGCAAGCCAGAACTATCAAGTAGTTGTGAAATGTCGGAATCTTTAGCGGGAGAGATCGTTTTCCAAAATTTTTGGGGTTGTTTTGAAGCAGTGATTGCAGATCGCAAGAGAAATACTTTTGCTTAGCCTGACGCAGGGCATTGCAGTAGGCTGCATCACAAGACTTATGTTTGCTCCAAGATACAGGTGTGTCCACACGTTTGGCAGTCCTGTAGAGACGCTTCTTTTTATTTTTTAGAGTACGAAGAGCTTTACTGAACGATGGTTTCGATGAGTTTACGCGAAATGAAACCTTTGGTATATGCGCATGTGCTAATTCTATTAACTTATCTTTGTACAGGCACCAATTCTCGTTCACTGTCCGCTCAGAAAAAGTTGCCAAGAAAGACGACGTGAAGCTTTCCAGACCATTGTTAATAGCGCTGACGTTTGCTCTTTTGTAATCAAATACTTGTTTAGTTTTCAGGTGACGTGAGCATGAAGGTGTATGAACTCTGAATTGTAATAACCGGTGGTCACTGAACCCATCCGCAAAAGTGATAGTGTTTACCCTCTCGGGCGCGGACGATAGAACAAGATCTAAGATGTTATTGATACGAGTTGGTTGGTCGGTTAATTGCACAAGTGAAAAATCAAGTGTTAGTTGAACGAACTCACAAGATGCACGTGATTGGCCTCGCAAGTTCTGCCAGTCAATGTCTGGAAAGTTAAAGTCACCAAGAAGAAACATGTCAGCTTTGTTATATTTGGATCGAATCGAGGTAATGTTATCGTGAATTCGGAAATGAAATTGTAGGAGCTATCGGGTGGTCTGTAGCATATACCATAAAGTGCATTCGAATGGGGAAATGATACGCAGACCCACAGAATTTCTAGACTCGAAGACATCGGTACAAGAAATGACGTGATATGTTTTTTTATGGCGAGCAGCACCCCACCACCTCTTCTGTCGTCCCTATCTCTGCGATAGATAATGTAATCGTTAGAATCGGGTAGAACTTCACCATCCGTAATTTCAGAGCTGAGCCAAGTTTCCGTAAGTGCCAATATGTCGCATTCACAATCATCTAAGTATGACAAAATTTCGTTGCGTTTAGGAAGAATGCTACGAATGTTAGTTAATGATATCGATAGGTGTGAGGGCGCGATAGGCTCATGTGGTGAATTGGGTTTTTTCTTAGATGCACGTGTTCCCAGGCTAGCTCTTTGCTATCGGGGTAGGGGAACTACAGTGGCGGATGCTGCATCGTATGTGTACACATTGTTGTCGATTCTTAGTTTATCGAGGGTTAGCTTAAATTGCGCGTTTTTGATTCTTGCGAATTCAATGAGTTTGCGTCGAGCGATTCGGGTTTGCAAAGAAAAGTACTCACGAACAGCAAAATTAGTGTTCTTGAACTTGTAGCTTTTTTCTATTACGCGCTGCTTATCCTTGAAAAATGCGAACTTGACAATGACTGGTCTATTCTTCTCACCGTTGTATTGGCCAAGGCGATGCGCGCGGTCTATTTGAGCTGGATCGATAGTGATACCAAGGTGTTGGTTACATATGTCAATGACTTTTGATTCTGATGATGACCATGATTCGCTTTTGTCATCTGTGATTCCAAAGAATAGCAAGTTGCAGCGGCGAAATCTATTATCTGTGTCTTCACAGCGCGATTCTATTGTCTTTAGCTGTGTGGAAATGCCGTTAGCTATCGTCAGTGATTCGGGCGATGTATTGGTCACGGAACTTTTCATTGACACAATATCGACTTCTACGGCACGGAGCCTACTCGACAACTGGTTCAGCTCGACATCAACTGACGCCTGCCAATTCTTTAGTGCTCGTAGGTCATTTCGGATATCGTCCTGGCCGGATTCAATACGTTGCAAAGTTGCGAGAACGTTATCCAGCTCATCCGGCCCGGGGTTTGATTCGACATCACCGGATAGAAGTAGGCGCAACCGACATAGGCATAAAGAAGACAAGTTTTTCCAACGCTTCAGTAACGGCAGTAGCTCACTGGGGCACGACACCGCAATAATACAGCGGTTGCTACTTTTCAGACAAGAACAGCGATTCAAGTAACCAACCTGAAACGTGAGCACAGGTGAGCACTCCATGTCCGAAACGGTGTCGTGCCCCGGCGCGGCAGATGCGGATGGTCGCTTAAATGCGGCGTATCCAATGTCGTCAGTCGAACCACTTGATGATCCCGGTTGCCAACCGAGGAAGTGAGTACCATCCAAGGCCGGCAGTTGCATCCAATTCGTGAAACGGTCCGGTGGCTGCTTCCAGATAAACGGGTCTGTTGTGCACGGGGCCGCAGGCATAGCCAGAAGAAGGGACACCTGAAACGTGAGCACAGGTAAGCACTCCATGTCCGAAACGGTGTCGTGCCCCGGCGCGGCCGATGCGGATGGTCGCTTAAATGCGGCGTATCCAATGTCATTAGTCGAACCAGTTGATGATCCCGGTTGGTCGTTGACTTGGCCTTGATTGCAGTGGTCTTTTCGGATTACGAAACTTCCACTTTTATGGATTACGGTTACCTTAGCTACCGGCATGTTATTTGGAAAAATGCCAGTAGAAATTGCGATATTAAAGATATGCGAAATGACAGGGACGATCTCATTTAACACATACTTAATGGGCTTAATTTGTAAGTCATCGGCATCTCGACTATGGCTATTCTTAAGGCCTTCGAAAACACTTATAACTTCTGCGATCGAAGTAGGCTGAAGCAAGAAAGAATGCGGAGTTCTAGGGATACACGCAGCACATACAGAAGTGTTCTCTGTGTTACCTATATGCGCAAAAAAGTAATTAAAGCGGTTGGCAAGTTCCTCGCCTTTAAATATAGTATTATCAGCGACAAGGTGATCAATACAGTTTGACATAGGCTTTCAGTTTAAGACTGTATTTAATTTCTTCCAAATAACATAACTGTTATGGAGGCAATCATTATCAAAAATAGGTCTGTAGTATTCTTCCTTCGACTGCCTTGCTCAGCTGATTTCTAAATGACTTAAATTCTGTAAACTTACTGTGGTCACGAGACTGAAGAAACGCCCGAAACATTTTGTCTTTGATTTTATTCATTTTCAGCAGGTATCGAGTAACCCAAGGTTTCCTTGATTTTTTTACTCTTACGAAGAGCTTTCATTTTTCAATGACCAACTATCCCAGTCAGCAACCTTGCTAAGCTCCAACATTGGACGTGCGGGAAGAAGGTAAAGACGGCACGCATCTAGCCGACATCACTTTCGTCTCGCCATCGCATGCTTGCCCTCGCAGCCTCAGCGCACCACAACACCTCCAACATGCACAGCCATCAATTTCCTAGCACTTAGACATTTATTTGAGACAACGGTGGTGGTGACGCCGGCGAAATTTCACCTGTACTATCTGCACAATTGCCCTATAAACGACAATTATACTCGTGAGTTTAGCAACTCGCCCAGGCTTCTCCTCTCGTCGGCCTTGCTTCTGAACCAGCGATTATCCGAGACAGTGCCCGTACTGCCAACTCCGTTGTATCGAAGGAAGTGTTCCTCTAACTGAAGGCCCATCCAGTAAGCATCACGTATCCATCGACGCTGTGCTGTCCAAACATGAACCAGAGCTAAAACCGTCGGTGTTTTTTCAGCGCCTAATTTAATGGCACATTTCACTGGTTCCTACCGCTCTCCGACTTGCCTATGCAATAGTCTGAAGCTCTCTCAAGATTGGGGCAAGAGAAAGCTTCCTCGAGCCCAACGTTATTCTGCACCCAGAACAACACCGGAGGAGCCACGTGACCACAATCTTGTCGGATCGTTGTGGCGCGCCTAGCTCTAAGGGAAAGCACATTCGAACGATGGCTGGAGCGCGGCGCTTAGAACGAATCATATATGAATGTGTTCCCAGCGCTCGATTTCGACTCGCCAAGTGCAAAGCGCGCCGCTATAGCACTCGATCACTTGTGCAAAGCGTCCGTGGTGTACAGTAGTCTAATAGCAAGATTCTTGCTTTGTTGCCAAGTATGACTGCTCGTTTATCATCCGTTATGTTTGAATGCTCGAAGAAAAGCGTGGCGAACGTACGAATGCACCCAATCTTCGCACTCATTAGCCCCATAACTGCTGTTGAGATTAATGATTTCGTGCAACTGTGCTCATGCCAATGCGAAAGCAGGGGCGGATCCATGTTTTTTCTGAGGGGGGGGGGGGTCAGCTTCTGTCAATGATGATGATGATGATGATGATGATGATGATAGTAGCCTTTCTCATTTACCGAAATGCACCGTTTCTGCTCACGATAAACCCGCGTTTTATACGGCTAGAGCAACACCTGTAGCCCGCCGTGGTGGCTCAGTCAGCTCAGGTGTTGCGCTGCTGAGCACGAGATCGCGGGATCGAATCCCGGCCGCGGCGGCCACATCTCGACGGAGACGAAATGCAAAAACGCCCGTGTGCTTGCGTTGTAGTGCACGTTTAAGAACACCAGGTTGGCAGAATTAATCCGGAGCCTTCCACTACGGCGTGCCTCATAATCAGAACTGGTTTTGGCACGTAAAACGCCAGAAAGAGGAAGAAGCCCTATAGCGAAGCCAGGTATCGGTTTCTCCGAGCATAAAGGAAAAGGACGTCACCCAATACAGCCATGTGCTTGGCGGCTGTGCCTGATAATACAGGGTGTTCAAAACTAAGATATATGGTTTTCCTAAAGTTAGGCACTGGGAGGCACGCAAAAACCACCTGTGCTAATAACTTATGTGGCCAGGTGGGCACAAAGTGAGAGGATAATTATCTCTGTGAGCAGCCGAATTCAGTTAAGTTGAACAATTATTTTTTTGTCGACTGAAGTAAGTGGGTATGTTTGTATTGAAAACTTAGAGACAGTAGTATTTCTACACAGTATCGGTCGGAAGAATTATTCTAGCGTGTTCGTGCTCCGAGATATCCAACTCCAAATTTCTATTGTCGTACTGCGAAGAGTTATGGAATCGACGCGGGAGTGGTTTACGCTTTGCGTTGCTGTGGAAGAGAGGCATTTTGAACGTTTTTAGGGCATTGACATCCTGATGGGTGAAGTGTTGTCATGAGATTCGTGCATGACATCAAACTTAATATGGCAGTGTATATGAAATATTCGTTAGCATAGCTAAAAAGGTTTCTGTTGTTGATGGTGTAGTTGTTCCTTTTGATTTCAATAAAACTTACAATACTTGGAAATCAGCAGTCACTTTATTTGCGTAGCCCAGGAAATGACCATGCCCGGTCGTCTAGTCACCATTACGCACGCGCATTGCCCTCCGGCTTCTCCGCTCGCGCCATTATCTCGGCATCGCAGCTGCCGCCAGCTTTACAGGCTGCGCGGTCGCGTGTTATGACAGCGGTTACGGGTTTTTCGATTTCTTTTATTTCGCCAGTCGTCAGGGGAAGGGGGACAGTTATTATCTTTGCCAATGCCTCCGCCGCGTTGTCAGACTAAGACTATAAACGCCGCACCCAACAGCCGCGCCACATCATGGAGGAGCTTTGCGCCAATCCTCACTCTCTTGCATGCGTAATCATGCGAACGACAATTAAAATTTGGAGTTGGATATCTCGGACAATAGACATGCTAGAAGAATTATAAGTGAAACTGTGTAGAAACACAGCTGCCTCTAACTTTTCAATACAAACATACACACTTACTGCAGTCGATAAATAGTTAATTATTCAATTTTAGGTAATATTTGGCTGCTGACAGCAATAATTATTATCTCACTTTGTGTCCCCCTGGCCACATAACTTATTTGCCCAGGTGGTCGTTACGTGCCTCCTAGTGCCTAATTTCAAGAACACCATAAAGCTTAATTTTGAACACCCGGTATATCTAGCCTGTATTGTTTCTTAAAATAAAATTTGGGATGATCTGTCGCACGTTTGTTATAAATGCGTAAGCACGGGTCCATCTTTGGAGTTCTGTTGGGACATCTTGATTTCCTTAAGAAGATTCTTTGTGTTCGGCTGAGACACCTTCATTTGCTTTGGAGCTCCAACGCGGCAACCACTACGCTGGTTGTTAACGATATGCGAATCACCGCGTATGAAGAAGACTCACGACGCCACCTACAAGAACGATGTGGCCTAGTAGCCGAGAGCCCCAGCCAGCGTCTACATGTTTTGCTTCCCACGCGACGTCATCCTTTTACACAACTCCCGTTTCTCTAACCACGCGTGGTTAGCGGCCAACGCCCGCGCGCTGGCGTTGGCCGCTGACGTCGCGCGCCCCCACTTCGCAGCCGCTGCGCGAGGCTTCGCCCCGCTCCGCGAGAACGGCCACTCAGATAAACGTATCCGACGGCTTTCAGCCTCCTATGCTTAATGTACGACAATAAAACTGCGAAGTTACAATGAAAAACTTGTAGCGTACGAACCGTACTGTGCTCGTACTGGATATTGTCAACGTGTAACTGTGATCACACTTCTTTCTGGGGTTTTACGTGCCAAAACCAGTGATCACACTGAGTGCTACAGTTTAAAAAAAAGTTGCCTATGCGAAGTTCTTAGTTTAGCTGTTAGTTGTTATTATTTATATATGCACACTTCAGCGAGAGATCTCTTTCATTAAGCAGGTTGGTCGCGGAACCGATGACAGCCAATGAGGCAACCGATGACACCCCAATCGGGAACTGAGTTGATCAGTTGCGAAGGCGCTCGCGCGGACATCTGCGTGCTTGGCAAAAGGCACGTCCCCTCGTTCATTCGACGCCACCGATGGGAAGAGTAAGGCACGGCCGGCGCCAGGAGGTCCAAGATGTTCATGAGAAAAAATAACTACGGCAACTTCGCGACACCACACCCCTACGGAATACAACTAAGCTTGTGAGCGAGCTAGCTTTACTTCTACATGGCTCATACCACTGGTACTCGCGAAAATTATTTTGAAGAATGCTGGTGGCGATACTTTTTTTTTTGCGACAGGGCCATCCCCTGTCAGCGAGGGGGCGATGCAGAAATCTGAGGGGGGGGGGGGGGGGGGTCAGGACATCCGGACATCCCCCCTGGATCCGCGCCTGTGCGAAAGGTAGTACAATAAAGCCTGGTGCGCGCATATGGGGCCACGAATTCTTTGTGTGCCATGAAGCTGGGCGCACTGCGAACGTTTCGCACCTTCCTCAACAAGTGTTTCAGTGACAGCTTCCCTGCTCATAAACAGGGTGGTGCACGACCTGGCGGCAATATTTGTACGTAATATTTATCTGGCGTTGGAATTTGTTGTATCTGCCCGCAACGCATTTCTGGAAGTGACCGGAGCTAACTACAGCGTTTTGACAGTGAGTTTCCGCGGTCATCGAGCGAGATGTGTTCATGTTTACCTGTTGCGCGCGTGACACCGTACTTGTTAATTTAGTTAGTAAGCGAATGCTTACAAGTTTATACGGCCGATAAAAATAATAACCTTACTTCGTACAGTTGTTGACTAATTTGCTATCGCAATCTCGATATGAGGCCGCTATCAGACGAGTTTCTTTTAGGTCCTTTACCCAATGCAAACAGCGCAGCCCTGATAACCAGTGCCGCTAAAGATTTTCTTCAAGCCACTGGTCTGAACGCACTGCTTTAGAGATGCTGCAACGTTGTGAATTTGTATATACGCAACTCCTACTACTATCATCATCATTCATCAGCACATTTCCTCTCCGTTACTTTTTCCCAGTGTAGAGTAGCATGCCAGAGCAAATTACAGCTCAGGCCGACCTCTCTGCACTTCTGTAAATAGATTTCGATCTCTCTCGGCTATCAGAATTGATTCGCCTTGCGGGCGAAGCTGCGATTTTTTTTGGGGGGGATAGCAAGATACGTACATGGGACCCGCAATTGCAAGCTTCTTTATTAAGCCAACTACACACAATGTTTTATGAGGGTATCACTTGGTATGAGCGGTTGGAAGGTTTGTTGTCTGTAGCATTGGGTCCGTCTAAGCGAACGTACTGTGTGTGCCTTTATTGCTGTTTCTCTTTTCGGCTCTGCACACACGCCTATGTAAGCAAGCAATCTTGTCGCTCGTTGTGTTCACAGATTTCTACATGCGGTTCTTCAACATCGACGCCAACGTTCCCGAAACAAAACGGGAAGCACTGAAGAAAGACTGCCTCTCTCTCTTGCTGGAATTGAGCAGCGAGACCCCCGATGGACGCGTCGGGAGATACAGCATCGTCGTCGTTCATGCGGAAAAGCCATATCGCAGCGACCTAAAAAATACGTAAATAAAAAACGAAGCGGGAACGCAGCTTGGATTTACTGCAGTTAAAAGTCAGCGAACTCATTCATGAGTCACTCGCTCACAGCAAAACGGTGAAGGCGTTTTCCATTTCCGACTGAGATTGATGACAAATGTGACTGATTCCTACCGCGCGATTCGATTCGGTTGTAAGTGACGTGGAGCGCCCTCGATATTTCAGTCAGAATAAGCTTGGTCGATCGTAAGGATCTATCCTAGGTCGTATCGTAAGGATCTATCGTAAGTCGACAAAGAATTGGCCGTTGTCGCCGAAGGCGCGAAGCAGTGAAAGTGATAGCAAGCATTCACGTGACGCTCGAGCCCCTCTCACGATGTTCTAATAATATGTGGAGGCAGCCGTAGTGCCTACGTATTATTACGTGGAGCAGTGCAGTAGCAGTAATAATAATGCGCAGCAGCTGCAGTGCCCTGGCAGATTCCTGGCCTCTTACAACGCTGGCGCTACGAGGTTTGCCAGCACCAAATAAAGAAAAAAAATTCAGAGGTTTAGCTTGACGTTGATTATCCGTTCCGCTCAGACCAGCGTGCATGCACCACCTGTGCTCAGCAGAAGCGCTAATGCACACATGGCTCTTTCCAGAAACGGAAGCCAGAACGCTGCCCTGGCACCGGCAGAGCAGATTTAACAGAGCGTGACCTTGAGCCTGACGGTGTGTGCACTCAGCTTCATCGTTTTTGCTGCCAAACCCACCGCGCGACTCTGGAGACCATCACGCGCTAGTCGCGCATGCGCAGTCGATAAAGTAGCAGAACGACGGTGGAGCTGACTGCCCAAACGTGCCTCGAGTGTCCGCATAATTGCTTCCCAAATAATTACCGTTATTGAGAAGGCGCTTCCACAGACACGGATGTTACTGCAATTGGTACGTCACAGGAATTCTCTAGACAGCGAAATACACAGCAAAAAAAAAAAAAAAAATTCACAGCCCTTCCACTATGTGAAGATGGAAGACCTGCGAAGCTGTTGGTTTTTGTTTAATTATACTTTAATTGTTTTTAAGTTGGTGGTTATGTTAAATGTTTGAAAATACACAACATTTCGCCGCGCGCAGTATGCTGAATGTGCAAGTGAGTTTAGGCGATTAGATTCACACCACCTTGCACCATCGGCCGCAGCACGTTGGGCCGCTGCGCCTTCGGCTACTGGTCGCTTTCGCATTAATTCGCGCTGTTGATCGTGCCGGCACTCCTTGAAGGCGCGCTCTTCCTCTTCGGAGCGAGCGACACGGATTTTACCCATATCGAGTCCAAGGGGTAACTGATGACGTCGCTAGGGAAATGGCTATGTCAAGAGAGAATGAGACACAGCTATTGGTTGGTAGACTATTACGTTTTATCACTGACGTTTCGACACGCATCGTCATGTGGTAGCGTTTGGGCAACAGCGTTCATCGCTCCGGAGCATTGTTTTTGTCTCTTTGGGTCCCACGTGTGACAAGGGTAGTTCAAGGGCACGTTACAGGTCCCCGGGCAAACAGGGGTATGTGCCATTGAGCTTGGACCCTTTCTGCACAATCACCAGGATCGGCACACCTACGCCGTTTGCGCCGTTCCAGGCCCAGGACTCAAGGCACAGACAACTTCGAGCTCGCTAAGCGCTGCCACACCCACCGAAGCAGAAGAAGCCGCCATTGCGTTAGCCGTGGCCTCAACTGACGCCTGTATGAGCGACTCCAAATCCGCCATAACAAACTTTGCGCGAGGAATAGCGGCACACACTACACTAAAGCTCCTACAGTCACTACAAAACAGTGAAGAACCACGCTCAATAAAGTTGATACGGGTTCCGGCTCACGCGGGGAATCCAGGGAACGAAGCGACTCACCAACATGCTCGATGATTCGTCAGCTGAGCGGTGGGCCTCCTGTACCCGGAGACCTCAAACGAAGTCCTGCACTCATATCACGACATAACCCAGTACTACCCTCTTACACGACACACTAGGCCCGCACCACATAGTAAACTAAATAAGCGCCAGGAGGTCACCTCGCGCAGGTTACAGACACACTCATACCCCAATCCTTACGTATACTCGTACGTTTACTCGGACAGATTAAGTCCGTGCTGTCACCTGTGCGGCGAACTAGTTACGCTCAGTCACATCCTCTGGGACTGCGAGGAAGATCCCCCTCCCCCGATTTCCTGTCCTCTCCCTCACCTTCATCGTGGGAGGAAGTGCTGCTAGCTCCAGCCCGCACGTGCAACTCAGAGTCATGGCGCGAGCCGAAGAGGTCGCCCTCACGCATCGCCTGGCGGTCATCTGGCCTTACTGAGGAGCCCATGAACTAGATCCCCACTATGGTGCATAAAGTTGTCTCTCTCTCTCGGCCCCCATGACAGGGATATGTCCCATTGAGCTTGGACACTTTCTGCACTATCACCAGGATCGGCCCACTTGTTTTACAGCGGAGCTGTTAAGCTTTTCGTAAGTCCGTTAAGTGCCGACAGAAAACTCGGCTCAGCTGTGCGTCGCCGAGCCACGCAATCTCCTCGCATCACAAACGCGCGTAGGGCCGAGTCTCGCCGTTGCATGCGTGCGCTTCGCCTTCCCTCTCCCGAGCCGTGGAGAAGCAAGTGTTCGCTTAGCCGTGACGTCACTTATATGCTAGAAAGCTCTGAGCAGCCGGCGCGCCGACAGATGTGTCGCTTCTCTCGTCTAGTGAACACGCGTGCACAGCTACCATGGGGCTGTGCTGTGGCGTGTATGCATGTGACTTGCTGGGCTTGTGTGGCTTACCGGCCTGGCCGTGTATGACCTCGCAAGAATTTGGCGAAACTTAGCAAATCTTGGCGACATTACGAGCATAGTTAAGCCATGCATAACCTCGCAAGACTTACCAAAACCTAGCAACGCTTGGTATGAACCTAGCCAAGCCATGTATAACCTCGCAAAACTTAGCAAAACCTAGCAACATTTACCAAAAGCCGCAACTAGCTCCGCTGGGACCCAGCCTTGCACCACTAATGCAAACTGCCCACATATTTTTGTCAATACCTCGAGCAGATCTTTTTCCAGATCCTAGCCATAGCCAGGTTCGCTGTAAAAAAAGAAAATTCGGCAGAACCCCATCTCAGGATGACTGAGGACGGTAGTGGATTAGCACTGAAATTAGCACTGTCGAAACGAGTTAAGTATGAGGAATGTGCTGCAGTGGGACTCCTCTTCCGCGCTACCCTAGGCACACTCGGCACCATGAAGCGCCTCCGCCGCGAAACCTGGGGTGGCATCCGAAATGCATGGCGCGCACGCTGGGAAACGCGGCATGCAACAACCGGACTCCACCACCGGTACCTACCCAGTCCCGCATCTGCAATGAGCCATGTCGGCTTGAAAGAGCTTCCTTGAAGAGAGGCACTTGAAGAGAGCACATGCTCAGCGACCAAAGTTAACTGATGGTTGGTTTCCAACCCCGTTACTTCAGCACAGCAGCCCAAATAATGCCCTAACCATTTGGCCACGGACTACCTAGTGAACAAGGTTGGCAGGAAAATGGTTAGATACGAACACAAATAGATACATAGTCCTAGGCAAGTGCGCGAAGTACCTTAAGAATGCTAACGCGATAAAAGCATTTGATATCTTGGTATGGGCTTGCCTTGACGCTCAATGTACTGTCTGTGTGCATGGCGCACAGTCAGCGCTTGGCTCGAATCCATTGAGTGCTGGCTTGCGACAGGGCACGTGAGAGTTTTGTTTGTGAGGCCAAACAAGTCTTCACTGAGGGCTGAGAATATAAGCTTGTCTCAGTGAAACGGGGATCGCGTCGACATGGGGCATCCATTGAAACGTGCGGCTAGTTCCCGAGTGCAAGTGAGAGCCTCCGTGTAAGGCCCACAACAGCCTTCTAAGTAATACTTCTGCCTCCTTTGTAAGGGCGCGGAGTACAGTGAGGCAGGGCGTACTGAGACGGAACAGGTAACTCTCGTTGCCTGTTACAATGTTTTGCATGACAGTTGGTTTAATAATTTACTGAATTCATTTATTCATTAAATTTATTTGATATATTTATTTGATTCGTTCTATTCATTTATTTATTTATTGACTGTAACCTCGCGCTCAATAGGCGCAAAAGAAGCGAGTGGTTAGTTTTGGAGTAAAGAAATTAAGTGTGACGCAGAAGGCAAACAAATGCGCTATTTGCCTAATGCAAATAGAGTGAAAACAACAAGAACAAGGACAGAGATTTCATGGGGCTGATTACGAGAAGAGTACGCATTTCTGAGTAAAAAAATATAGCGATCAAGAACACGTGATCAATTATGACTCATTCTCGTTCACGTGAGCGCTGTATCAGAAGCTGTGAACTGTCCAAGCCATTTTTATCAGTAATCACTAATTGTCGCCTTGTGTAGAACCACCGCCTACTTTAGAAATTGCTCTTTACGTAAATGAAAATAACATGCCACTAGATCTTTCACTGCCAAAAGTTCAGTAACGTGAAATGACCGATACGGTGCACACTTTATTATTATTTTACAACCATGTGTGGCTGAGATTTACGTCCTACAGCTATTTTCTGCTAAGGTTTGCCAGAGGATCATTTGATAACCTTCCGCTCGGCACGTCCGTCTTAGTGCACATATCCTTTCTCATTTTTTTCCTTGCACTACATTGCATATAGTTGTAGATGGAGAGGGACACGTTCTTTACTGTGCGTTTGAGAAGGGCACACTCTGTGTTTGCTAAGCCCAGCCGTGAAGGACTTTAGTATAATCCCCCAAAAGAACGCTTTGCAGTAAGGAGATTGGCAAGTTACAGGGTGTCATTATTCATTGGTCGTGTGGTTGCTTAAGCGGAATTTACCTAACCGCCTCGCCGCGCAGCGCGCCGGGTGGGCCAGGTTTCCTTGGCAGCAACCCTCCATGCAGGCCTTGTGGTGAAGAATAGGAAAAAAAATAAACACCGCCCAAGCACTCCGTACAGATGGTTAACCAGCGAAGCTGAAACGTGCGGCCCCGGTGTCTAGCAGTGGGTTATTCCCGACGCTCTATTGAAGCGTTTCTCAATTAATTGAGTGGGCTTGGTGGCACCACCCGGAGCACTATGACTTACTTCGTACTGTTCTTCGTACAGATCCAGCTGGGGTTACGTGGATGCAGCGCTGGTTCCTTCTCTGTTTCGGCAAAGGCGATGGCGTCAACGGCGTCGATCACACAACCCATTTCTGCTGCACTGGGCTTATCGCCAGCATTGATACCGATGCGCTCACGTCACATGGATTTCGTACCGGCTGAGTCACACCTGGATCGTTCATTTGGCTCACCAGCGACCCCTGGAACATCGGTGGACCAGCTTAAAAGGAAGCCGAGCAGCCACGCGCGACTCAGTGGGCTTGGTGGCACCACCCGGAGCACTATGACTTACTTCGTACTGTTCTTCGTACAGGTTGGTAACAAATGGTGTTTTTGTGCCTGCGTTAAGAGCAATGATGTCTGTCTGGTGGTGCTGCCGAGCCCACAGCGCGCACTGCTTTGGAATCATTTCGCGTCATTCTCATGCTATTGCAACTGAGTGGTGACGTAGAGCCAAATCCGGGCCCCGATCAACTATATGAAATATTGCGGGCTGTAACTGAAATCCGGACTTCGCACTCGACCTTAGAAACTGGTCTGTCAAATGTGCAGCAGAGGCTTTCACAAATTGAAGCGACCCTTTCGTCACTCAAGCAATATCATGAGAAAGTTGACAAGTGTTAAGCAACTGTGCACGCTATGCGCAGTGAAGTTGCTCAGATGAGTAGAAAAATTGATGACCTGGAAAATAGGAGCCGACGCAATAACCTCGTCATATATAGCATCAAAGAGCACGATAAAGAAAATACTGCAGCCTTGGAATCGCTTGTAACTAAAGATATACTGCATAATATTCTAGACGTTCAGGTCAGAACTGTAGAACGTGTGCACCGAATTGGCTTAAAAAAGCCAGGTCGTGATCGGCCAGTCATACTACGTTTTTATGACTTTGCAGAAAAAATGACAGTTCTTCGAAATTGTTTCAAACTGAAAGGAAAGAAAATTTCAATTTCTGAAGATTTTTCCACTGACATTCGTGAAATACGCAAGAAACTATGGAAAGCCGCGGCAGGTAGTCGGGATAACGGCGATAAAGTCAGTCTACACTTTGACAAATTAAGGATTAATGAAAACCTGTACGTCTGGAATAACGATCAGAACAAAATGGCGCCATTACACGGCTCGAAACCCCACGTGACCGCGAATGCTAGCACTTCCAATGAATGACAAATACAAAGTACTGCAGGGCTGACATTACTGTGCTTTAATGCGAGAAGAATTGTCAATAAACTTGAAAAATTTGAGGAACTACTGCTGTTGTACGGCCCAGATGTAATCATAATTACAGAGACATGGTTAAACTCAGATATTCATGATTCTGAGGTGGTTCCTCCCTCCTATACATTTATACGCACAGATCGGAACGGTCGGGGTGGAGGCGTTGCCATTGCTGTTAAGCGGCACTTGTTTTTTCACCCAGAAACCGGTATCGCTGATCATGAAATCGCATGGTGTACAATAAAGGTTAACGATGTTACTTTACTAATAGGCGGTGTCTACAGACGACCAGGCGCTCCGGACAGTTACCTTGTAGAACTATACGACTTCTAATATAACCACATCAACCAAAGAACCAAATTAATTCTAGCTGGAGACTTTAACTTGGGAGGCATTGATTGGGATCACTTGTTAATTGGCAATAAAGAAGTCAAAAGTTGTGACCTTCTTTTTGATATTATGCAGAGTTTCTTGCTAGCTCAACTTGTGCATGAACCAACACGCGTTCAAGAGCAAGTGTGTTTAGTGCTAGACCTTGTCTTTGTGTCCACATCTTTAACCGCTGAAGTTAGCATAGAACCGGGTATATCCGACCATAAAATGATTTTATTGACGGTTGACGATCTTGGCACGGGTGCAAGGCACCCTAGTACTGACACCAGAATTTTGGTTAAGGATTACACAAGGGCAAATGATGAAAGCATAATTGATTTTTTAGGAATTATGGAAGATGATTTTTACGATAATACGTTGGACGCCAACGACCTATGGTAAAAATAAAAAGGTGGGATTGTACACTGTGAAAATAATTTTATTCCTACCAAGTTCAGAAAAATAAAGCGGAGAACGCCGTGGATTACAAGAACTATCATACACCTAAAAAGAAGGGTGCAAAGGCTGCGCAAGAAAAAACATAATTCCACTATGGTTAGTCAGCTTTCACGAGAACTGAAAGAAATGTTAAGAAGCGCGAGAGACAACTTTTTTTCTAATACTTTACTTGAGTTCATGACAAATCAGCCGCATAAATTCTGGCGGTATCTTTCACAACCGGAAAGTGCTCCAATCAAATTGGACATTGCCGGTGTAGTGGTTGAGGATGCGCTCGACTATCGCTAACTCATTGAATACATACTTTCAGACGGTCTTCTCCCAAGCCCACGCCCCTGATATGCCCTTGTCCGAGTACGAATCGGCAATGCCTGATATCCTGATAACAGAGTCCGGCATTTTGAATTTGCTGCTACAAATAGACGTTAAAAAATCCCCTGGCCCTGATAATTTATCATGCACCTTCCTCAAGCGATACGCGGGTCAGTTGTCCCCTTTCCTGCATAAAATTTTCGATGCATCACTTGAAACTGCAGTGCTTCCCGCGGACTGGTTGTGCGCAAAGGTCGTGCCAATTCACAAAGGTGGAAACAAGCAGCTTCTAGACACATACAGGCCAATATCTCTAACCAGCGCATGTTGTAAACTAATGGAATATATAATAAATAAGGCTATCGTAACTTATCTAGAAGAAAATAATCTATTATACTTCAGACAACACGGCTTCAGGCAAGGGCTTTCAACTGTTACGCAACTTTTAGAAATTATACATGACTTTGCTGTAATAAGCGATTCAAGACTGCAAACTGACGCAATTTTTGTCGATTTTTCGAAGGCTTTCGACCGCGTTCTACACACTTTACTAATCTTCAAACTCAAATCAATTGGTATTAATCCCAAGATTGTTGCATGGACTGAAGCCTACCTCTCGAATCGGTGCCAGTTTGTTTCCGTAAATAATGCTAAATCAGATTATCTTGATGTTATTTCTGGTGTGCCACAGGGATCGGTTCTGGGGCCAACTCTGTTTCTTGTATATATTAATGACTTGCATACATGTATGGAACCAGGGGTTACAATAAGGCTTTTTGCGGACGACTGCGTGATATACACACCTGTTAAAACAGTCGATGAACAGACAAAGCTTAACAAGTCTCTACAAAACATCGTTACCTGGTGCAAAAAATGGGGCATGCAAATTAACACACAGAAAACTACGTGTATGACTGTAACACGTAAAAAAGAGCCCTTAAATTTCACATATAAATTAATTAATACTTCGTTGGAACGAGTAGACACAGTCAAATATCTAGGTGTCACAATAACAAGATCGTTGAAATTGGACGTACATATCAATAACGTTTGCGCACGCGCGTTCAAACAACTCGGATTTTTACGAAGAAAGCTAGCGACAGCCCCCACCTCGGTGAAATTAACTGCTTATAAAAGCCTGGTTAGACCGATATTAGAATACGGCAGCATAGTATGGAACCCGCATCAAAAATATTTAAACTTAGCATTAGAAAAGATTCAAAGCAGGGCGCTCCGCTTCATATACGCAAAGTATTCAAGGTATGACAGCGTAACTGCGCTTCGCACGCAAGCAGGCATACCGACACTTGCTGGTCGGAGGAGGTTGGCCTGTTTGAAGTTCCTTTATCTTCTTTACCATGACCTGATAAACATAACAAAATCCGACTACTTGGTGCCCCCCGGACGTCACTCTAGTCGAACTAACCATGATAAATGTATTAGACCATTCTTTTCGCGTTGTAGCACACTAAAATACTCCTTTTGTAGCGTTAGCTACACTGGCCTAGCCAAGCCCGTTTCGCGCGGCACATCAAGAGCCGTGCTGCGCATGCGCAAGGATCAGTGATGTCACACGGCTTGCGCACCGGAGCCACCTGAGCCGGCACCTCTCGCGCACTCCGCCGCCGCCGCGCGCGACTCACCGCCGCCGGTCTGCGCATTCCAGAGGAGTGACGTCGTAGCCGTGGTAGACGCACTGGCGCCGGCGCGCGCTCGCTGTGCAGTCGCCGTCTGACACTGCGCTGGAGCCGCTGCGCTTCTGACTGGCGTTTGCCAGTGTGGTATAGCCATGGAGAAGGAGAGCGCAAAGGCTGCTCAACAGCGCAGAAGAACGGAGAAGCTTGACTCATAAGAATAATCTTAACTTAAGAATAATCTTAAGAATAAGCTAAGAGTAATCAGCTGAACCTTTGCTAATGCTACGTATATCCTGGCATAGCAGAGCTAAGCCACTGCAACTTTTTTTCCTTCAACAATAGATCTGTGGAAATCCCTTCCAAGTCACATTATTTGCTCACAATCTGTGCACTCGTTCGTGTCGGCACTCGAATTGCACCTCGAGTCATTATCGGAATGATGAACGCATTGTGGTCGTCTTGGCTGAGCGTTCCTCAAAAATTTATCAATGACGTATTGCCCCCAACTTCTTGCACACGCGCCGGTGTCCGTACGTTCTTTCGTACTTTTCTGCACTCAGTTCTTGCGCACGTTTGTCCATTGGATGGTATGTTAATACACGTTACACTTGATACTGTTTGTACACTACACGGCACACCCTATGTGCAATTTTTATGTATTAACTGCTTCTTACACCTTTGAAGGCGTAAGCACTGTACAGTTTGTTTTTCTTTCCTTGTATTTATTTCTTGCTTACATGGCACGGCGATTGTAACCATTGCCTTTTTGTTTTGAGCTTGCTGCAAACCACAGTATGACAAAACGCTATGCCTGTACTGTTTGTATGTCCACTCCTGTATGAGCCTTTCAAGGCTTACAGTAGTGATAAATAAATAAATAAATAAATAAATAAATAAATAAATAAATAAATAAATAAATAAATAAATAAATAAATTATTGGTTACATGTTTGTGTATCTAGTGGAACGCAAGCGCCAATGGCGGGCAGATGCTGCCAATACAGTGCCTAGAAGCATATTCAAGGCACTGTACTGCTAACCACGACGCCGAGCTAACTGGAGATATCGAACGCATGCGACAACGGCCAGCCGAGGAAGCGGCGTTGTGGGCAGAGCAGCGTCAACGTGGCAATGGCCGGAACGCGTTCGCCGGGGCCGACGCCCGCTTTCGGCGGGAGTTTCTCGAGCGGCACTACACTGTAAACGAAAATACCCCCACATGGGAATTTTAACAAGGTGATGTGCCCTATATAGTCCCATCCTTGAATATTTATTCCGATGTATGGGAGGAATACAACGGCATTCCCTCGTTTCACTCCGCTCACAACCTGTGGGAGGATAAGGGCGGACATGACGTGATTTTATTCCGCCTTCAAAATGTTCTCCCCGGGAACTCCGCACAGGGAGTTTTAAAAAACTCCCCCGCCGGAACAGGTTGGTCACGTGGTGCTTACCATAAGGCTGTGCGCCGCGCCAGCAACCGGCCGCGTTCGGCGGAGTCGGCGGTGCTCATGGCTGACGGTTTGTTTACACCGGGAAGTGTCGTTCGTGCCAGCGTTTCGCCGATTTTCTTTCCTATACTTCCTTCCAGAAAGTGTTATAGGCGTTCCTGAAGCTCACTGTATCCCATCTTCATGTGCGTTAGCTGTGATCACTCTGCTGACAACGATGAATGCAAGAGCAACGATTTCAAGTGCGGAAAAGGCTTAGTTGTGACCACGAAGCTGCCGGTTGACTCGTGATGTCGGCTCGGGTTTCTAGCTGTGCTTCCGTGTTGCGGGACCTTGACTTGTGTTCCTCAGTGTGTTCAATACCACTTTTATGTCCTTTTGAGTATGTTCTGACAACGTCCGGTGTAAAGTGCCGCGAGCGACAACGTCCGTGATAGCCGCACATGAATGCCATATTCCGACTTCGTCACGGTGCTGTGCTGCCAGTAAGTTAGACCGTGGTGGAAGCAACTCTTTTATGAATCTGTGTACGGATATCCTCGCCCAAGAAATACGGTAGTACGTAAGTACGTACTGTGAATAAAGCTTCTTACTGAGCGATGTGAATTGAATTGTTATCGCGCAGTTCTGTTTTGATCACGTCGTTGCTTCGGATATTGCATTAACATCATGCTCCATCCAACATACTGATTTAGGAGCATACCTGCTGGCTCCGAGCGTGAGGACTCACTCGTTTGCCAGATCAGCGATATGGCTCCGTTTCACAGCCGAGAGACATTGCTTGGATGCGGAGCAAGTAGTGCGGTCAAAAAATGTATGACTACGCAATTTTCGCTGTTACGTAGGCTGCTACGGGTCATGCTCCCATGTAATAAATTGTTGTCCCGTCACAATTCTTTCGCACGAAGCTAATTTTGTAATGAAGCACGCGCACGTACATTTTTCTTGCGTACTGTAACTACCGCACTACTTTTTGGCCGCGGACGCCGACAGTGTGCGAAGTAGCTTCAGCGCTCACGGAATGGCATTCTAACTTTGAAAGATTATGCCATGAACGTTGTTTTTTTCAATATTCTAAGTTAACAGTTCCGTGTGGATTTAGGTTTCATGCTACTTTCAGAGAGGTCGATCTCATATGTGCGAGCCTGTGAGTCGTAATTCTGAAAACACTACAGCTGCTCGCTAGGCCGTTTCGAGGCCCACATTATCGTGGCTATATATACTGGCAGGGTTGCTTCTTGTGTGTCGAGTGTCCGTTGGATGTCTTTCACAGCTCTTCATCGGGTGTTGCTCAAATGTTTGTGTTTATGTATTGCTTGGTCTGTCTGGTCTCGAGAGTTCACTTGTTTCGCAGAATTTAGCTTATTCTTGTGCGTATATTTCGGAATTTGACCCGAAGCCTTCACATAAAAATTCTCCACGCGAATTGACCTGTCTTTTGTTATACTCCCGGTGCACCTCGAAAAAACTCCGTCCATCTCGAAGTAAAAAATAAAAATGACAGATAAAAAACTCCGAAGGCACCACGCAAAAATTCCGCCCGCACGGAGTAAAAATTATACTCCGATCATTCGGAGCATAATAAACTCCCAAACGGGGGGTCGCTAGAGGACAAGCATTATACTCCCACCTGAGAGTTATTTCCGTTTACAGTGTAGGCGCGTGTGCTTGGATACGACGCAGAGAATGACGTCACTAACGGCGCTGCCAATGGCGCGCGCGCTTGGGTGTGACGTAGATAATGGCGTAACTGACGGCGCAGCCAATGGAGACCTTTGTACACTCTAAGAAGTATGCCGGGTAAAACGGGAGTAACTGGACAGTTAGTCCAAGAAAGGGCACCTTCGTCCCTCGAGGGAGTAACTGCAGGAGTGTGTGTGGCGTGTGCAAATTTTGGACAGTAAGTGTATGATCTCTGGTCCAAAAGAGAGCAACGGCGAGGACTAACTGCAACAGTTACTCCCCATGCACTCTGCTGTTTTCGTCCGTCTCGTGGAGTGATGCGGCGAAAGCGGTATTGTCTATATATCATGAATAGTTGGAAGTTCGTGTACTGTCTACTGAACTAGATGTAAAGCAGCACTTTGCATTTTCGTGAGAACATTGCCTGAAATTTAAAAGGTGGAATCTGAAGAGCCGTGGGCACTTCGTGTGCGTGCACACCATAAGTGAACGATACACATTAAGCGCGTAAGTCATAGATAGATTGCCAGGTTTTCTTGGCCAATAGTAAGTACCTAAGGAGTTCCTTTCGTTCCAAGGAGATTATAAACTTAACTGAAGCGAGTTGTAGCTCAAAAAGGGCCCGCTAAGCGATAGAGTTGTCCTTCTCGGTCGTCTTGCGTGCCCCGTTTGCACTCGCTACACGAAGATCACGTAATGTCTCTGTTTAAATCACCGTAAGAATAATCGGGCAGCTTTCTTTATGTAGTCGCTTATATTTGTAAGTACGCGCAACGTTAGACTCTCCCCGCATAGCCAACCATACACCAAATGCCGAGTCTCTTCTGTATTGCCACACCCGCGGTAAGGTGGTTAACCACGTCTCCGTAACCTGTATTGTCAACCGAGCTGCCGTGGTGAAGTGGTTAGATTACCCGATTTGTGAGCGAAGGGAGGTGTGTTTGACTTCTATGTGAGGGCGCGTCTTTTTTATGTCATTTTTTATCAGCGTATGAATGGCTAATTTCGCTAATTCCATCTTCGAGAAGCATCAGAAAGAATAACCGTTACTCTCTTGAGGAGCATCGTAAAAGAGCAACTGTTAGTCCTCGAAGGAGTAACCGCACGGGGAGTAACAGTTCATCCCCTCTCACTTACCGGATAAAGGGAGGAATGGTTGTGGCAAATCAGTTCCTCCCCTAAAGGAGTAACTTCAGTACCCCCTTTCCTCCTTTTCTTCTGAGAATGTGGAAACATGTGGCGAACGGTTTTTTTCTTTCGCCTAGCCATATACGGCTTTCGCTGTAAAAATAACACGCACTGCAGAAGCCAAACGAAAAAACACCGCATATACACGGGCTGAATGATGATGAGTGGGCGAAGCTCCGGAGGGAATCATCGGTAAACCGTGAATCTTCCGTGTAATTCGCCCAGTCTCGCCGCACTAAATCTAACGATTGACTTCCACCAATGACACGCGCCATCTGTGACGTCATTCATATTTTATAACAGCGCCCTTCATTATAATTGCACCATCTCCTGATTAAGGGGACGCTAGCACAAACGCGTTAGAAACGTGCAGTACTCTCTAGTAAGGGGGAGAGGCCACAGCGTCTTACGCAGCCGTTTACACATGCCGGAACGTGCACCGCGTTTGCCGACGCCATCACATGACTGCTGAGAGAGTATAACCCCCGTATTCATAAACGCTCCTCGACTTGAACTTGACTTGCCACCGCCTTCAACGCGTTTCGAACGCGCTGCCCAAGGCGGTGGCAAGTCAAGTTCAAGTCGAGGAGCGTTTATGAATACGGGGGTAAGGCGGAGAGGCCACAGCGTCTTACACCAGCTTCTTACACGGGCCGTAACGCGCTAGCACAAACGCGTTAGAAACGCACAGTCTTTCGTTAATGTTGTGTATTTATTGTCATCGTGGTGCGTGTGTCCATGTGCGCTTCGTGGCGTAGTGGTTAGCGCCACGCGTTCGGAAGCGAGGGGTCCCTAGTTCGATTCCGCGCTACGGACACAACTTTCGGATTTTTTTTTCATAAAAGTAGACGTGGCTACCTACTACGACGACGACTACTACTACGTACTACAAAGGAGGGACAGACCCACACCCTAAGGAGCTTCGCCCCTAAAACGAATGGTTGATCCTCTTCTATAGGAATCGCTAGAACACGAAAGTCAAACGTGTCTTCATAGAAGCTGTTGCGTGTTTATTGTACGTGAAGAATGAAGTTCCAAGTACCCATCAGCGGCTTTGACAACTGTCACACAAGCGAAAGTTTTCGAACGACCCGCGACTGGGAAACGTCCCCAGGAGACACTGCATTGCACGCACCGGAGCCCTGCGCAAATGCGCCATAAACCACAGGCGTAAGCAAGCCGTACATGTAGCGATACCGAACGGCTTGTTAGTAAATCGCTTGGTGAACCCATGGTCCACTGCAGAGAAATGCGCAGTATTCGCGGGTTGGCGTCCGTTTTGCAGGTTTGCTTGGCGCGCGGCGTCCTGCGGCCGAGTAGCTTCGGCGAACGTACGAGCCTTTTAGTACGAATCCGTAATGTCTTGGGCAGCCACTTGCGTTGCGACGCGCTCCGCTTCAGGAATGGGGGTGGCAGAGTTCACAGCGTGCGCCACGAACGCGCGAATGTGTTCTGCTTCGCGGTGGCGCGTCTCAAAGCGAGGTTTATCCGTCGATGCCGTTGCCTGTCGGCGCCGCTCAGCGCAGCAGTTTTCTTAGTTGGTGCCATCGCAAGCGAAGCAGTAGGTGGCGTGTAAACACTGCTGATGCATGTTGAAGCGGCACTCCGTGTGCGACGAGACGTCACAGGTTAATCAGACGCGAAATACACACCATGTGCGGAAACTGCGTGATCACCTCAGCAGAAGGCCTACGAAACTTACACCACTTGCACCAGGCTACACAGCGTTGGAGCCTCCGCCGCACTGAGACTACTAAAGCGCTCTCTGTCAGAGTTCGTTAGTGTCATGATGCAGTAGTTCGCTTCACCGCTCGTATATAGATGACGTCGCCATCCCTATGAAAACATAGCCTTTGTTGCGCGTAACATCCGTTACAGGTACTTGATCGAGGAACCCCGGCATAAAACAATTTCGTGCTAAAAAATGACATTCAGATAGAGGGAAGAGGTGCGTTCCCGGTGCTAAGCGACACGTGGCCGGTCGGAGCACACGCGCGACACGTGCCCTACTGAAACGCATTGCAAATAACTATTCCCAGATTAAAGCATTATGTTGCAATAGCTCAAACCCACTCTGGGGGATTGGTGAATAATCTGGTAGCCCGAAATAATAAGTATATACCAGTCTGAAGTAAAAAAAAATATTCACTAGTTTAGAACAGGTAGGTAGTATCAGAGGAAGAAAACTTTCGACGGGATAGATTAATGGACGATGAATGTGTGGGAAATTTTATGGCTTGGAACTTTCTTTTCACTAACATGCTACAGCTGCACAGTTATTGCGACCTTTTCTAACTGGCGCTTTGAATTTTTTATTTTTCTTGATATCACCCTTCCAAAAAATGGAGGCATCCTAAGTGCTAGACATTTTTTTTTCATGCGTTCGAGAGACTTGCGCTTGGCCACGCTAAGGAGATAGGCCGCTAGGTAGGAATGGAACGGGTACGGATTGTTCATGCAAGAAGAAGAAGAACAAGCAGCTGGAGTACAGGCATGCGTACGCTCGCTGGTCGGCTCTTCAGCCTCGTGCTGGGCGTATTTTCGTTGGCATGCACAGCGCTTTTGTTCTCAGGTGCGTGGAGCGTCCTCTTCCGTTCGCCTGAGACTTGGAAACAGCCCCTGCGTGCCGACCTGCTCGTCGGACGATACCACGTGAACGAATCCGCCATGGTACCGGGCGTCGCAGCTGACAGCTTGGTCGAAGAGACGGGATCTGCATGGGCGGTCAGCTCCGAGTGCCAGCGCGGAAACGTGAACACCATCTTCCTTTTCCCCTCTGCGCCCGGAGCCTGGCAGAACCGAGCAGCACTTCGAAACACGCTGCTGTCGCCGTGGGCCAGGTACGACTTTCACTACACTGCCGCCGCACCCTGAGTGCTCGTAGATATGGGCTCAATTACAGTTCTGGGGTTTAACGTGCGAAAAGCCCGATCTTATTATGAGGTACATAATCTGTCGTGGGGGACTCCGAATAATTTTGACCACTTGGGGTTCTTTAACGTGCATTCAATGCACGGTACACAAGTCTTTTCAATTTCGCCCCCATCGAAATGCGGCCACCGCGGTGGGGGTTTGAGCTTAGCAGCGCAACGCCATATCCACGAAGCCAGCACAGCGGTTCGGTTGATGGCTTGATGGAATGATGCCAAGTTACATGGAAATATTTTATTGGGTGGCTCTTTTACTGCTTGCGAGGAAAAACAAAAGTAATAGAAAACTGAACTCACTTTTCCGTGGGCGCTTTCTTACGTAGAAATTTAGTTAGGCGATAAGTATTAAACATAGACTTACAGTCCTTGTAAATATTTTCTTTAGGTTAGTCAATATTGTCTACAAATCGTCTGCACACATTCGGTCATTGTCTACGAAAATTATATGTACTGCCTATGGACACCTCGTGACATTGCACATTTTGCTGAAGTTTGTCTATTAATGTCCGTGCACTAACTCTGTAGCCCCTCTTTACAACTCTGAGTGGTCTAACTTTACGTGTATTGTCGACTGCTCTAGGCACGTAAGCGTGAAACCACGTGCAGGCTCAATTATTTCGAAAAATAAAAATGTTTCTAGGAGCCGAAGAGCATCCGAGAAAAATGAAGCCGTCGGTTTCGCCTGACAGGGGAAGCATTGATCGTAGTAGGGAACTATTAGACAGCTAAACGAAGTGAGCTTATCCATTTTGTCAAGCTGCATAAACTGCTGTGATGATTCGCTTATTAATTAACAGGCACGTTGTCACGCGCGCACAGGCAAACACGAACACATCTCATTCGACGACCCCGGACACGCGCAGATAGAACACGGGCGAATTCCCCTTCGTGCCGCTTCTGTCTTTCAAGCGAACTAAACAAGGCGCGTGAGAAGACGGCGCACACGAAGCCATCAGCATTCGCAGGAGGGGAAGCCTTCGAACCCATCGCAAATTGCCTCCGTGACCGGACGCGCGCGGTCGGGGTGCGACTGTTTTCACAACAAATCCGTGCAGGGGCGGAGCCTCGATGACGTGGCCTCACGTCGATGACGTATCTCCATTTTCTTTTTTTCCCCTCTGTTTGGCGGCGCGGTCGGTGTGCGGAGCCTCAGTTCGGATCAGCTTAAAGCCCCTTGGTAATTTTAAAGTACCGCCACTCTTTGTACTCTGCCCTGGTCTGCCACCGGCGCGCAACCTCTTCGCCTCCTCCTCGCCCCTCGCGAGTCCCGTCCGCGGCAGACGGTCTTGCACCCGTTTTCCTGCACGATGATTGGTCTCCCTGCCGTTGCCCTTGGAAACGAGCGGAGCTTGCGTTTTTCTTGTGTTTTGCTTTCTCGTTCGCGCCATTTTGCACCTTAGCTCGGTTGGCTCGGCGTATTGACCCTTTTCGCGGAGCAGTGTGTTTTAGAGAAACGAGATGGCGCTCACGGCGGCGCGCCATACCTCTCCTCAGCGACCGCGCACGAATACGAAACCATTACCGCTTCTACCTTGCTTCTGTGCGATCATCTGTCGGAAATGCAACTGAGTTTTCGCAACACATGCACTGTGCTCCAATCATGCTAGATTGAATCATGTGGATTGAAGGCGTGTGCAGTATTTGGCTACAAAAATAGTGACTGGCATGTTAAGGAATAGAATGAATCTGTGTGGCCAAATTCGCGGACCGCCGCTGCAACTGTCCGAACGTGTTACCGGCACTTCGTGATGTACGGCTTTCCTCGAGGATACAGAAATTTGCTCATCCGCCAGCCTCGTATCGCTAACCATCAAAGGAAGGGCTTCATCTCCAGAACGTCAGCAAGAGTGAGTACCGCTCGTTAAACAATGACTAAGGAAGTAGCGCCGCTTCATGTCATAGTACGTTTCGCGCACGTTATCTATACACATATGTCCCAAATGGCAGGAAAACTTACGCCCTCTCTATCGCCGATGTATCAAGAATAAGTGAATGGGCGCACACTTGAATATATGCGCAATGTATACGCATAATAAATGACGGGCTACACCGATGGCGCTCGAATGGTCGAAGCTGAATGTTTCGTGACGGTCCACAAGAGTAAGCGATTTACTAGCTGTAATATATAATTGCTACAAGGTATTACAACGTACAAAACAGCTACGCTTCAAGCCTTGTGCGCAGCAAGAACAAATCTATCGGAAGTCAGCACACCCGAGAGCGATTAGGCAGAAAATAATCAGATAGTGGCCGCAGATAGTCAGAAAGTGACAAGTCGCTGCTTCAAAATATTTGCCGAATAAAGAACAAAAAGCAAAACACACTAATCCTGACTGAATTCATGAGTGGAATGTTTGGATAGCTTGGAATACATATTTAGCCCCGCTTTTAGAACAAGCACCATATACGCTGCTTGCGCCGTTTCGACATTGCTTAATCAGCTCCGAAAGCGCTTTTGCATGTTCTCCGAAGCTGTGATCAAAATTTCGTCACCGTCTACGATATCTCCGAAAACAGAGGTTTTCAAAGCCGCTCCGGCGTCATACACTTCCATTGTAAACAAGGAGGCAACGGAGGCAGTTGAGGCAAGCAATGGACGCGTCACCACGTGATCAAACATGGCAGCGCCCACGGCATCGCAGCGAAAAGGGTCAATACAGAACGTCGCACGCTAACATTGCACGCTGTTTCCTGCACTGTCTACTAGAACTATGCCATGCTGCTGCCCATATAACTGCAGCAAGAAGCGTGATGATGGTTATGCAGTTTTTACGATACCGCAAGGACAGCGTGTTGGCTTGAGCAAGAAGCAGTGGCTGCACAACATTGGCCGAAAGAACTTTGTTCCCACAAGGAACAGTATTGTTTGCGAGGTAAGGCTCCTTTCTTATTGCTCATATCAAAGCATCCCCTAATGCTGCATTTTTTTCAATTCTTCCGGCCTGCTCATTAGCGTTTTTGTTGCAGCAATTTGTACGTTGCATAAAAATGGGGTTCTCCTCAGAATGCTGAATATTCTGCTGGGACTCCATCACCTCGCACGTCGTCAACTGTTATTCAATCGGAAATGCAGCATTATAGATTCTGCTTTCCACTGAACAAATATAGCTGAAGATACAGCCTCTCGATCGCACTTTTCGTGATTGTTAGGATCCGTTGCCTGTTTTACTGAAAATCGGAATAGCAGCTTGTAGAGGAGCTATTTACAGCTTCGATATGTGTGTGTCAGTCACTTAATACAATGATTGTAGGGCCTGAAAAAAATTAGTATGAAGTATACCCGTGGTAATGCAGGTGATGAGTGCCAGCTAGTCCACATATTAAGGCGAGACCCTTAGTTGGATATGTTTCAAGGTGAACGTTTGAGGTACAGAAAGCAACGTGACCTAATGAAGGCCAGAAGCGAACCAAATCATGTCCAGCCGTGTATAATAGATTATTAATGATGAGCAAAGTAAGCTCATGACTGATTAATGATTGGATTAAGGTGGTTTAAGGTCGATTAAGGTGGATTAAGTTGGATTAGGGTGGTTTAGGGTGGATCAAGATGTAATAAACAGGATTAGGGTGGATAAACGTCGATTAACGTGCATGAAGGGTTAAGATGGGTTAAGGTCGATGAAAGTGTATTAAGGAGAATTAGGGTGGATTAAGGTCAACTAAGGTGGATTAAGGAGGATAAAGGTCGATTATGGTGTATTAAGGAGGATTAGGGTGCATTGAGTTGGATTAATGTGTATTAAGGAGGATTAGAGTGGATTAAGGTCGAATAAGGTGCGTGAAGGTTGATTAGTGTGGATTGAGGTGAATTACACTAGATTTTACAAGACTTGCATTCGCGTCTCTTAGGCGATAGCTAAGGAACCCTGGTAATCTTTTTCAGTTCTTGAATTTGCTTTGAACTGGGCTGCTATGCACGCGTGAGTGGGTGACGATTATTATTTGGTTTTCTCACGGATACAGGCAATGTGCAGGAGGCGATCTCGCACCCTTGCTGTTGACTTCTAGGCGGAGGCCGGGAACCTTCGCTTTAATAGCGAATGCGTTATTATCACCTTTCTTCAGTTTTGTTCTGTGGGTAAACCTTTTCCATCCATGTAACACGAGCCGATGTCATTGTATCAATGCGCTTTGATTACGAAAGTTGAGCAACAAATAATGATTATGGTGATGATGTAGCAATGCAGGGTATACTATGAAGGCAATAATGTTTAGCCCTACAGCGTATTAGCCACTTGTACTTGTATAAAGGACGTTTTGTTCATCTTGCCTGAGTGATTAACTCTTCGATAAATGTTCTAGCTACATTTCACTGAAGACCAATTTGAGCCGCGCATATTACAAGAACTTGGAAAAAAAAGCTGAAGCCCAACGCAGTTCCAACAATTTTCCTCCCACCGAACTGAGGCGCAGCTCACCGACCACGCCGCCAAACGGAGAGGAAAAAAAAGAAAAAAGAAAATGGTGATACGGTCATCTAGGCGAGGCCCCGCCCCTGCACGGATTTGTTGTAAAAACAGTCGCACCCGGGCGGCCGCGTTCAGCCACCGCAACTGGAGTAACAAAAGGAGATGCGCACAAAACTGGCCCCTCCCCACCCCCTTCCTAGCGCACGCACACATCTCCCCGCTCCCCCCTTCCTGCGCGCGTGAGATGGCACCGCCAAGGTATTGTAAACTGGTAGCGTAGCTTCCATAGAAGCCCACATGTCAAGAAAATGGCGGGTCGTTGCAACCGTCGCCATCTACGTATCGAGGAGACAACTAACAGCAAAACAAAGAAATGACGTCACAACCAGAAATGACCGCGACGTCAAGATCTTATGCTGCTTGGCGCCAATGTTTGAACTTCAGCGCCCGGCATTTCGAGCGCTACGCCAGCAGCTTTTCTTTATTATTTTTTTGTGTGTGTGGTAGGTTGAGGCGAGCTTGCGACTCGCCTCAGGTGAAGCGCCAGCACGTCATTCAACTATATATAGGAGTGGCGTATGTCCTAATGTGAGCATAATTAGGCTGTTATTGACGGCAATCGCTCCAGTAGGTTCCTTGGCGTTTTACGTGCCAAAACCACGATCTGATTATGAGGCACGACGTAGTGGGTGACTCCGGAAATTTGGACCAGCGTTCTTTAAAGTGCACCTAAATCTAAGTACACGGGTGTTTTCGCTTTTCGCCCCCATCGAAATCCGGCCGCCGTGGCCGGGATTCGATCCCGCGACCGATCGTGCTCAGCAGCCCAACACCATAGCCACTGAGCAACCAAGGCGGGTGAGTAGATTCCTTAGAATGGTGAGCGAATAGGATGGGAAAAGAATGGAAATAAATGACTGCCAGAGAGGTTTCAAAAGCAACTTCACTGAAAGGCGAAGCATCAATTGCGATAGCAAATTTATAGAGAGCTATACGGAGTAATGATATTAACTTTATCAGCTGTATAAACTTGGACATGCAGCAGCACCCGCAACACGCAGAACTGTTGTCGACGCCGTAGGCGTTTTGCCCGCGTTCGCTCAAAATGCGTGCGGCGTTGGTGACTGTTGCCGGAGCCTCTGATATAAATAGGCACTTGGTGCCGCAGCTAAACGTCGCCTCCCCCCCTCCCCCACGGCCTCTAGCGCGTCGGAAGAAGGCGCGTTTGCTCAACATATATGGTGATTGTAAAGGAGGAAAGAGACGCCTACTTCTGCAGCCCTTAAGGGAGCACGGCGCAGAAGGCACGTTTGTTCGCCGTGCGTTCACTCCCCGTGAAAGCGCGCGTCCCTCGCGCCCTTTCATTCGCACATACAGCGTTCGGCGCGCGGCGACGATTTCATCTCCATTGACGTCATACGGAACCTCACGGCGACGGCGACGCCGACGGCAGAAATCTGCTTTTGAGTGTCCATATAATTGCTATCGCAATAAAACATATTTGAAACGGAATATTTGCTCGTATGGCAGTATTATGATTTAAATTCACTAATATTAGAAGTATCCTTTCCAAACGTGACATGGTCTCATCTTATATCGATGATAGCCTTTCTGATATTCTTGTCTTCACCGAGACGTGGCTGAACGCTGACATCAATGACAGCGAAATTTTTTCTTGTGCCAACAGCTACAACATCTATCGATGTGATCGTATAGACAGAAGGGGTGGTGGTGTTCTTCTGGCCATTAAAAGATCCATCACGTCATACGCCATCACTTCAAATTCTAAGATTGAAATTGTCTGGGTAGGTTGCACAATTCATTCCAGAAAAGTGTTGCTCGGCAGCTGTTATCGGGCTCCTGATTGTCATCATTCCTTCATAGATGAGTTGCGCAGCAGCATTAGTGCTGCCATTGAAGTCTGCCAGGCTCGCACTGTGTATCTCTTCGGCGATTTTAATCTACCCTTTATTGACTGGGAGGAGCTGTCGTCTTCTTGTAAACACTCAGCTGACTTCATTAACTTAACTTTAGACTTTAATTTTGCTCAGGTTATTACTCACCCAACACGCGGTTCGAATACGCTAGACCTCATTCTGACAACTGCACCTGAAACAATTAACCACATAGACTATTTGAATGGATTTAGTGACCACAAATTGCTACAAGTAGCTCTTGCTATCCAGCCGCCATTTGCAGGAACTGAATCTAGGAAAATCAGGGATTATAATAAAGCCAACTACCATGCCATTAACACGGAACTTACTTCCTTTTCTGACAACGTGTTACTACCTTCTTTTTACAGCCGCTCAGTAGAAGAAAACTGGGTTCTTTTCAAAAATAAGATTTCGGCACTAATAGGAAAACACGTGCCTTTGATAACGATTACTAACGATAAAACGAATCCATGGTTCAAGAAGTCTCTGCGCAGACTCAGAAACAGAAAGAAGCGGCTCTATAGGTCAGCGAAAAATTCATGTTCACAGTCTTCTTGGGATACGTATGAGGAATGCCTAAAAACATATTGCCACGAAATTGCAACTGCCAAAAATAAGTACTATTCCCAGGACTTACCATCACTCCTTAAATCTAATCCGAAGAAGTTCTGGAAAGTAATAAGCCCTGATTACGACGATAACTTCATTTCCTTGCATGATGAAAATAACACTCCTTTTGCCGACACTGATTGTCCATATGTTTTTAACTCATTCTTTTTATCTGTCTTTACTAGTGAAAACGACCATCTTCCCGAAATTCTCGAACGAGATTACTCATACATGGCACCCATCGATATCACAATTGAAGGCATTTCTAAAATCATACAAAATCTGAAAATGTCTTCGTCTTCTGGTATTGACGATATAAATTCTAAAATTTTAAAGAACACTATATCTGCCTCTAGTAAAATCTTATTCCACATTTTTCGGCAGTCACTAAATACAGGATTGTTGCCTACTGACTGGAAGATAGCGAAAGTAGTGCCAGTCCATAAAAGTGGGAATAAAAGTTCACCTGGGAATTATCGCCCCATTTCCTTAACATGCATCTCTTGTAAGATGCTTGAGCATATCTTAGCTTCTAACATTTACACTCATTTAGAATCTAACAAATTCTTCTTTTCTAACCAGCATGGGTTTCGAAAGGGTCTTTCTTGTGAGACTCAACTTTTCGAATTTACTACCGACTTGCATTCTAACATGAATAGTAATCTACAGACAGACTGCATATTCCTTGACTTTGCAAAGGCCTTCGATCGTGTTGCTCACTGCCGCTTGATTTTAAAACTATCATCGCTAAAACTAGATTCGCTTACGCTAACATGGCTCCGTAACTTCCTAACGAACCGGCAGCAATTTAATATCGCAAACAATTACTCTTCATCACTTTGTTACGTTTCCTCTGGTGTTCCACAAGGAAGTGTTCTCGGCCCCTTACTTTTCCTAATCTACATTAATGACCTGCCGGACAATTTATCATCTTGTATGCGCATATTCGCTGATGACAGCATTATTTACCGTCCCATCCGCAGCAGTACTGATCATCTTGCCCTTCAACAAGACCTAGAGCGTATTGGTGAGTGGTGCGATACCTGGCAGATGACATTAAACGTTTCCAAGTGCAAACTAATCACTTTTAGTCGAAAACATCATAACTTTAGTGGCCTATACAAAATTCGTAACAGCATTGTGGAACGCGCTCAGCATTATAAGTACCTAGGCATAAACCTAACTCCTAATCTTTCCTGGTCCACACATATCACTTCTACCTGTGCTAACGCATCAAAATCATTAGGTTTTCTACGCCGTAATTTATACAATTCTCCTTCCGATGTACGTAAACTCGCGTATCTTGCTTTAATCCGTCCGCAACTCGAGTTCGCCCCCTCCATTTGGTCACCGCACCAAAAATACCTAATTAACAAGTTAGAATCTATCCAGAACAGAGCCAGTCGATTCATTACGCGTAATTACAGCTACCCATCTAGCATAACACAGATTAAACAAGGCCTTGCACTCGAGCCACTAAAAATTCGTCGTGACATTTCCCTTTTATCACTTTTCCACAAACTCATCCACACCAGCATGATGCCATCTGTTCACCTTAATCTAGCTCATCGAACTTCACGCCGACTAAATAACAACTTTAGCTTATCACGCATGTACGGTGAAACCAACGCTTTCAACCTTTCGGCCCTTCCACGAGCGATTCGTTTGTGGAATGACCTACCAGATGATCTCGCATCAGAGCGGGATCACGCAAAGTTCTTAAACAACCTAAAAAAATATTTATGCACCGACATTTGATGTATGGCGTTTTCGCGTTCACCCGTGCCTACAATGCTGTTACCGGTATGCTTTTTTTCTTTTTTATTTGCTTTTATATTTTTGGCGATGCTTTTTTCACCTGTTTTTATTTTATCGTCTGTGTACAGTTATTTGCGTAATACTTTTTCGGCAGTTATCATATCTTGTTAAACTGTTGGTGTTTAAATAGTTGCTTTATATTATCTTTTGTGTAACGCCTTCAGACACTACACTTTGCTGTTTTAGTATATTTTGCGTTTCTCTGTTCGTGTGTTCACTTACATCTGTAATAATCAATATTTCACCTATGTGTATTTCTCTATTCTGTACATGCTGTATTGCCCCCCTTACACAATGTCCCACGAGGGCGCTGTAAGGTACTCATAAATAAAATAAAATAAAAATAAAATTGTCGAATATTTATTTTTTCAAATTGGTTTCCTGGTTTCAATGTTTGCCCCCCACCCCCCTCACCTAGTCTCGCTTCAATCGTGCACCACTAACTGATATCTCTGACGATAGGTTTTGGCACGCTTTTCGTTCCAAGCTTCGCGACCTATTTAGATGGACCTTGGCCCCGCCGCATCAGGCCACCGTCCTCAACTCCCCCTCGCAAGGTTTCGCTCGCATCTACAGCACACGGCGCGCGGCCGCGATGTTATCGCACTTGGACTATAATTTATACATAACATCACGCCGATGGTAACGACGACGGCGGAAATTCGCGTAAATTGCCCATACAATAAAACGGCAGGTTTTAACAACGTTTCAGATTCCACCGGATTTCCTTATGCAAACCTCAGCAGACAAGCAACGCAACGAGCACATTACTATAATATGGCGAAGTTGATAGTTCCCTTCTACCCTTCATTCACATGGCGCCAAAACTACTGCTCTTTTTCTTTCTCGCCCCCTTCTTTGTCTTTGATTCGTTCCTTAATCCACTTCCCACCGTGCAAGTATTGAGCGCGAGGCCCACCACTGGAGACGCGGGCGCTGCAATCGTTTTGACGTGCAAAGTTGGATGACGTGATCCCACCTTGCTCCGACAAAGGGAAGCGCACAGTTGGAACGCGTTTTTTTTAACCGTGAGTTCTTGCAACACCGTTGTTTTGCATTCACTTTATGTGCGCGGACGCCTAGAGACTACAAGCTGGGAAAGTGCGCTCAAAGTTATAGGCGGCATGTATATTTTACTGCACCGTGCCCAAGGAGGTTTAAAAAAAGCTCCTTGGCCGTGCCGCAGTACGCTACGTACGCGAAGGAACAGGGCGTGAGCTTTCACTATTGCTCCAAAGATAAGAAACTGCGCGACGCTTCACTGATAAAGCTTCGAATGGGTAAGGAACCGAGCTCATATTTGCAGCAGGCACTTCCACGAAGAAGAGTGTGTACAGACTCGGAGCGCAAATGTTCGGCGAGTAGCAGACGACATTGCACGATCGCTCACGTACAATGTTCAGCGAGTGATACGCAATTATTGGACCGCATGGCGGCCGCTGCTTTTTACGCTGCTGGTGAGCAGTAGTTGATCGATGATGGGCCGAATGCAGTCGTAAGGCATCACAAAGACTCTCGCTTTTATGCGGTGCAGAAATGCATCAGCTCGGTGTCCCCAGCGCCCACCGGTGGCGCAAGAATTGCGAGCAGCCACGCGCTCCTAGTATCCTGTTTCAATAGGCCTTTTCACAAACCGACGTTTGAGTAGCGCCATTGCCCGGCAGAGTCGGCGTGTTTCTATTTGCGCCCAAGCCCAGTGCTCGACCGCTGGCGCCACGCAGCGCCGCTCGCACGTACCGCGTTTCTAGGTGGTTGCTTTCGCCGAGAGCGTTTGAACGCAATCATATGGTTCGCATGAATGCGTGCTTTGGAAGCGTGGCTGTATGGCTGAGTGGTTATGGCGCTCGCTTTGAAATGAGTACGCTGGTTCGAATTTCGCCTTGGCTAGAAATTTTTTCTTTGGTGGCAAGCTTTTCTTTTTTTCCTCTCTGTTTCGTGGCGCGGTCAGTTGAACCCCGGTTCCACGGCGGAAGCCACGGTGCCGGGCGCCTACGCGAAGCGGTGGTCGTTAGGGTGTTGCTACGCTGCGCTCCGCAACACCCCAAATAAAAAATACTGCTCCAGTCAGGTAGACTGCTCCCTCCCTGATAGTGAGATTATATTTGGATCATCGTAACAGTGATGCGTTTGTTGAGGAGTACCATCGATCCCTTAACAGCAACCACAGTTGTTCCTAGTCGCCATCACCCCCGCGTGTTCTCCGTTCCAACGGCGGCAGCTTGCACGGCCGGGCTAGGCCGGGCTCGACTGGCGCGCGCGAGTCGAGCCCGGCCGTGCGGGTAGAAACATGGTACGCGCGAGCGGCGCATGGCGGCGCCAGTGGTCGGGCTCTGCGCTTGGGCGCAAATAGAAATACGCTGCCCGGGACGGGCAACGTCTAGCGTCAGAACATGTTATGCCGCCATTTTGGACTGTGAGCCTTGCGAGAGCAGGCCGGCCGCACTTCGGTTGTGTGATCTTCACCGAGCATTATTTCGATTGTTTTCTTCCGCTTCGCTTGTCTTGTGCCGCTTGACTTGTTACATGTTTCACGTGCTTGCGTGAGCGCTCACTGTGAAGTGCAATGGCAATAGAAAGTCCAGCCAGTGGATGGGGTGTTTCGTCGTAGGCATCGGTGGCAGCCGCGTCTACTTCGTCGAGACCTGGCGTGCTAATCAGCGGTATCTTTAGTTTTAATTGCTGGGAACATGTGACTGTAATCGTCGATTGAACCTGATCACCATTACGTTTTGCGGTTGAGGGTTACCTCATTTGGCGAAAGCAGGCGCGTACGTAGCTTTCGGGCAATGTTTAGAACCAGCGCCGGGGGCCCGGTGACGCGTGTCAGCGGTTGGTAGATATGCGGTGGTTACTCCATACGCCTCCGACGCAACTCAACAGCTCAGGCATGCAAAATTTATTGAATCTGGTGCGGTGCAGGGTGCTTTTAACCAAATGTCAAAGTAGAAGCGTGGCGCTCGAGCAGCGCGGTACCTGCGGTGAACTGATACAGCCCAAGTACTAGATTTCGAAATTACCTTTATGTACAGGGTCGCGCAGGGCGCGTTTGAACGCAGAGACAATGTTTTTGTAGACCCAGGGGCTGCATACATTTTCCATAGGACACGATTTTTTTGAAATCGTTGTGAAGTGTATTTACCGACTAGTTCTCTTGCAGAATGCTTCAATTTGTCTCATACCGGTGTCACATAGCCACTTTTCATCGCGATAGAGCCCTCGGAATAAATAAATTATGGCGTTTTTACGTGTCAGAACCACGATCAGAATATGAGGCACGCCGTACTGGGGGACTCCGGGAAATTTGGACCACCTGGGGTTCTTTTACGTGCACCTAAATCTAAGTACACGGGTGTTTTCGCATTTCGCCCCCATCGAAATGCGGACGCCGTGGCCGCGATTTGATCCCGCGACCTCGTACATAGCAGCCCAACACCATAGCCATTGAGCAACCATGGCGGGTAGCGCCCTCGGAATGTTCGACCGCGATTGGCTCCCTTCCGCAGATTGCGAAAAGAAGCCAATCGCCACCGAGAAAGTCGATACAGATCGGGCTCGATCACGATCAAAAGTGTGCCGTGTGACCCCCGTTTAGGCACTGGAATGAAGTCGTGTTTGAAAGAGTAACAAATGTAGTCTTTGCCACTCCATACGAGAAAATATTGCATTGAAGAGCTGACAATTCTCGCAACCTATTGGGAAATGTGCCAAACAGGGCTTACCAAAATCCATTATTTAACTTATGTTTGCATTGGTTCATTTTAGACTGAAATGCTAAGTCCTCAGGTGATGCAGGAAACCGGTGAAGCATGAACATACCACTTCGGCAGTGGTCTCGCGGAGAGTATATGTGGACACACTATAGTCCCCAAAATAGTTATTTTCCGCTGGTTGTTTGTGCACCCATAAACTGCACAGTGCTGGTCTGTAGCCTTTTGATGAGTATATACCATTATGTACGAGCGTAATCCGTGACAAAAATAAACGGAGACATCGAAGGAAAGCGAACACTCCGCCACGCAGGCGCAAGCCAAGCTCACAGTCTAGACCGAACAGGCAACACTGACACATACTCTCCACGCCAGACCGTCGGAAGTACCTTCGGGAAAAGATCTCTAGCTGGGCACTATTCGGTGGCCACAAACCGCCAGCATAGCATTTGTTTCTTTCGTGGCTGGGTGGAAAAAGCGCTGCCTTGCGCCCGGGGCTGTGGTGTCACACTGCCCATTTTCGATCGCGAGCGAGCCCGATCGGGACCAAATTTCTCGATCTTGATTGGCCCCTTTGTGCAAGCTGCGGAAGGGGAGTCAATCATCGAAAAATTTGATCCCGATCTGGCTAGATCGCGATCGCAAATACACCGTGTGACAACCGTATAAGATTCGCGCAATAGAAGCAACAGATGAATACTAAAATTGCGCCGCAGGAAAACGTGTGCTCGTCGTCACACTGGCGAAAATGTAAAATGTTATCTAGCTACAACGTCGCAAGGGGAACCCACATCAGAAAAAAATGGAGGACGCTTAAGCTTCGCCTTTAAGAGGAAAACGCGATAGCGCTATCGGGACCCGTTCGCGTCGCATCGTTCGCATACGGCAAGTAGGCTTTATTCACTGCAACTCTGAACGTGGGAAAGTCAGCTTACAGAGACCAACCTTACACCGATCCCCTTAACGTCGGCTTCACTTTTAAACTGAAATTCATTGGTGGAAAGCCGTTTTTTCAGGGGCAATATAAGTGGCCTTATGCGAAGGCCCTAGCACCTTTTTTTATTATTTTACAAATTGTTTGCTATTGCCCCGACGCGCGCAGGTCTGGTAGAAATGCTGGGAAAGGGGTTTGTGTTTGAGTTTCCTCGTACCAGAATTAGGTTTTCTCGTACATTAAAATTAAAATCCCACGCCGATTGGTAAACCATCCGACGGCGAATCCGACGCCGAATGGTAACGTCGTACTTTACGATTTTTGTGACGGATTTAACTGTGATAAATTCAATTTTTGTTCGCCAAAACCTTGCACCACATGGAGGGCCTGCGTGGTCGACGTGGCTGGATGATTCTCACCGCCACCCGCCATCACACGCCGGTTGCCGACGCCGGATTTTCTGCGACACGGGACCCTAAACGCTATCGCGTTAAAATTACAAAGCTAAACTCTCTGAATAACACGCGCACGTGCATATGGCTCGTATGTATGCCTCAAATCATGTGAGAAAGGTCGCGGCTGCATGGACCTCAATGCGTTGGGTTGCTTTCCACAACACAGAGAAACCGCTTGCGTTGTGCTCCATTTAGTATAAGAATATACTAAATTTGTGAACGATATTTATTTGTCGTGTCAACCGTGGTCCGTTTGTAGATGCAAACCTACAATGAACAAAATTACACGGTGGATAGGTTGTACGCCTTTCTTGCCACAAAAATGTTTCTTTACCGAAAGCACACGCTTAAGTCCATTTGATGCTTAGTTTGAATTTGACACAACGGTTTCTGAGAATATACAAAAGCAGCGGACTCGGCCTCCGTGGTTGCCACGTTGGTGGCCAAAGGCTTTACCATGAAGTTAAATTTTTCGGAACAGTTATTTAACATATCGTACAGTCAGGGACGAAGTCATAGCAGTATGTTACTGATTTCGTCGAAGTGAAGTACAACAACAGCAACAACAACAACAACAATAATAATAATAATAATAATAATAATAATAATAATAATAATAATAATAACAACAATAATAATAATAATAATAATAATAATAATAATAATAATAATAATAATAATAATAATAATAATAATAATAATAAAAAGACAACACGAAAGCGGCGGCGGGCTGAGCAGGAGAGGGCTGCCGGAGCCTTCCAGCTTTGCACATCACACGTACGGTGGCTAACACACGGATGGCTCTGCATGGCGGCGCCACGGTATGTCCTGGCCCCCAATAGCAAATCGTAGGTGCTTCTGATTTACCTCCTTGTATTCTTTCCGTTCTCTGATGCTCACCAGATGAGTTCTGGCTTATGTCATTGTTTACCGCAGGGCGTGAAGTGAAGGACGAACGGCGTAAAGTGATAAAGAGCCATTACAACCGACGTCATGTTCTGTTTTTTTTTCCACCTATCCAGAATTTCCAAAAAGAAAAGTATCTGTGGCTGATAGCATAATTCGTATCCTTGTGCTCTAGTACTCAAAGAGACGGACATTACTCGCACAAGACATCGAAATGCATCATCCAATAATAAACATAATTCTTTAATTACCTTTTGATAAAGTTGTTTACTACTACTATTTAAAACCTTGAATTTATTTACTTTACGGTCCATATTACAATTCACGAATTGTAGCCGCTGAGTTCGCAAGGCTTAAACTGAAAACTGAAGGCTCAAAACTCGTAACAAGTTTTCAGGATGGCACCAGTTTCGAGATATTCATTACCAGATTGTGCGACGAAATACATGGTGGTTCCAGTTACTCTTGTGCTTCAATGCGTAAAACGGCGTTTTGTTAAACAAGCAAGCAGGGGCGTAGCCAGAAATTTTTTTCGCGGGGGGTTCACCGGCCCAACCGGGGGGGGGGGGGGGGGGGGCACGCTTCTGCTTTCCTCTAGGTCACGTGATCGATAATAAATAGCGGTAGTGTAAGCAGACTCTATACATGTATATCAAAGACATGGGACCCCCCCTCGCGTGTGCGTGTGCTTGTGAAGAAATTAAGTAAAAAGTAAAGTAAGCTCAGTAAATACAGTAAGTACGACAGGTACAGTGGGCGTTTGGAGCAACGGTCTCTCATCGCGCCACTGAATGGACCAGTCTTCGAAAACGCATCATTGAGACCACCCGTGCGATTGGAGAAGACATCATTAATTGTTAATTTCCGTTAAGCGTAGATGGCGTCGTCCTCGTCGGGGCGAAGTGCGTTGCACAAGTCAAGGACGGCTATACGCGTGAAAATGCACGTGTGACCAGGCTATACTCCCATAGCAATTGCTTGTTCGCTGCATCTTTGCGCTAGAAAACTTAAACACGCGCAAAAACGCGTAAGGCCTTTTTTTTTTCGAAGCTTTCGTCGCCCTGCTCCCTCACACGAGAGGGTTGCATTTACTGCGGCAAGTGCATGGCCCGCTGTGTCTTCCGCTGTGTGCGAGCGTGCAGCCGTCATTTGCCTTTACGTCAACAGATTCAGAATTGCACAGAATATTTCACCGCACAGCATAGATATGGCATGTGTACGCATTTTAAGTAGTGCGTGCAACTGATTTCTGCTTCACTTACGCCGGTGCAAACAGTAAGCGGCCTTGCACCTCACAGAATCTCGACTGATTGGTGTACTAGTGATGCAGGAATGAACACCGGTATTGTTGAGTGCATAGTGCAGATAATCAATTTCTCAGGACGCGTGAACTCCGACGAGAACTGTCAGCGCCTGCAACAAGAGTTTACTTACGCTGTACTGCGCACAGCAGTAATTCATATTTGTCGGCTGTCTGTTTCGTGCATTCTATTGCGGATCGGTGGAATTTCACTGCTGTCATCAATCCCTTCGTGTGTACATTGCTGGTTTGGGATTCCACAACAAAACAGCAACTACCAGCCTTCCGTAATTGCTGGTTTGGGATTCAATAACACAACAGTAATTACCAGCCTTCCGTAGGGACGCAATCGCAAACAAGAGACGTTTCTCGCGCAGACTAAGCCTACGTTCACACTTGGACAACGCCTCCTTTACTAGAGTAGAGGAGGCGCTGACTTGGAAAGCGGCAAGCGGGCGGAAAGGCCAAAGCGGGCGGAAAGGCCCAAGCGGCCGGAAAATTTTTTCCGCGCCTGTCCAAGTTGTTCACATTTGTTTTGCTACCGCCGCGGCCGCCGCTGCCGTTTTCGTCCAGATCCATCTAGTCTGCGTACGTTTGTCGGCGTGGTGGCGTTTTCGTCCAGATCCATCTAGTCTGCGTACGTTTGTCGGCGTGGTGGCGCTCATTATCGCATTATTTCGAGCGGTATATGTTCATTCTTTGACCCACGTACCGTCATCAAAAGTGATCATTTTACGCAACTTCACGTGTCATCTGCGACCTTCGGTAAATTCCTCGTTGGCGTTCCGTAATTCTCCGCACACGGGCGCGGTAGCGCTGAGTCACAGGTTGGTGCCTAGGCGTGATAATATTTCTTTAATAGCTTCTATTTACAAGTTGTAATAACATTTCATCATTTCGTATTGTCGGCGCCTCCAGGACACCAAAGGGGCAATGTTAACACCACAGCTAAAACCCGGGCTGGCCCTTGTGTTGGGGCTCGCCAAAGCCTGCGCGTCCTTACGTGAGACCTACGCTCCCAATCTATCGTCGCGACTAGAAAAGCACCCCGCGACTTCTGCAACATACCTTATACCCCTGTCAAGCGGGCAAGTTAAGTGCACTTACGGAAAGTGTCACTCGGTTTAAGTGCACTTTGCCAAATCTAAACGTAGCAAGTGGAGTGTCACTCGCAGAAGAGTGTACTCCGGTCGAAGTGCGTTCACGGAACGCACTTTGCTGGCCGAGTGCCTAGCCTCGCCGCCAGCGGTTTCAATGGTACAAATTGTAATGCATAAAAAAAGGACACAGAAGTTCATTTTAGTGGTTGAACAGCTCTTGCGCACAAATAATAGCCTAAAACGCGCTCATATTCTGTTCTAGCAGGATCAAATGCCGCCTCGTCGCACGCCGCGATGTCGTTCTGGATTGGCTAGGCATTTTTTTTTTGGCCGGCATTGACTTGCCACACTCTTATAATAAAAAATACTTTCGTTTTTTGTTGAAAAAACAGATTAAGTTTGTTTTTATTAATAATACAACGTAAAACAATCACTTTTTAGAAGCACTTTTCTTTTTAATCTACATCTTCACAAAACGCGCTCGTAGTCTGTCGCCATTTTTTTTTACTGCGAGTGCGCTCTGTTTTCTCGTTTAGAACCGCGTAGCCTAAAGTGTCACTCAAGGTCCCGAAGTGCACTCCCCGTAAGTGGACTTTAACTTGCCCGCTTGACAGGGGTATTACACGTGCGAGGAGAATTATGGAGCGCCAACGAGGAATCTGCCTAACTATTGTCTGCCATGAAAGTGGAAGAAGAAATAGCTATTATACTTCTACCTAGTTGTTTTCTAGAAATGGACAATAAATAAACGGAAGACGCGGACACCTCGGAAACGGCGGTGGTGGGTTCGCCTGGCTTTGCAAAAGCGCGAGAAGTTGGGTCACGCCAAGGCTTCGTTGCCGCACCTCCGGTCGCGCGACGTTGAATACTATCGCGAGTATTGCTGACAGTACGTTTTAGTGCCACTCTTGTCGTATAGTGCAAGGGCTGGTTCTTGATCGCGTCGATCAGCATTACAGCCTACACTTTTGGTGCCATGGTTTTGGTGCCCGGTGCCATTTTACGACCGGTTGTTTACATGCTAGTGTAGCTTCCAGTGAAGCAGAACGACTTTCCGCCGCGTTTCCGCTTCGCCATGGCGAAAAAATCGGCCCGAGACCGATTTGGCTCGCAGCCTGTTTTTCTGCCTGTTTTGCCGCCTAGGCGGGCGGATTTTTGCAAGAGTTTGCCCATTCCTACAGCTTCAAGACCAATTGTGAACGAAGCCTAAAATCCTGCGAGAACGCGGTCCTAAGCGGCACCTGAAGGGAAGCGGCGGAAATGTATACCGGAGATTTCGACCACCTGGGGTCTTTAACGTGCAACCTAAATCTAAGTAAACGGGCGTCGAGCGTTTTTGCCATCATCTAAAATGCGGCTGCCGCATTTGTTGCTTCATTTGTTGCGCATTTGTTGCTTCAGAATGCGGCCGCCACATTCTCGCCCAAAACTTCACAGAGTGTGAAAGCCTTGACAAACACCGTGACAGTTTTTTAACACGAAAGTGTTTTATGCCGGGGTCCACCAAGACTTCACTGACGTATTTCCGTCACGGAAATACGTCACACGAACATACACGAACATAATACAAAGAAAGAAACCAGAAGAAAAAGTTCCACAAACATGCAAAATTTGGAAATCGAACCCACGACCTCTCGGTCCGCGACCATAGATCGCCGAGCGTTTAACCCATTGCGCCACAAACGCATTTGCAGAGAGCTACACAGACGCGCCTTATATATCTAAGACTCCTCCGTGTACCCGCGCTCTTGCTCGGGGCGGTGCCGCCGCCTACGAGCAGAAAAGAGAAGTACTGCATTATGACACTAACGCGCACCGACAGTGAACGCTTCGGTGGTCTCAGCACTACGACGCCTCGATGCCAGCATTCGAAGGGACGCTGGCATCAAGAAGCACTACCAACGCCAATTAGGTGGCGTTCACCGTACTCAGCACAGCGGAGCGTGGCCTCCGCAATTAGCTCTGAAAATGTTTCTGAAGTTGATCGCGGAGGCTGCAATTACGACGCGCTGTACGCGCTGATTTGACTCGGTGACGATTCAGTTACGTGCTTTGTCTTGCGCGTTGTATTAGTGTGTCAGTTACGTGCTTCGTCTTTCGCGTTGTGCTAGCGTGTGCAGCGTAGTGCAGCTTCCATATGCACGACGGTTGCTCATGGTCATCGACGTTGGTAGTCGTGATGGAGGAGACGTGCCACCAGGCGTCAGCGTGGGTGCATCAACGCCTAAGGGCGCTTTAGCCACAAAACACCAATAGACATTATATATCAATGTGCAATAAACATTACACTACTTCTGTGAAGACACGTTTCACTTTCGTGTTCTATACCGATTCCTATATAAGAGGGATCAACCACATTTTTTTTCCATATGCAGACATGATTCGCTGTAAATTACCAACCCAAACGGAAGCGCCCAGGAATTAAATAGTGATAGTAGCACCGGTTTCATAATTTATGTCAGCGCGAAGCGACGAAAACAAAGGGTGGGTAAGTAGGGGGGGGGGGGTTGCGGAAAAACTTTCGGGGGGGGGGCGGGGTTGAACCCCCCCAACCCTCCCCCTGGCTACGCCACTGCAAGCAAGTGGGACAAGAATGAATCTTTACCGTAAGTTTGACGACGCATATCCCGAAGCCCGTGCCATGCTTATAGTTGTTCGAAGTGATTATGTCTTGCCATCTCACTGGCTACAATTGATAAATTGCTATATGTGCCGTATAGTAATTACCTAGGAATCTAATTAGTAATCTTTGAATAATTACTCGATGATTAATCTTGATTTTTCGTGCAAGTATAATGTCCACCACATCGAGTAACCTAGCATAAGGACTGCAATTACGCTATCAGCCATAGGCGATTTTTAAATAATTCTGTACAATCTAAGAAAACGCCCCGTATAAACAGTTTTCTAGATATAGCAGAATATAGCTAGTTCATGTGATACCGAGAAAACCAGTACCACTTTCGACAAGGTTTGCGCCACACCGTAGCTGTTGGGTGCATCTCTCATGCCCACCTTTTGTGGAGATCCACCCCTCTCCGAGCGCAATTAAAATAAAGCGTTTTCTCTGTATTAAGAAGGTAGAAAGGTAAAGGATACGCGTCTATTACTTTAGAATATGTGTAGGTTTGGGCATATATAAAAAATACAGGCAACATTTGTGTTAATACTGGTGCAGCATTAGTGGCCCGACATCACTGTAACGCTATGCCGCTGCGCAGTACTCAGCAACACTCGTCGCTTATTTTTACAGCGTTCTGAAATTTTGCTGAGAGACCCTCTTTGACACCCCTCAAACTGAAGTGGCTAGTTATATGTTAAAAATTTCATCGACCCCTCTATGCAGTGCTTTCAGCCTGACACGACCTGTCATTATTCTGTCACGGGAGCAAAAAAATAACAAGAAAAAGAAGTCGAATACATGCATTGAACATTTCAAATCATGCAACATGCTCCGGGCCAGCAGCTTAAGTTCAAAGGAGCCAGCCTGTAAGTTACCAGAACAGCTATTTTACCAAAGCACACATGGTAGAACTGTTAAACGCTTTGCTCAAAACTATATGCAAATGGTCCTGGTACTGTAAACCGGAGCTAGCGAAGGTTCGTCAATCCAGTAGCCGTTGACTGTGCCCAAAGCACAGCACCATTTAGCAGCAGCTAGATTCACTTTTTTATGTTTAACTTGTGTAAAATTGTTAAAATGGGTGTATGAGATATATTGCGGCGCCTCTGTACTTCTTTCTCAGCAAACTTAACACTTGTTAATCGAAACACATTTCTGGGTTTCCTTGAGGTTTCGTTTAACGAAATTCTGCTGTATGTCCACTGCAGTACGAAAGCCTCCTGAAGCCATCTCCAATTACCAATGTCTTAAGCTATCTGACCATATTTTTAATCTGCGAATTTCGTAACTTCATCCCACCACTTAATTATGTGACGTCCTCAACTGCGAAATCAACATATAACGCTGGTATTAACCATGTTACTGTACTTCGACAGAGAATCCTTCAACTGGACCGGCGTTTTTCTCATTGGCCTCGAAGAAACAGGAGATCCAGACGGCCTAACGAACGCCTGGACGGACCTCGAGGCAGCCGCCATTGGCGACATGATTCGGCTCAACACAAATGATGACTATGCCTCTATGATGGCCAAATTCCTCGTGGGACTTCATTGGGTGACTCTGCACTGCCGTCGCCTTCGATACGTGATTAAGGCAGACGACGACGTCGCAGTTGAACCAGTTCTGTTGCGCCGGTACTTAGACGGTCAGGTGGGCCTGACTAGCCGAGTGATCTACTGCAGCAACCAGCACTATAACAGGGTGCTACGTCGCCGGTCTTTCTCGCCACGTGACGAATCGCTTGGAGAAAGTGACCACAGGTACGTACAGATGACGTTAATCGCCTATTCTACCATTCTAATTGGCCACGTTGTAAAGGTGCGAAAATTTCATACCAACAACAGAAAACAAGTGCTTACAACGAAGCAGGCTTAGAAACGGAGTGAAACAGAAAAAAAAATGTGGTTGATCCCTCTTATATAGGAATCGGTATAGAACACGAAAGTGAAACGTGTCTTCACAGAAGTAGTGTAATGTTTATTGCACATTGATATATAATGTCTATTGGTGTTTTGTGGCTAAAGCGCCCTTAGGCGTTGATGCACCCACGCTGACGCCTGGTGGCACGTCTCCTCCATCACGACTACCAACGTCGATGACCATGAGCAACCGTCGTGCATATGGAAGCTGCACTACGCTGCACACGCTAGCACAACGCGAAAGACGAAGCACGTAACTGACACACTAATACAACGCGCAAGACAAAGCACGTAACTGAATCGTCACCGAGTCAAATCAGCGCGTACAGCGCGTCGTAATTGCAGCCTCCGCGATCAACTTCAGAAACATTTTCAGAGCTAATTGCGGAGGCCACGCTCCGCTGTGCTGAGTACGGTGAACGCCACCTAATTGGCGTTGGTAGTGCTTCTTTATGCCAGCGTCCCTTCGAATGCTGGCATCCAGGCGTCGTAGTGCTGAGACCACCGAAGCGTTCACTGTCGGTGCGCGTTAGTGTCATAATGCAGTACTTCTCTTTTCTGCTCGTAGGCGGCGGCACCGCCCCGAGCAAGAGCGCGGGTACACGGAGGAGTGTTAGATATATAAGGCGCGTCTGTGTAGCTCTCTGCAAATGCGTTTGTGGCGCAATGGGTTAAACGCTCGGCGATCTATCGTCGCGGACCGAGAGGTCGTGGGTTCGATTTTCAAATTTTGCATGTTTGTGGAACTTTTTCTTCTGGTTTCTTTCTTTGTATTATGTTCGTGTATGTTCGTGTGACGTATTTCCGTGACGGAAATACGTCAGTGAAGTCTTGGTGGACCCCGGCATAAAACACTTTCGTGTTAAAAAATAGGGCACTTACAGAATACCCCCCCCCCCTCCCGCTTATTCTGTAAGTGGCCACGTGATGGGCTCTTCATTTCGGCTGCTACTGAAGTGCTGCTTGACTTCGCTTGGGTGCAAGCGAGGAGGAGGCAGGTGCCAGACTCATTCTCGCAGCTACAGCCAACCAGCGGCGGCCAAAATGGACTGTCCACTAGGTGGACACTTGAAGAATACGCCCCTCCCCCTTGTAAAGTGTCCAAGGAAGGTCCAATTCACCACCCTTTTACCTTTCCACCTATTAAGCAATAAGTGCTTTTCCCGGTGCAAGTAAAGCCGCGAAATATATATAAAAAAGTTGCAGTGGCTTAGCTCGGCTATGCCAGGATATACGTAGCGTTAGCAAAGGTACAGCTGATTATTCTTAGCTTATTCTTAAGATTATTCTTAAGATAAGATTATTCTTATGAGTCAAGCTTCTACGTTCTTCTGAGCTGTTGAGCAGCATTTGCGCTCTCCTTCTCCATGGCTATACCACACTGGCAAACGCCAGTCAGAAGCGCAGCGGCTCCAGCGCAGTGTCAGACGGCGACTGCACAGCGAGCGCGCGCCGGCGCCAGTGCGTCTACCACGGCTACGACGTCACTCCTCTGGAATGCGCAGACCGGCGGCGGTGTGTCGCGCGTGACGGCGGCGGAGTGCGCGAGAGGTGCCGGCTCCGGTGGCTCCGGTGCGCAAGCCGTGTGACATCACTGATCCTTGCGCATGCGCAGCACGGCTCTTGATGTGCCGCGCGAAACGGGCTTAGCTAGGCCAGTGTAGCTAACGCTACAAACGAGGCGCGTCTCCTTACATATGCCCGCACTAGCTCTCCGCGATCGCAACGCTCGCGAATGCGCTGCATATTAATATTCCTTGTAAGCGAGAGCACTGCTCAACCAATAACCGGGTAGCGAAGATCGCGGTGTCTGGTTATCGCTCTGCTGTTGTTTTTGGCAGCGCGTGAAAGAGCGACTACTAGGGTCTATTTCCCAGCCACCGACTGCGTCAGACTTTAGTGACCTATGATATTGGTATCGTCGATTTGGCTGCACTTTGTGTGCTATAGTCATGTACTGCATTAGCGACTGCAGAATAGCTTCCTTTAGCTCTTTCCACGGCTTTCGTGGTCGACGATCGGACTGCTGGTGTCTCCAAACTTACTCGGTTGCTCGGAGAGGCGGTGACGTCACGAGAGATATTGGGTGGGCGGCCCAGCGTGCTCCTGCGATGACTGTATCAGAAAAGGAGCAGAACTTGAAGAAGCGATGCCATGGTCGGCGTCATCGGAAGACCACAGATGATCACCGAAGAACGAAAAGAAACTAAAAGTCATTGCGCCAATGACTTTAATAGATAAAGAATTCAGCGGGCTCAAAGAGTTGTTCGCTTACTTTGACGATCACTGATGGTTTCTCCGTAAATATTGTGCCCGGTTTGGCAGTTCTGCTAGCATCGTATGAAGCGTGCTCATCGCTTCACATAGTGCAGGACTACAATTGCGCAGTTCACGAGAACTCGGTACATTGAAGGTGTGGTCTTCATGCAAGGTTTTGGTAGCAACTGGATGACACAGAGGTATTTGTATCGTGGTTTGTGGACCTAAATATATTCTGCTTTCGTTGCAACAGTTACTCTCGCTGGGATAAGAAAGTGAGGCAAACGAACGTGTCCAAGAAAAAGCTAAGTGCCCTTTCACTTTGTGAAGGATGACGACCAGCGAAGCTGTTAATGTTCTTCTAAAATGACAAATTCTATATATTTATACACGTATGACTATATACATGCAATTAAAGCATCAAGACAAAGATACCCTAATCCACCTTAATCATCGTTCATCGACCTTAATCCACCCTTATCCTCCTTAATGCCTTTTAGTACACCTTAATCGACCTTAATTCACCCTAATCCACCTTAATCAGTCCTAATTCTCCTTAATACACCTTAATCAGACTTAATCCACCCTAATCCACCTTAATTATCTTTCATCCAGCTTAATTGGTGGGTAGACTGTGACGTAATCGTCATCTATCACTGGTTTTGACACGTATGTCAAGGAACCTACAAGGAACCTACATACGGATTGACTTTCGTCGACACGACTTTTTTCAACACACCCTGTTGACGCAAGCACTTTTAATCAGAACTTAGCCATATCGAGCTTCGATGTAAAAACAGTGCCAGCGAATCACTGGCCTCGTTTATTGCTACCACGCTAGAGCTGATAGGTACATCAAACATAACATATTCTTCGTATACTTACGTGCACATTGCGGAAGAAGGCTTAACCGGTAGCAGCAGACAGCTAAGCTCGCCTATGCACGTCTGCTCTTTTCTTTTCGATTTTCAAAGGCCACGAAGCGCGTTTGCCGCGCAGCACTAGCACGGCGTGAACTCACGTGACACTGCGCACGGCACCCTCAAGAATTGGTTCAAAAAGTGGAGCCATATCAAAGATGTCAATTTCCGTGGCGATGCACTTGATTACCAAATTACGTGATGCGCTGCATGTTTGAACGCAATGCGACCACGAAAAACTGTTGGCTCAGTTGTTTCTTTTTCTCAGATTTGGTCAGCTTTCTTTAGAGTTCAGGCTTGGAAAATTTGAAATTACACTAAAGCAAATTGTTGGAATCCATACAGTGCCCGAGAATATGGTTTTAGTGCCGCCCTCCGATAGCGGAATGCGATCTTTTAGAGCGCAGCTCTGTGGCGCCCGTTCCTTCAGTGAGCGTCGGCGTCGGCGGCGTAACCGAGCGAACGAGAATGCGCTAGATTAAAAACATTCGTGGGGCCGCAACTTTCATATGGGGGCGGATTACCAGCGAAGCTGTTTAGGCTGCATACATGGGCTGCATACACTATGAATCATACTTTTTTTTTCATACGGCACCCCACTACGCCGACACAAGCGCCGCCGCGGTCACCGCACCTCCTATGCATCTGCCGCAACCGCGGCTGTAGCCGCACCGGGACCTCCGACGCGCGGGACGCAATAACCACAAAGCGCAGGCAACGTGCGCCGGCGCCGTCGCCACATTCTTTCCCCCTCTTCTCCATCGGTCTCCACTACAGCAGCGATGTCGCTAAATTCTTTCCCCCTCCCCTACCCGTCTTCATTGCTGCAGCGCCGTCGCCACACTCTTTCCCCTCCTCCCCAACCCGTCTCCATTCCTGTCCACGCGCCGTGTTACGGACGTACGTGATACGGACCCAGCGTAGCTTACCCCCCCCCCCCCCCCCCCTCGTTTTTGGGGATGCATACGCAGGCTAGCGGTAAACAGCTTCCATGTAAAAAGTGACCAACCCTTCCCCTACCGTAAAATGGTGGTAAGCGAAGCTTGTGTGTGCGGTGTTCCTCGGAACACATTGCACTGACGAGTACCACGTTGTGCTCGAACCACAACCGGTCACACGCACTACAATTGTGTCCGCAGTTCGGGTTGAGAAACTCGCGCTGAACCCTGGCCGTCGCACCGGGGAAGTTGGCGCTAGCGTTGCCGTGCACCACCACTGTCGGTTTCCTGGAGGGCAAGACGACGCTGACGTTTGGCCTCAACATCGAGCTGCCGCAACTCGGAGTCGGCGGCTCTTCGCTGACGTTTGGCCTCAACATCGCGCTCCCGCAACTCGGGGTCCGCGGCTCCTCGCTGACGTTTTGTCTGGGCTTCGAAAGCCCTCACGCTAGAATGACTACTTCGACAACGAGCCCTTTCCCGAGCGAGTTCATGGAACCGTTGCTCAAACGCAGCCTACTCCTCGGGGGAACGCACCACGTGGGGCCTTCCCAAGCGGGCGCCGAGACTGATCTATCTATGATGATTATAAAGGAACAAGAACGCTTAATTCTGCAACCCATCTGGGAGCATGCCCCAGAATCTGAGGGGAGGGAAGCATGGCGGAGCGCGCGCCAACACCCTTTCCTTTACTTTCTCTCCCCACGAGACACCAAACGATCCTGACTGGCCGCGCGCGACACGTGGTTCGTCGCCGGCGCGGCTGGAATAGCTGCTCTAACCTGAGGGCAGTCGGGTTTGTTTGCATGACCACAACGCCGCCAAAACTAGTGAGCCAATAAAGCTTCGCTTGAAAAGCGGCCGCGGAGCACAGCTAAACTTTGTACTGCGCCAACATGATGGTTGGTGCTAGGACGAACCCACACGTGCATTGTTCGAGTGCGAGCGCTCTTACGCGTTGGAAGGAAAGCGGTTTGAGTCAGTGCGCGAAGCGAACACGGCAGCTTTTATCTGTAGGACATGGGCTAGGGTCACGGCTAGACCATCTAGAGCAGGGGAAGGAGGAACTATTTAAGCAGGTTGGAAAGCTAGAAAAGGAACTCAAGAGCGAACAAAAGCAGAGGAATGAGATAGAAGAAAAGCTAGCCAACGTAGAAATGAAGCTGAGGGCCACCATTCCGCAAAGCAATGGTGAGCGCTTCGTTGCGAGCACGGCAAACGGAGCTGGCAACGAAGCGAGAGCTGGTAAGGAAGCGGAAACCACCACGTCGGTAGGCATTGGCTGAAATGTCAGAGATTGTCACGACATGGCTACCACTGACGTGCTGGCCACGGAAGGCAACAAAGCGAAGGGTGAGGATGAGACAGGTGGGGAGGGCATCGCGGCCCCAGATGCAGCTGTCGGAGACGAAGAGCAGGAAAACCGTGGAGTTGTTTTTGTGGGCGATTCAAACATGCCAAAAGTAGAATCGGTGATAATAGAGAGGGAGCAGGCGAGCGAGTGCAGATTAATGCGCTTGCGGGAAAACCGATTAGGGAGGTGACAGCGAAACGCAAGGAACGCGTGTGGATGGATGGATGGATAGATGGATGGATAAATGGATGGATGGATGCATGGATGGGTGCTATGAGCGTCCCCTTTGAAACGGGGTGGTTGGTTCCGCCATCAAGCTATTGTTATTATCTTGTGTAATATTCTACCTATATTACAGCGAAGCTGTCTATGGCTAGGGTGCCGTGCATTTTTTGTGTTCGTTAATATATCTGCGCGTTCAAAAACTCAGCTCCCGATTTTGATGCAACATCGCTTCATTCTATGCAAAAGCTTATGCGTCTCATCTCTTGGATATGCATTTTCAGTAGTTAAGTTATCAATAGGCACCATTTTCGAGATCATTAGACGCTCAGGTCTATCCCAAAGAATAAGGCTTTCCCAAAGATTTGCCGCTATGCGACTCACGTCGGCCATGCGTACGTTCGCACCGACCTCTTTTTGTCGCTATATCCAAACGCTTGCGTGCATAGTTTCCTTCAGCTTTCCCGGCGTGGCGGTCCCGTCGCGCCTGTCTAGTTTGCTCCGGCTCACCGAGCTGGCGCTAGCCTTCTACGCGAATGCCGCCGATCAAGACCACCGATGAAAATAATAGTTTGTGTGCGTGTATGTTTCCTCTGGATGACTGCGGTTGCCGCTGCAGAGAAATAAAATTTCCTCATACCTTTGAACCACTTCTGTCACCTCTATGTCGTGGGCTAAACTGCTTCGCTGGTAATCCACCTTCACAGCAGTGGAATGGCGTGTGATTTCTTTTTTAGAAAACACACGGATAGAAAGAATTCCCCGAATGAAACTTTTTGAACCATTACGGGGAATTATGTTTTTGTACGCCGCCGTTGTTTGTGGTCTCCCTAGTTCTCTGCCACCACACCTACAATCTACTCCTACTAATCTCTATAGCAGGCGTGGTAACTTTCCGCCTGCTATCCCTGAACCCAAGAGCTTCAAGGAGGCCATACGAGCTTAAAACGGAAGCTGGGTAGATTTCTTCACATTCCAATAAAACATGTTTCATCCTTTCCCTAGCTTTACCGCAGCAAACACATGCGTCTTCGTCCTTGGTGTACCTTGCTTTATAACTACGCATTTTAAGGCATCCTGGTCTAGCTTCGAAAAGTGAGGAGCTTCCCTTTGAGTTATCATAAATTGTTTTTTTCCTGATTTTGTTCTATTCATTTGAGGTAGTTAATCATAGAAGGTTCCTTTTCGATTGCCGCGCCCCATGAGATTGTCTCAGCCTCTCTCAATTTGCGTTTGACGTTCTTTGTAGCAGTGTTGCTGACCATATAACGGTTGCATACTTGCTGGTAAGCTTCCTAGCTATTTTCCTCCACGGTGAGTCAATGTTTTCCCTATACAAATATCTGAACACTCTCACACCCTATTTACTTTCTTCCATGTTCCTCAGTCGTTCTTCAAAATCAATTTCACTCTGAGCCTCCCTTACTTCAAAATTTGTCCAGCACATATCACCCTGCACAGCTTCATTAGTAGTCTTCCCGTGAGCACCCATTGCGAGGCGTCCCACTGACCTTTGGGTGCCATCGAGTCCTGATTGTACCCCAGACTTCAAGCAAACAACCGCATTTCCAAATCTAACCCCTGGAACCATTACACCTTTCCACATACCCGGGAGCACCTCGTATCTATTGTATCCCCATAGCGCTCTGTGTTTGATTATGGCCGCATTTCTATTCCATTTTGCTACTGTTGTTTTTTACTGTGTGTCCAGATATCTATCGCCTTCGTTTATTCATTAGTAACAACTTGATGAGGGCTAGTTGGTTCATAGTTGAGCGAAGGTATGAAGTAACAGCGCGTAATGAACAAGGACGAGAAAGGAACGAAGACCACAGGACAAGCGCTGACTGCCAACTGAATGTTTATTGCAAGAAAACCAGCCTTTTTTATACATACTCAAAATACATGCGCACATCAAACACTCGCTAATCACAATGCCAATCTTTCTTTCAAGAAGTTTATTTCTTTCTCCGATAGTAGAAGAGAAGGCGAACTGACACAATTGTCACCTTCGATGCTGATGAAAAAGGCCTCTAAAATTTCTCTTTCCTTCTTAGATTTTCCTTTTCCTATAAATTTCGTTTTATTAAACATCGGAGCGCATGCATGTTTTTTACAATGGTCAGCTAAATGGCTACCATATCCGTTCTTTACATTGTTGCAGTGTTGTCGAGCACGATCATTGAAACATCGTCCGGTTTGACCTATGTAAACTTTTCCACAATTCAAGGGAATCTGATACACTACGTTACTTGTGCAATCAGACAAAAATCGGGTTTTGTGATTGACAGTGCAAGTGGGGGGCCTGTATCTTGGTTTCATGCGTGCACAAATCGAAGACAGCTTGCAAGGGGCGTTGAAAAGCAAGTTGACATTATGCCTGTTTGAAACTTTCTTAAGGTTGTGTGATAGCTTGTGCACGTACGGAACAACGTGCACTGGTCTCCTGTCTTGATTGTTGTCTTTATTGCCTGGTTCTGTTTTTGCTCTCTGCAAGATTGTCTCACACACAGATGTGATGACATGTTGGGGAAAGCCTGCATCTCTTAACCTTGCCAGCTGATTCATCAGGCTACGCTCACATTCGTGCACGCACGACTTATTTAATGCTGCCTTGATACACGTGGTGGCTATGCCCCTCTTAATTAGTTTTGTCTGTGCGCTGTCATATGGCAACAAGGTTTTCTTGGATCTAGGCTGATAGGTCCAGCATATATGCTTACTTGATGAAAAGTATAGGTTAATGTCAAGGAATTGAATTCTGTTATTGATCGGCAACTCGTGCGTGAACTTGAGTCCTCCCGAAGATTTGATGAAAATGTCTAGAATGTTATTAACTTGGTGCAGTGAACGGGTGCAATCGCTGTTCTTCATAACAACTAGGTAATCGTCAACGTACCTGAACACTTGTGTTACAGGCGTGTCTACTAACTTATCGGCGATAGCATTGTCAAGAGATGATAAAAATATGTCACATAAAATCGGAGCTATGGCTGAACCTATACAGATTCCGAAATTTATAGGAAAAGGAAAATCTAAGAAGGAAAGAGAAATTTTAGAGGCCTTTTTCATCAGCATCGAAGGTGACAATTGTGTCAGTTCGCCTTCTCTTCTACTATCGGAGAACCCGCCGTGGTTGCTCAGTGGTCTACTATCGGAGAAAGAAATAAACTTCTTGAAAGAAAGATTGGCATTGTGATTAGCGAGTGTTTGATGTGCGCATGTATTTTGAGTATGTATAAAAAAGGCTGGTTTTCTTGAAATAAACATTCAGTTGGCAGTCAGCGCTTGTCCTGTGGTCTTCGTTCCTTTCTCGTCCTTGTTCATTACGCGCTGTTACTTCATACCTTCGTTTATTCATAGATTTGTACTCTTTTACCCGAGGTATTTCCTGGCCCTGAATCAACACTCTCTGTTCACTGTTTTCATTGAATACCATAAAACCTGAATTTTTAGCGCTAAATTTTAATCCTAACTTCTCACATTCTTCTCCACAGATATCAGCCAGACGTTGCATATAACTTTGCTTGTTAGTAAGCAGCACAATGTCGTCCGCAATAAAATAAACCTGGAAGCTGCTGCTCAACTATTGTGCCGGCTTGTTTGTGTGAGAGGTTAATTAAACCCGATATTGATTCTTTCTAGCGCCCTTTCCATCCTTACCATGTACATCATAAACATCAGCGGGGATAAAGGGCACCCCTGTCTGTGTCCCTTGTTGATATAAACTTTATCCTCGCTCCTCATCGCTGTCCATTTAGCGCAAACGGAATTTATTGGTTAATCTCCCTCGAAAGCTGTGTAAAGTCGTTGCCTAAGCCTTCCCCTTCCAGTTTGTTTCCATCTTCGTCAAGGATATGTTGTTGTATTGTTTCCCACTTCCTGTCTAATAGGTTTATGTGATTCCAAATTATTCTAGGTGCTGCCTTCTTTTCCTCATGTATTTCTGACAACCAAGGTTCACTTTCACCTTTAATCTTTGCTTGAACTATAGTATTTGAACCATGCTTTTTTTTTCTCCCGGTATATTTCCAATTTTCTGTCTAGTTCATCCTGCGCCAACTGTGCATTTTTTGCCTGCCTGTGCTCTCGTGATGCTTTCCGTCGTTCGTCGATCGCTTCCCGTATGTCCCTGTTTCACTATCTTTCCGGCTTCCTTCTTCCTTTTCAACTAGCATGTTGCTTCTCTTCCCTTATTTCTCTCATAATTACACTTAGAAGCTCACTATATTCCCACTCCTTGCTTGGCCATTTGTCAACTTCTTTCTCGACTCCTGTTACTATATTTGGTATTTTTCAGCGTTCAAATTTGGACGGGTCATTCTTCGTTCCTTGCTCTTTTTACCAACTACATATTGCATTTGCAAAGTTATGCATTTATGGTCACTCCCTATGCTGCTATACACTTCCTCGTCAATGACCATTTCTCTCAACTTACCATAAATTCCTTCTGTCATCAGACAGTAATCGATGGCCTATTTCCGCCTTCGTATTTGATCTGGCCATCATATTTAGGCCCCGTATTCACGATAACGAGGTTACATTACTCACAGAGGTCTTGCATTAAGTTCCTGTTGTTGTCGATATAACCGTCTAGATCCTGTATGTGGGCATTCATATCACCAAACAGAATCCGTTGTGTAAAATTTGTCACGAATGTGGGAAACCATGGAGGAGAGGCACCTAGTGGTTATAATGGCCGGAGTGATTGACGTATTGCAAGGATCGCGAAGCAAACAGCCAGAGAGGCCACCGACCTGTAAAATGTTTCAAAGGAACTACAAATCGCAGTTTGCAGGGCGCCAGAGGTTAAAAGGCTGGGTTATGCAATTGAAAGAGCAGTTCTTGCAGTAAACAGGAAAATTCGGACGCTAGCTAAAGCAATAAATTTACGGTCATTGCCATCAACCGAGAAGTGCACTCAGCAGGCCGCGAAAGCGACTTTGTACGTGACAGCATACATTTTAGCGATAATGTAGCAACACCGGTTGGGCATCGATTCGCGGCGCGAGCGGCAGCTTTTTTAGGCGGGCCCCAGGTAATCAGGAAGCAGGATTAAGTATTGAACGTAGCGAAACACCAGTAAAGGGTAGAATTAGACGATCAGGAGTCAAGAAAAGACGCATAAAGGATAAGAATAGAGTAGGAAAATTTTGTTACATAAACAATCAGTATGATCGCAAGTAGAAAAAATAGCTGGAAATTCAAACGCAGCTGAATGACGAAGCGATTAGCGTGTACGCCTGGGCCGAAACGCATCTACGAGATTTGTAGCAGCCGCTTGTTATCGACTATTTTGTATGGGAACGGTGCAACGGAATGACTGGGTGAAGAAAAGGGGAAGGCATAGGCATGTTAATTAAACGAAGTCTGAAGTGGCAAAGGGTAAAAGAAATTTCAAGAGCTTTTATGGATTAGCGGCACATGGCAAGGCAAAAAGAAGTGACTTGGAGTAGCTTACCTATGGACAGGTAGTGATAGCAGAGATAAAAATTAAGAATTGATTGATTTCATTAGAAGCGATATTAAGGAGTTCAAGAAATCAGGCGAGGTGATATTATCAGGAGACATGAATGACGGGTAATTGGAGATCGCACGGAGAGGGCTTCGTACTGCAATGAACATGATAGGCTGATTATGATGATTATGAATGCGCACATGAAGGACTCAGACGAATATACTGATTACTATGGTTCTCTAGTGCTGGATCTGTGTGACCAACAGAACTTTATAGCAGTTAACAGGAGAATAAGTGTCATGGGCAGATAACGTGGCAATGCGGAACGAGGCATTCATGTATCTACTACGCCTTAGTCTCAGAAATGGTCTATGAACAACTAGATCAAGTGATAACAGACGAGCATGGAAAAAATAGCCTGGTTAGCGATCATAGACGTTTAACATGAAAGTTTAGGAGAGATACTAACGCAAAAAACGAACCAATAGCATCAGAATTTCTAAAAATTAATGAAGAGCAAATAACAGAGATCGCAAAAAACATTGAGACGAAAATTTCTACAGCAATCTTGGAATATAAGGAACTGGTAAACGTTATGCAGCAGTAAATAAGACATGGCAAAAAAAAATGTTGACTCAGAAAGAGGAAACCACGTACGTAACGGAACCAGAAAAAAAGCAAGTTATAGAAGAGCGTAAGCAGGCGTCTAGGGATCACCGAGAAGCCAGGAAGTTCGGGATACACGAATAAGAGATGCTCCTTAGATGGAACAAATACCGAGAAAATAAAAGGGTGGTGAGTGAGCTTGTGCAAGAGAAAATTAAATGCGCAAGTGAACATTGGGTGCATAACATTCGCAAAAGAGACAAAGGCGTTCCAAAAATATTCTGGAGCCATATAAGAGCACTCGGAGCTCCAACAAGAAATTTGCAAGCGGCTATAGGGGATGAATACGACAACAGATAGGAAGGAGACGATGCACTGCGGTACATCACAGACGTTATTAGGGATAACGTCGGCACGATAGAAAGCGTAGTTTGGACTCACAGATCCAGCAACGACAGATAAGCCTGATAGACAAAAATTTAGCATAGAAATCTTTTACTGGCAAATGGCAGCAGAAAATGCCCCTAATACCACGGCAGCAGGACCCGATGAAATCGCAATTCAGCTAATCTAAAACCTTGATTCAAAGAGCAATGTACTGCTGACTAATGTCATAGAGCAAGTGATTAGTGACGAAGAAAATTCCGGTTGGATGGTGCAAAAGAAAGACGAACCTCATCTACAAAGGCAAAGGAGATAAGGATAAGACAAGCTTGTAGAGGGCAGTTACAGTAATGTCGGTGATAAGCGGAATGACAGTCGCTGGGAGGCCTTGCTTACGTCGATTATCAACGGCCTCGCCCCCGAAGGTCGCTGTCTTTAGTTTTCCTGTCTTGGGCTTGGCCAACGCCCCTGCGCCGCCAGTGGGGAGCTCCGGGAATTTGGGGAAAATCGTCTCAGTGACGGTGACCATGACTGCCGTCGCAAGGACAGTGGCATGCGCTGTTGAGACAGGTATTCTTCAATGGATCTTGGTCTTTCGCCGAATCTTGGCCTTGGAGAGACGGCAAAACCCCGAAGTCCAAGGCGGCGATACGGGCATTCACGGTATACATGTCCGGCTTCGCCAGAGTGATAGCACAGTGGTAGCCATGTCCGGTGTGCGCTAGACGTCCGATTTTTTTTTTTTTGAAGCCGTTGGCGATTCTCCAAGTGCTGGATCGGTTGCACTGAGGAAGAGTATCGTGAGGCGTGGGGCGCACGAAGCGCGGTGAAGCAGGAATATACCGGCTCGCAGCTTCCGCCTATGATTCGCGCCGAAGCTCCGTCGGTACAGGTGGTGTGACCTCACTGGCAATCGGGACTTGCAGAGCATGCTGTACCTCGTTCTTGATGAGGCTGGATATGGATCCCGCAGTAGGTTGAGGCGGGCAGTGAATTCTTTGCAGCTAGTCGCGTACCACAGATCGGATGAGGTCGCAGAGGGAGTCGATGTTGATGCTACCTCCAGCAGCTCCGATTTGATCCATCGATGACGGGACGCTGGTACACTGCTGACCCCTGCTGAAGCACATTTTTCATTGTCGTGGTTTGCGTTAAGAACTCGGCCACAGTCGTCGGGGACTCCCAACGAGGCCAGCGAAAAGCTGCTCCTTAACCCCTCGCATTAAGTCGCGGAGCTTCCTATCTTCTGCCATGTCCGGGTCAGCTCGCCGAAAGAGGCGCGTCATGTCCTCAACGTACATCATCACGCTTTCGTTCGGCATTTGGATGCGCGACTGAATGGCCCGCTCGGCGCGTTCACAACGATCAGCATTGGCGTGGCTTGCCCGGAGATGACGGAAAAAGTCGGCCCACGACGAGAAGGGTTCGCGGTTCTCGTACCAGGTACGAGCGCCATCCTCGAGGCTAAAGTACACATTCTTCAGCTTGTTCGCATCAGTCCACCCATTGAAATCCGCGACTTGTTCGAACTGAGCCAACCAGTCTTCGACGTCCTCAAGGATGGAACCATGGAAGACTTTTGGCACTTTCTGTAGCGTATAGTGAGCAGCAGTAGTAGTGACTTCCATACCGCTTTGGTGTGTCGCTGACGTCGTCTCGGGAAGAGGCCCAGGCCCAGGGGGCAATCCTTGGATTCTTCGGCTGGCCCGGTGAACACAAGCCATAAAATTAGAACTGTCGCAGCGAGGGGTGAAAAATGATGTACTGGGAGAATTACAGAATGGATTCAGGCCAGGTAAACGCTTAAGCACATGCTTTACTAGCTCAGTGCATAGAGATTTCAGTAGAGCAGAATAGACCTTTATGGATAAAATTTATAGATATTAAAGGCTCCAAGCTTTCTGTAGGGGGCGCAGGCCCCTAGTTAAACCTTTGCATAGGCTTTTTGGCTGCGCCCCTAGACATCCGTGTGGTGCTCAATTTGATTTGATTTGATTTGATTTATTATACAGGGTGTCCCGACTATCACGCACCAAGATTTGAATATACGCAGATGCCACGTAGCTGGACACAACCAAGGTAATGTCGTTTCCCGTCGCTGGGAGTCACTCGGATTATTTCTTGCATTCCGGCTAATCACATAGTTAGTCTCAATTAATTATCCATATTCTCAAATAATATATTTAGACTAGAAGTGTCAATGAGAAAATTGTACAGCAATATGAAGAACTCCCGATATACCTTTCTGTAGGTCAATACGTGCTACATAAAAGGGTTTTTCCGAGTGTGAAAGAAGCCCGCGAATACACCCAAAGTGCCTCGAGCAGCCAGTCGCGCGGCAATTTGTATTTTTGGGGCGTAACTGCCAGGCGATGAACTGTTGCACCCCATGAGGTTACTCCTTCAAAGATTATCAGTTGCTCTTTTCTAACGCTCCTCAAGAGAGCAACGGTCATGCTTTGCGGGGCTCCTCAAAGAAGCAATTAACGACATTCGACATTTATACGATCATAAAAACTTATGGAGCTGAAAAGTGTCGCAAAGTAGCATCAAAACTCACTCCTTCACGAGCCAGGTACTCTAACCACTACACCACGACTGCTCAGTTGTAGAGACGCAATGCTGCGAGCATGTTAAGCATCTCCACGCAGGTGCGACAATACAAAGGAGATTCGGCACGTTGTGTATAGTAAGCGGGGACCGTCTAGCGTTGCGTGTACTGGCAACCATAAGGAATCGCAAGGAGAAAGCTGCCCGAATATTCTTAGGATGATTTACCCTGAGACACGTTACGTGATGCATGTGTAGCGCGAACGGGGCACTCAAGACGACCGAGAAGACTAACTTCTCTGTCGATTATACATCTTTAGCGTCCGCTGTTTGAACTACGCATCACTTCACTTAAGTTTCAAATCTCCTAGGAATCGAAGAAACGTAGGTGCCATTGACTATGAACATTTACCAGTACATGAGTGTCATGCGCGTTTAATGCTTATCGTTCACGTATAAGTATCGTGGACATGAACGTACATGGCTCGTCATATTCCACCGTAAAATTTCGCGCACTTTTCTCACGCAGAGGCAAAGGCTGCCGTGACTGCAGTTCAATAGACAGCGCACGAACTTCAAAGAAATTATGGTTTCTGAATTTTTAAAGATGATACCGTTCCCGTCGCTTCACTCGGCGACACCGGGGAAAACAGCTGAGTGCTTGGGGAGTAACTGTTGGGGAGCATCCTCTCGTTGCTCTTTTTCTTAAGCACTCACCCTTCGAAAATTGCACACGGCACACACACTCCTGCTGCTCGTCCCTTGAGGGGCGAAAATGCCTTTTCTTTAGTACTAGCTGTCCAGTTACGTTTGTTTTATTCTGCAATTTGGTTAAACTGGGCAGTAACATTCGCTTTTCATAGCAAGGTCATTCGGGGCGAATTTCTTATGCACAATCCCGTGAATGCGAAAAAGCATGGTCAGCATGCAGTTTGTTGAGCTGCCGACAAGCCTAGCCTTCTTTGTTTTAATCGTTCTTTTTTTTTTTTGTGACCGTGAAATATTGCTTGATCTCTGGGTCGTGCCCCTACACGCAACTTTCGTCCCTAATGATGACCTTCGACGCGAAAGACTGGCAATTCGTAAGGATTCCAGTTCGCTTATTTCGCTCTCGTCACTAAATAAAAACCCAGCTCAAAGGTTGCCAGTTTGATACGTTTAATACGCCTAAAAAAAAGCTCGAACCGCAGAAGGTTGCTCAACTGGTTCCGTAAAACAGACTTCCAGGACATTTCGTTAATTGGCAGGAACATATAGCGAGCACTCTATCGCTGCGCAAGGTAATTATTTCGAAGGTGAGCGGGTAATAAATTACTTTCTTAAGAATAGAGCCACTCTCAAAACTTTTTGATACCACCGTATTGTTTCAATCACTGAACGAGAAATTATATTACGTACAAGCAAGTTTATGCTCCACTTCCGCGAAAGCCGTATTGCACCGCGCTAAAGCCTTGGATTGTGGACTGCCTGAGAGTGTCTGTAATGGTGGCTCAATAAAGCCATTCCTGCTCTATATGTAAGTTCCGATACGTTGGTTTCTCGGGCCATACATCAGGTAACAATGCCACAACTATATGGACGCCTCTCAAACTGTTAGAAGCAAGATGACTTGTGCTTGTTGCTCGACCTGGAATCGTTCGTTTGTGCAGTCACTGTCACAATGGCTGTTCGAAATGCTGCTTCAAATTTCGCAGTATTGTGCGGAATCTTTGCGCACAAGAAGAGCTAGCTTGGAATAAACTGGAACCCGTCCTTACCGGAATTATAGGTTGAACATTATAGCGCTGCGGACAACTATGCAGGGATATGATCATAATGTGAAAGGAGATATACTTAGTGCGTGGGTGTTATACGTGCTGTTTGCAAAGCGCGGAAAGTCAAATGCGTTCCGCTCTGTCCTTTAGGTACTGCTCCGGTCGAACCGTCGTCATGAACCTTCCCACGGCGGAGGATCTCGCGCGGGCATCCCGCGTGGTGCCTTCGCACTCGGCCGATGACGTCTACGTGACGGGAGACCTTGCCCTGGCCGCACGGGTGTCGCACCGCTCCCTGGGCTTCTCCGGCGCTCGGGAGCCCGAAGGCGTGGACGCGGTGATCTTGGGCAGCCACATGCTCGCCCACATGGAGAGCGCCTTCGATCAAACGACCGGGCGCCGAGCGGCCTGGCACGCGGCTATCTGGAAGTGGGCGAGCAGTGCCAACGGCGACATTCGCGCAGTAGCGCTTCGGCGAGGCCTCTTCGCGAGTGCTATGCGAACGGAGTCGGCTATTGGAAACATGCTACGACGAGAGCCGTTGCGGACGACGCACAGAGCGTCCTCGTGATCAACGCCTCAGCAAGAAAGGAATGCATATAAACGAACGCTCATTTATGACGTGTTCATGTTCCTAAAAATTTAACAGTAGAAGGTACGAGTTGCGGGCAAATATTTACGAATGCCCGTATTTTCGACTAGTGTGGCACAATCGAAACACCAGCGAATGTGAGTTTTCTTTTCTTTTCTCGATTGCGTCATCGCTCAGCGCAAGTTAATTAGTTATGTAGGGTATAATGGCCCAAAAAGCGGCTGCGGCCATAATGCCCCACCCACACGCTAGTGTTCACAGTGAGAGGTTCCTTGCATTGGTCACACTAGAACACTGTACGGGGCCCGGCCCGGCCCACGGGCCGGACTCGGGCTTGAAGCTTTGGGCCCGGGCCGGACGCAGGCCCGCTCATTAAAGGCCTAAGTTAAGCCTTCGAGCACACGCGAACGTCATGCATTGCATGGTTCAATGCATTCTGGGCCAAGCTGAAATGACACGTCAAAGAAAGATGACTCTTGGTAGATGTTATCAAAGATAATAGGAAAAAAGATAAATATCTCATTTTTTCTTTTCCACGAAAGCGAAGATTGTTTCCGCATAAGGAAAAATTAATTATACAACAAAAAAAGATGGAGGACGATTTCAGGGGGCCTGTGTCACAGCTTCAATCCGCCTGGTCCGAGGCCCGGAAGGCGTCCCGCTGCTTGGATGTTCTATGGGAGCTGCATCCTGATGGCGTCCGGATAACTTGCGGTGACCACATACTCACCCCAACCCACCGCAGGAAGGTCATCCGTACGCTCTGTGCCATTCGATAGGCTGACAGGGATTGCGATTGCACTGTTACCAGTTTCGATACTATTGTAATCTCTTCAACTTCCACAAGTCTTACACCTCATACATAGAGGATGTCTTGGCTCTGTGCCGCCGTACGAACCGTAGGATGACGGAAGCCGAACACGTTCGACGCGTATTAAAAGACATTGGGTCTGTAGCATTCAACGCCTTAATCGGGCAAAATCCGGCTTCTGTCGAAGACATAACTTCCACGTGTCAGCGCCTAGACGAGCTGCAGTCTCTTCGTCTTCAACATGACAGCAGCGATCCTCAGGTTCCCCATTATTCAGATCTACGTGCTCTCACCCGCACCATCATCCGGGAAGAGCTTCAAATACAAGACCTGAGGCGTTCACCTGCTGCCTGTGCCCCAACCCCCACCTTCGACTTGTGCGAGGTCGTAAAGGAGGAGCTGACAGCGATGACTACACCCACGAAGGATCTTGCTCAGGTAGCGCGCCCCACACCTATCTACGCGGATGTTGCTTCGCTACCCACCCCTACCGTGACATCCGTGCCTACTGACGTTACCTATGACCATTTGGCTTCGATGGGAACCAAAGCACTTGCTGCGCCATTACCCTCAGTGGCGCCCATCTCGTCCAGTTTGTTTTTACTGTGGTGTACATGGCCATATATCTCGCTTCTGCCGCCGTCTCCAGTAGGATGAAAGACAAGGCTATGCTGAACACGAGAGAGACCGCACTCGCCGACCTGACGCCTATTATCCCGGATCGTACTCGTTCCCTCAGCAGCGTTCTCCGTCTCCTCCAGCAGCTCCCATTCTGCCTGATAGTTCCCGCTCGGTCAGATGTCGTTCTCCTTCGCCTTATCGCCGCTTCGCCCTACTTCCCATCTTGCCTACCAGCACTCGGAAAACTAAGCGTTGCAGTTTTTGGAGGAGAAACTGCTTCCCATTGGTCTTCAAAAATTCCTCCTGTTCCCCCGGCCAACATGCTTTATGTAGCTGTTGAAGGCGTTCCCGCGTCAGCTCTCATCGATACCGGTGCCGCCGTTTGTGTTCTTCGTAGTGATCTGTGTTCACGGCTCCGGAAAGTAAAAACGCCTTAGCTTGGACCTATTTTGCGTGGTGCTAATAATGCATTCATTCTCCCCGACAAACAGTAACTCGTGTTCTCATCGACGGCATTCGCCACCCCATTGAGTTTATCGTCCTTCCAACGTGTATCCATGAACTTATCCTGGGTTGGGACTTCCTATATTCTGATTCAGCCGTCATTTCATGTAGAGAAGAAGTTGTCCATATGACGGATACAGCGCTTGCACCTGTTATGGACTCTTCACCTTCATGCGTGAACTTGGCTATCACTGTAGACTACGTCCTGCGTCTTGGTCACGAAGACGTTGTAGCCGTAACATCCAGCCAGATCGCCGACGGAGACACTCTAGTCGCCCCTTTTTTCCGCTGTACTTCTCGTTGAATACTCATTGCCGCCTGTCTCGTCCGGTTTTCACGTGGCCGCGCCCTTCTGTCTGCCTGCAACACGACCCCAGATCCTGTGATGCTGCCCAAAGGGATGACTGTGGCAACCCTCGCCGACACTCAACCTATCTCTATAGTCACGCTTTGCCCTGCTTCATCGCCAGCACCAACCTCAGGTTTGGGTGATTCTTTCCCTCCCCCAGCCGTTCTTCGTTCTGACTTAACCGCCGCGCAGTCCGAAGCCTTACTGGCAGTCTTGGCGAAGCACAAAGCCTGTTTTGATAGCTGTTCCCTGGTGTTGAGCCAAACTTATGTGGCTACACACGACGCCCCTATCGTGTCTCGCCGTCTGAACGGCGGGCCATTGAACAACAGGTTGCTGACACGCTTGCGCGGAAGATAATACGACCTTCATATAGCTCCTGGGCTTCTCCCGTGGTTCTGGTAAAGAAAAAAGATGGCTCCATTTGCTTTTGCGTCGATTATCGAGCGCTCAATAAGATCACACGCAAGGACGTATATCCAATACCTCGAATTGACGACGCTTTGGACACACTGCAAGGGTCGGAGTATTTCTCCAGCCTTGATCTTCGATCAGGCGATTGGCAAATTCCGACAAACGATATTGACAAAGAAAAGACCGCATTCGCTGCACCAGATGGACTTTATGAATTTAACGTGATGACTTTTGGCCTTTGTAACGCTCCCGCCACATTTGAGCGCATGATAGATAACGTACTTCATAGACTAAAATGGAAGACCTGCCTCTGTTATCTGGGCGATATTGTCATCTTTTCGTGTAACTTCAGCCAACATCTTCATCGATTAGACGAAGTTCTCAAGTGCCTTGCAAATGCTGGTCTCCAGGTCAATACAAAAAATGCAAATTTGCAAGCAAGACAATAAAAGTATTGGGCCACGCCGTCTCAAAGCCAGACCACGAAAAGATTAGTGCTGTTCTCCACTATTCTCGCCCCCAGCAGCAGAAAGATATACGTAGTTTTCCTCGGCTTGGCGTCATATTTTCGTCGATTTATACGCTACTTTGTTGCAATAGCAGCTCCTCTACACAAGCTACTGGTTAGCGGTGCCTCTTTCACATGGACTAACGAATGCGAGTCGCCTTTTCAAGCTCTTAAGCAACATCCGGACCAGTGCTTTTTCACTTCGATGATCGAGCCCCCACCACACTCCATACTTACACAAGCACACAAGGTATTGGCGCAGTACTTCTACAACGCAATGCAGCCTCTAAAGAGCAAGTCATCGCATATGCCAGCCGCACACTTTCTCCAGCTGAGCGGAACTACACCATCACAGAGCAAGAGTGGCTGGCTATCGTTTGGTTGATTCAGAAATTTCGCCCATACCTTTATGGCCACCACTTCACCATCGTCACCGACCATCATGCTCTGTGTTGGCTGTCATCAATGAAAAACATGTAAGGACGCTTAGAACGCTGGATACTCCGCTTGCAGGAATATGACTTTAGAATAAGGTACAAGTCTGGAAAAAGTCATCATGATGCAGACGCATCGTCTCGCTGCCCACTCTCACTCTCTCCCGGTAACGCGCCACCACGTCGTTCCAATGCTACGCCTGCCTCACACCAGCTCTCGATAACGCCCCTGGACCTAGTTACGCTTTCATCACGGTCCGATTTCGTCTTGCTTCAGCGGGCCGACTCCTACTGTCGAACTCTCATGGATCACTTTAGTGGGTTTGCCGAACCACCCAACAGCCGCTTGCGACGCCAACTTCGACAATTCCGCCTGCAAGGTGGCGTGCTACCCCGCAACGTTTATCACCCAATAGGTCACCGGTGGGTCCCAGTTCTAGCTCGCTGCCTTTGCCTGTGAGTATTAGAGGCACTTCACGACGACGCATCGGGTGGCCTCGTAGGCTTCCACAAGACTTATGAACGCATCAAGACCCGCAGCTTCTGGCCTGGCCTATCCAAACGGTGGCCAAATACATTGCCTCTTGTGCGTTATGTCAGCACCGAAATCGCTCAACATCTCCTCCTGTCGGTTTACTACAACCTCTCCCTTGCCCGGACGCACCTTTTGAATTTGTTGGCATTGATTTATATGGTCTCTTGCCTTTGACACCCTCCGGTCACCGTTGGATTGTCACTTCGGTCGACCATTTAACACGATATGCGGAGACTGCACCTCTGCGATCCGGTACCGCGTCTGAGGTCGCTGACTTTTTCTTGCGCTCCATCATCTTGCGCCACGGGGCTCCTCACGTTCTTCTGAGTGACCGTGGCAAGGCGCTTATTTCCCAAGTTCTCGAGGAAGTTCTTCGGGCCGCTGATACCGTGCACAAATCTCCTTCTACCTATCATTCCGCAAACAAACCAATGGCCTCACTGAGCACTTCCACCGTACACTGCCTGACATGATTTCCATGTACAGGGTCGTCCACTCTTAGTACGAACACAGCGCCGCGTGGCCGCGCTCCGCAGAGCGCCAGCGCACATGGCGCGGCCGCGCATCCAAGCTAAGCGGCGCAGGCGTAAAGGGGCTTGGAGGCGGGGCTTCGTGTCATCTGCTAAAGCGCGTGAGCGAGCCGTGTTTGTGCCGTCTGTTGTCTGCTAGAGCCCAGCGTGCTCGACCACTTTAGCAGACGACACGAAGCCCCACCTCCAAGAACTTGTGCGCCTGCGGCGCTTAGCTTCGATGTGCGGCCGCGCCATATCCGCTGGCGCTCCGCGTAGCGTGGCCACGCGGCGACGTGTTCGTACTAAGAGTGGACGACCCTGTACATCCGTCCTGACCATACTGACTGGGATAAAATTCTTCCTTTTGTGACATTCGCATATAATACTCCTATTCAACGGAATACCGGTTACAGTCCTTTTTTCCTTGTATATGGAAGATCTCCTTCCACCATATTCGACCGAGAATTCCTTTTAGCACCTTCTTCGCCTAGCACGTCCCTTCCAGAAGATTTTGCAGTCCGAGTAGCACATTGCCGTCAAATCGCCCGGCAAAGCACGCAAGCTACCCAAGCTGAGCGCAAACGTCGCTGCGACAACAAACGGCGTGACCTCCGTTTTCACCCTGGAGACCAAGTCCTGCTTTGGACTCCAGTCCGAACTCCAGGCCTCTGTGAGAAGTTCCTTCAACGCTACATTGTCCCATACACCGTTGTGCAGCAAACATATGCAGTGAACTATCTCGTGCGCCCAGTACACTCCGTCACTGACCGGCGCCGCCAGAATGCCAGAATTGTTCGTCTCGCGGATGAACCCCTTCATTCCCCGTTTAGATAATCTCTAATCTGCGGCCAGGCTGGCCGCTTCCATGACGGAGGGAAGTTAGTGTAAGCACTATTAACGTACTTCGTCGTTTGCATTTGTATATAGCCATCATCATCTTCCCTGTCCTTCTACTTCTTCGCGCATGAGCTGGGGCGTTTCCTTTTCGGAATAAAAAAAAACAAGCGCTTGACAGCTTGGTCGGTCTCGGTGTTATAATATATATATATATATATATATATATATATATATATATATATATATATATATATATACAGGGTACCCCAGCTATCATGCAGCATGATTTAAAAAAAAGGGGGAACGGCGTTACGCGAAGCAAACCTAGTGCGTATTGTTTCCAGCACAGTGGAGTTGCCGCCAGTAATTTTTTCGTTACTGAGATTTCATTAGGTAATTGTAAATGTCTAACTTGAGAAGCGCTGTCCTAATTATCAAAGTGTCAATGAGAAAGTTGTAGGGCAACATGAAAAACTACCGATACAGCTTTCTGTTGCTCAATACGTGCTACATAAAAGTGTTTTTCCAAGCGTGAAAGAAGCGCGCAAATGCGCGCTAAAGTGCCTCGAGCGGCCAGTCGCGCGGCAATTCTGCGTATATTCTGCGTAATTGCATATGACATGTATTTTTGCCTTAAGAATAAATTCCTTTCATTCCCTTTTTGATTTTATTTTTTAATGCCACTCGGTGATCTTTTTTCGGTCTCGGGCCGAAGGTAAAGGTGTGGCGGGCAGGGCGGGTAGCGTAGATTATTTCCGGGTCCGGGCCGGGCCAGGGTTTCGCCATAAAACTTTTGGTCGGGCTCGGGCGGGCAGCCCAACGTAAAAGTGAGCGAAAAAAAATCGGCCCGTGCAGTGCTCTAACTGCGCCTCCGAGGCCACGACTGCTTTGCAGGTGGTAGCCTGTAGGCTCCTGCCACCCGGGCGCGCCAGCAGTGTCCTAACTGTGTCCTAACTCTTTCCCATCTATCCGGGGCTATGCCAACCATGTCAAATTGCACGAGAAGAAGGATGTCATGGCACGGGCAGCATCTCGGTGAGTCCCACAACCTACTCCTGCCCTGCCTGTCGCTAGGGGTGACCGGGCTTCCTCATCTGGGGAGCAGGGAGAGAACCCTACCAGGTTCCTGGCGTCCAGTGAACCAGGCGCTTCGTCTAGGGAGCGCTCTGTTACGCCGTCGAACGGTACATCTCCGTACCCACTCCCTGACACCCCTGGCTCTACAGCTGAGAATGTATCCGGACCATCTGACAGTGCGGAGAAAGACGACCCCGACCAGCCTGTCCCAGATGATGTCAATGACGGCTGGACAAGTCTTGAGGTCTAGTACACCACCAGCCTGCTTCGCGATGAGGCCGCTACGCTGCGTTTCCTCCTCAGGGAACGCAGCGGGAACCCCCTTCTCCTGAGGCTTGGGAGAGAGCCATGAACATCATGACCACGACGGTAAAGCTGCCTCAGGTCGCTGGGGACCATCCGCACGTTCCATAAACCCTCCCAACGCGCGGGATATCCAGAGGCTGTACAGGGGCAACCGCAGGTGAGTCGTCCGGCTCATCTTTGGAGGCCTCTTCCCAACGCTGTCAGATCACGCTCCATGCACTGGAGGACCACTTCGAGGTTACCTCGGCTCAGGGATCTGCCAACACCTCTATCCTCCTCGAGTGGGCCCCTGCTCCCGACGAGATAAACCTCGATCCATTTACGGCTGAAGAAGTTGCCTTCCCGCTCAGGCGTTCAGAGAACACAGCACCGGGTCACGACCGCCTCACTCACCATCATTGGAAGGCGGTCGACCCCGACCGTAAATTACTCTCGGAATATTTCAACATCTCCCTGCACCACACCGCACCCCAGACGACTGGAGAATTTCCCGGACGGTTCTCATCTACAAGAAGGGAAACGCAGCCGACCCTCACAACTGGCGGCCTATTGGTCTTGGCAATACGCATGCCAAGCTATATGCCAAGTGCCTCAGCGGGCGGTTGCAGAAGTGACTACATCCTCCCCTATTGCCAGAAACGGTTCCTCCCGCACGATGGCGTCTTTGAGCACAACTTCGTCCTCCAGGAGAGCCTGGACAAGGCCCGTAGCGGTAGCGAGGATGCCTGCGTCGCGTTACTCGACTTCACCAACGCCTACGGGTATATCCCTCATCAGGCATTGCTGAACGCCCATCCAGGAGCTGGAGCAGCCAGCCAATTCGTTGGGATCATTACCGACTTTTACACTGACAACTTTACAAGGACCATTGCTGCAGACGGCACCACCGAGGTTATTCCCATCTTGGCCGGGATCCGGCAGGGCTGTCCTCTTAGCGGGATTCGCTTCAACCTTCTGGTAAAACCTACAATTTGCGACATCCAGGGTGGCTCACCAAAACATCTTAGCATACGCTGACAATTTCATCCCTATATTGGCAAGTCCCACGCCCTTGCAGGACCGTATCAACCAGATCAAAGCCCTTTCATCCGAGCTATGTCTGTCACTCAACCCCACCAAGTGCCGCTCTCTCCATCTGAGCCGCGTCCACCCGGTAGGGACCAGACCTTCCGCTTTCACGGTTGCCTGTTTGAGGTGGTGTCCAAGCGTCTTCACCGGCCGGCGATGCAACGGCCCGTCGAGGACTACCTCAGCGGATCCACGGGGGACGATTTCAGGTGCCTGTGTCGCAGCTTCGATCCGCCTGGTGCTAGCCCGGGAAGGCGTCCCGCTACTTGGATGTTCTATGGGAGCTGCACCCTGATGGCGTGCGGACAACCTGCCGTGACCACACACTCACCCCAACCCACCGCGGGAAGGTCATCTGGTCTTTGCCATTCGATCGGCTGACAGCGATGCAGCTCTTCACAACAAACCCAACCAGAGCAAGGTGTTACAGTGCATGGCCGGCGATCCCACCAGCTGCCATTTTATGCACACCGGGTCTTTCACCCCGTTTGCGGACTGGCGGTTCATCCACAAAACCAGGCTCAACTCCTACCTTTGACGAAGCCTGCACGTGGATGACTGGTAGTGAATGGTGGAGCAGAGTTTGTGGGTACAAAAAGGAGACCCTGCCTCACGTGCTGTCCAAGAGCGCCATGTATACGGCTCGCCAGAACAACATCGTGGTCGACTACGCACTGCGTGCCAAAACCACTTCTCCGCCACCTATGAGAACCTGCCTGTCGGCAACACCAATCTCTGCCAAGACCTCGTCATGACGCGTGGTGAGGAGGCGACTGTCATCGACGTATGCTGTGCTTTCGACAACCGACCAGACGCCAAGATCTCCAAGTACGAGCCCGTGCGACGACATCTTGCACAACGCTACCAACACGTAACGGTCGACGCCATCATCGTTGGTGCTGTGGGCTCTGGGGACCCAGAATCACTCAGTCATGCGCAAGATTTGCTCACGATCGCGTCTTAAATTGTTTAAGAAGTTGGTCGGAAGCGAGATCATCACCGCGTTACGTTAAATATATCACCATCACGTGGCTCCTCGCTAGCCTTTGCTGACTGAGTGGACCCAGCAATGGAACTTTGTGTTTTTTCTTTGTGACTTCCCCTGCCTTGTTTCGTCTCATATTGGTGTACTCTGTATGGAGTTCTTGTGCATCCTCCATATACTGTTCGTTTTCTTTCTTGGGATTTTTCTCACTCTTTCTATTTCTTCTAGAACATTTGAATAGAAAGCTGTGTTCTCACGCTTGTGCCTGGGACCTCCTTGGGTCCCAGATTTGACAAGGGTAGTTCAAGGGCGGCTTACAGATCCCGGAGCCCACCAGCCCGAGTCCACAGGGGTGTGCGGCATTGTGCTTGGACCCTTTCTGCACTTTCTCCGGGATCAGTCCACGACACCAAAGCTTTTGTTCGCAAACACGAACATTTCATGGGACCCTAGCCATAAACAGCTTCCCTGTAATAATTGTTGCAGCGGCTTTGTGGCCGCAGTAAGAAATTTACAAATTTGTGCGAATTGATGTTTTCGATGCCGAGTGAGCAAAAGCTTGGTGGCTTGCAAACTGCCGAGCGTGGGTAGCTGAACCTTCATACGAACTAGGTGTGATTAGCGGGGAACACGTTGAATAAACTGTGAATCGTTAGCTGTTTCAAGTGCAGCAGGGCGCACCTGTGCTAAGATATTCTCCACTAAAATGGCCTGCGCAATGTGTTATATTATGTTGCCACCTGATTACGCTTTTCAGTTTCTTCCTTTACAGCCAGCCGCCACCGACAACGACGGCACATGACGTCACTCTACTAACCCGTTAAACTAACCTGTCGAAGACGACGAGGTCGCCTTCGGCGAAGATAGGTCTTCCTATCTAAACGTTGGCCAGCCTTTCTGAGGCACTTTATCATTGTTTATAATCATTATACCTAATTTATTTAATAGTATTTGATGGTTGACTCGATCAAAGGCCTTGCTGAAGTCTAAGAATATACCTAATGTCATGATATTATTTTACAAATGTTCCAGATGTAACAGAGGTAAGCCGTTCAAACACCGCAGTACTCAGTCACTAGCACTCACAGAAGTTCATGTGTCAAGTCAATCTCACCGACACTCACTAGTACTCTTAGTCTCGGATATTATTCAGTGACCATCACTCGCGTCCATTCAGGCTTGCTTAGTCGTTGGAGTTCATACGTCCACCTCATTCACCGGCTCACTGCTGTTTCTACTCTCTCCCTCTCGCGTACTTTTGTCACTTACACTCGCACCGACACCTATGGAGCGAGTATGAGTAGGTGTTTCATGAGGAGTTCGCCAATCTATGACTATGCTACAAAAGCTGAACGCAACCTTATAGGGAGCACTCGCAATTCAACCATCTTAGAAGCAATAACCTTAACTATAGCTTATTTTTCACAACAGTAGATTTACACAATTTATAAAATAACCTGGCACCGCACATTTGAAAACATTCGATATATTGAAAGTGCATGAAGTCATATTTGTAAGCAAGATAAACATAAGTTATTCAGATAAAAAAAACATTTATCAGCCGGACTCACTTAGACTCGCACTCACCAAAATTCTACTAAAACTCACGGGTCGGTCTCAGTCTTAGTGAGTCGACTGATCAGTTTGCCAACCTATGTAATGTTGTGCATTTTTCATATTGCCGATCGTTTTTGGCAATTAGAATTATCGGAAACAAAATAGTAGTCTTTCAGTAAGCTTTCATTAATGTTATGTACTTGGCTTTATGGTCTTAGGACTTAACAAATACGAAACTTGAATCCGCCGTGGTTGATTAGTGGCTATGGTGTTGGGCTGCTAAGCATGAGTTCGCAGGATCGAATCCCGGCCATGGCGGTCGCATTTCGAAAACACCCATGAACTTGGATTTAGATGCAATTTAAAGACCTCGGGTGATCCAAGTTATTCCGGGGTCCCTCGCTATGGCGTGCCTCATAACTCATTGTTTTGGCACGTAAAACTCCATAACGTTTAATGCGAAATTTGTCGCACATACGCATACTGATACACGCCTTGCCGAATCCATCATGACATAGACACCCGAATGGCATCTTTTATGGGCTTCTGATCTTGCAAGGCTGCGAATTACCGAAAATTATTCATCCCATTCATATTATGAACCTTAGCCAAGAAGAGCACCTGCGCAGCGCACCATGCGAGCTCTGGTACATTGCTTCGTGCGTTTAGAATGGTTAATGCGTGCCGACGCCGCCTAAAGCATGCCGGCTGAGTCAACAAGGATGAGTGACCTGGAGCACAAACTTGCAATGTAGTTGCAATGAGATAACTTATTGCAATAATGTTGCAATAAGCTTATGGCAATAATGTTGCAACAGCTACCCTTATTGCAATAATGATACAATGAGCTATCGCGGAGGCAGTTTCACCTACTTGTTAATGCAAAGCTTTTTTTTGCCTTCGCACGCTACTTTCCGAGTGCTAGCTGCTGTCTTGCACGATGGGTCACAAAGAGTGAGGGTTCAAACTATCAACAATTTTCATGGCTATGCGACAATGGTAGTTTGGTTAGCGGTACGTTGGTGACCTAGTTTCAAGACAGCGCAACCACTTTTAGAAACACCCTATATAAGGCGAGCTATTTTGCGTGTAGACTATGAGATAGACCTTAGTTTTTGTGGCACGCGCCACAGCTGCTGGAGATCTACAACATCATATTAATCGAGGCGTTTCCTAGTGCCAACGTATCGAACTTCGTTGTCTGCTCAATGATTGCAAATGGTCGATAAGGTTTACCGCAAACATGAAAGCTTTGGCTAAACCGAATCCCAAAGCACTTCGGCTACGCTAACTTCACTTGCTCGTTACGCCTAACAGCCCTAGAATTTTCATATTAATGAAATCAAAAACTGCCATTTGACAATGCATTCGGAGGAATACGTATATATGCACAAATATGATTTGTTTGGGAAGTGCCAGACGCATCAACGGTCACATACAAAAAAAAAGATACCTTTCGGATAATTCGTTGTTATGCGTCTATGCGCAACAAAACGTGTTTAGTGGGAATTTATTAGCCACAATCACAAACATCAATCTTCACATTGATACTGCACACACGTGTTCGCTTTCAATCCTAAGTCACTATGACGCGGCGGTGATCATCACGCTAGATTAAAATCATGCTTAACGCATTCATTGAAATGGAGTTACTATAAACAGAATAGATGTCATTATTAGAATACCGTATTAGCAATATTATCAGCAGAGTCTTGTCACCAAAAAGCAGACACAATCAGCATTCTTTGAAAGAAAAAAAATTCCCAGGAGGTATTATAAGGGGATTAAGGCAATCGCAATAAACATCTCGTGCTTCCTTGTTAGAGATAGGTAATTTTAAATCTGCCACGAACTTCCACCCATGCGCCGTGCACTGAAATAGCTGCAACGCAGCGTTTACGTAAATCATGTTGCAAGGGGCCGTATAGAAAACAACCTAGCATTGGTGCAGCATTAAAAGCTAATGCGCTTTGGACATGCTAAGAGAAACGCGCCAACGACAGCGAACATTCATATATTTTAGCTATCCTGACAGCTAATACTCGGGTCACAGTATGGAAAACAAATTGCGGTTAGTGGGCAGTGCATCCTAACTAGTTTAAATAAAGGAGCTCCTATCCCCGCACTCGCAGCTTCGCCTTAGCGGGTTCTACCCAGCCGCCGAACTGCCTTTCGATTTCTTTGGCAACAGCCAAGCAGAGGCGATCGTTTCCTCTGCGGGCCACCACTTGGACGGCCATGGGTAGACCATCGGACGTCCTCAGGACGGGGCAGGCGCTGACCGGAACTTCGAGAACGTTGAAGACGGACAAGAAGTTGAAGCTATCGGGAAAGAACAGGTCCTGGTGGGGGTATACCGCGGGTGCCGAGGTTGCTGGCAAGATGAACACGCCATCGTCTCCGAGCAGGGTTTCTAGGCGATCTCGCAAAAGGTCCAGAGTTCCGCGGAAAGCGGCGAGCGCGCTTTCGGAGCTGAACCGCGAAAGCGTGGAGGCCCAGCAAACCAACATGGCGGCGGCCGTGTTGGGGCAAGTGCCCGTCAGCAAGCGGAGGAGCTCGGCAGTGAAGCTGATACCATTGGAGCCCGGTCGGAAGACTTCGTGCAGAGGGCGCGACTTGGACTCGTTGTAGGCCAGCAACCACTGCGGGATGCTGTATCGGATCTCCGGCGCATCCAGGCGGCTTGGTTCAACGCCGTGGGTGTTGCGAATGAAGTCAACCACCTGCGAATCCGAAGTTGTATATTCGTTGTTATGGCAACGAAAGGTGGTGGTTGTTATGGTGACGAATGGTGGCTACTAGGGTGCTTCGTCAAACGGAAATGAAGAACCCTAGGAGGTCAATACCACTGATAAAATCCTGAATACATGACCATCAGAACACTTGCAATACTGTGCAGCATGCGCATTACTACAAGTTCTTGAAAAATCGGGAATATCTATAAGTGAGTAACATTTATTGTTGTAACTTCGATCACGACACTGTATTTGTCGAAGTGATTCTTTTTTCAGCATATTCATGTATACTTGTTTCCTTTGTTGGCTCCTATATAGGGTTCTTGTGGTTCTTCTGCAGCTGTTTCTGGGCATTGTGTTTTCCACCAACGAGTGTCGCCATGTATACAGCAGCATGCACACTCGAACGCTTGTGAACTGGTCAGAAACAATTGTTTTTCTTTTGTTTATGTGAACTTTAGAACTGTTTTCACTGTTTTTATGTATTTATTTATTGAACCGCAGGGCTGAAGCATTATAGAGGGGAGTGGGTTGACAATAAGCATAGTTCACAATAATATAACAAAGCATGGTTTTCCACGCTTTTTTTTTTTTTGAGCTCATCTATGAATTAAGAAGGGTAGCCGGCACCGTCTAACATGCATGCATGCATGTTCTTGCATAGAGTTAAAGAAAGAACACTTTCCTGACAATGAGGGTAATGAATAAATTGCAGCTAGCTCGAAAATAATACGAGCAGCAACAATTATTGAAATGAAGGCTCATTTTAACAAATATCATGCGCACTAAACAATTGCAGTAAAGAAGCTTTGCATATAAAATGTGCCGAATTATGTATCTCGGATATGTAATATATTTTATCAAGGCCGGTGGCTGTGCGTGTTGCTTAAGATTCCATTTACTTGCAGCGTGAAATGTAGAACAAATCACACCCATCGACAACAAAAATAGGTGATACATAACAGTTGCCAGTTATTTCTCCAGGGACGCAATAACGTAAAGCTATTCCAAACTGTTTCTATTTCAATTCTTCAATCAGCCCTCTACGACTGGTGAAAATTTTAGGGCTACCCCGTCACGTGACGTCACGAAAACCGCGAAGACTGATTGTGCATTATTAAACCGAACAAATGACAAATTATTTCTCTTTCGATCCCCTTTTCGCCATTAGACCTTTGCTAATGCTCTCTTGTATCATGAAAGCCATCTGCATCGGGGACCCAGTCGGCTGTGCGCTGTTTTCGCGGCCGCCCAAAATAAAACGTGCCCCCCCCCCCTCCCTACCCTCCCCCCGGAGCGTTGCGCGCGACCGAAGACGGCGCGCTTCCTTCCCTTGCGTGCGCGAGATTGAGCTGCGATCGCCGGCGCACCCTCACGTGCTTTCACTCGCAAGTACAGCTCATACGGCGCGCGGCGATGATTTTATCGCCGTCGGACCTCACGGTGACGACAACAGCGACGGCGACGGAGATGGCTGAAATTCGCCTGGAGTGTCCATACTGTGACGATGGATCGCGTTTATTTACAAGATGAAAGGTATCGCAAAGCGAAAGCAGTTCACGGCGCCGCACGCGAGCCAGCCCAGCTTCCTTCTCCTCTTCCCCCAAACTCCGCTTGCACGTTTCAATATAATTGCTATGACAACACTGTGTGGCAGTGTAACGTTATCGAGCCCTTTTGGCACGTATACGACATCGCTGGGCCAACAGGTATTTCCTGAGGATCCGTTTTAGCGGCATTTTTAACCTTCCATTGCACGCCGCCGCGATTTCAAGCCAGCCACTGCAAGCTAAGCAAGGTGGAGCAAGCCAATCGCAGACGCCGGCATCACCCTCCTCGTCCGATTATGTACTTTCGCTGCGGTGGCTCGGCCCCAACGATACCCTCTCCAGTTAACCATGTTCGTTGCCTCTTTTGAGCCAATTATATATGAAAAACAACTTAGTGTAGGCAATGTCATTCGCTTGGAAAGCGAACCGACCTCCCATAAACGAGGAGGATGTTTCATTGGGCTCTTCAAACAACGCTGTGGGTAACTGCCCAATGCTTGCTTCGGTGGTTACTCTAATTTTGACGTCAGGTGATTTGGACGAAAACATATTGAAATAGTTTTACGTTATGGGGTGCCAGTTCTTAGCGCCTGCTTCATATTTATGCAATATTTCTAGCTCAAGCACACTGAATACATGATACCTCCTACACATGTATAATGCAGTGAAGCCGTCAAGAATGGTAAAGGATCTGCTAAGTTTATTCTGAATAAGATAAGGCTATTTCAACCCCACAAACATGCATAATATGTGAGTGCTACATGGCAAAGTATCGACGATTTATATCCTGTAGGTTCCTATCTCCCTTGCTCTTAGTGTTGCAACTATGGCGGGAAACGTATGCTTGCGCGCAACGAGCACGTGACTTCTATGAATCTCTATTAGGTTTATCCATTCATTCAGGAGGCATGACTGTATGCGTAGAAGTAAATTTATGGACGTCCACACTTTCAGTAAGGATTTCACTTACATCTCAGCTTGCAGACACTTGGTGTCAATGGTTGCCATCGCGTTGCCTTCTGATGCCTTTGGCTTATGCGTTATTTCTTGTAAGTTGTAATAGCTACACCCGCCCGAAGCAACCAAAGGCTACCGAATTTAGTCAGACGTGATCTAAAATGGTTCCCAATATGTGCACAGAAAGCGCTAGCGGACCTTGGGTAATCACACATGGCTGTCCAGCTGGGGAAAGCAACGACACGACTACAAAAGCCAGAGAGAGGCGAGAGACTGGCCTCTTTCATTCCCTGCTTTTGCTAGGTGTGTGAACAACCTAGCCCACACAGCGCTCCATGCTAGCTTTCTGATTGCCATTGACAAACTCACTGTTTAGCAAGACCGTGGGCAGTGCCGATGACACAGCCGCTACAAGGGGTGATTATACTGAGGGCTGACAGACAGAGCTTATACTTATTTGTGTCTCGATAACGAAAGTACGCAGAAAACGATATCATGATTAGTTTGAGCAAGAAACAAAACTCCCTAACGTAGAGTAGCAACGAGCCACCGTACAGTGCATAATCATGAAGACCACTCAGGCTGATTTAACGCTTTCGTCTCGCTATTTCACCTTGCGGTAAACAACCTAACCGCCATTCTCGCCAAATTTAAGTAACTACTCACGTTTCTGACAGCTCTGCGAGCCTCGGATTTCACTTTACTCAGCAGGACACTACCCTCATCCTCCATGTAGAAAACCTTGAGATTGCGTAGTAGAACCTGAAAAAGAATTTCATCGATCAAAACATCGCAATACGTCTGGAAGATGCAATAAATTATCCAAGTATTAACCTGTTTCATTCATATAAAGTTATTTCTTTTCTCTGATTTAAGAGCATTAAGGCTTTATGAGAATAAGTATTCACTAATAAGAAATAAGCATATAAGCAAGCCTGTTGGCGGAATTTAATCACGTGTTTAGTAGCTGTTATGGCTGTTCTGGCAAATTGGAATTTGTGATACAATTGGCTCTAATGAGAATATGAGATTTTAGTGACATTCGCTCCAATTGCAAACTTCATTCGACTTTGTTTATGAGCTGGACTCGTGGTTAATATTGCTACGCGAGAGACATTCATCCTGGGGCAGACGACGAAGAAGACGGTTCTCTCTGGTGCTGGTGGCTGTCCACCATCGAAGCTCCACTCTGCAAAATTGGATTAAGATTAAGTACACCAGTATTATTATCATTTGGGGCCTCCACCCTCGGCTATTGTCACAGAGACGTTTGTTGCGCAGTCTTTCAATTTTTAACAGAAACAAGACGATTACCCTGTTAATTATAGTAACCTTATTCTACCTATCAGATCAGTATTCATTTCACTGAAATTTGTTTCTCCAAATTCGTTAGTAACATTGTATTTTTTCTGACCTTGATAATAACTATATTTTTCACCTTTCGGTTAGTCTGACTGCTCGTTGGCACAATACTCTAGGTATACAAAATTTTCTTTGTTTTTGTTTGTGCCTTCTTTACTTTGCGTATCTCATTGTCAAAAAGAATTTTTTTTTTTAGCTACCTACTGCCGCCCGATTCTTGGCCTATCCCCCTCAGTGGGTGCGAGCCATAGTGAAGGATCATCATCATCATCATCATCATCATCATCATCGTCCACCATCTTGGCTACTGTGTCTCTCTCATACTGTAAATACAGTGTAAATAGTCCCGCCTTGTGCCGTTTTACGTAACATCTTTTGGTGGAAGTGCGGGGTAGTTCCCTGTTTCGATCACGGAGCTTCGCAACGGCCGCCTCATCACGCTTGCGACCATGTCAGTCGGTGCAGGCACATCGTCTTCACCCCCTGCCCCTCCCGTCGCTCCGACCTACATCGTTCTGCCTCCTGCTCGTGATCCTGGCGTATTTTCCGGCCAGGATGGGGTTGACGTCGACAAATGGCTCAACCTTTACGAACGGATCAGCGCCGGCTACAGGTGGGACCCGACCCTTATGCTCGCCAACGTGCTTTTTTACCTCGATGGCCCACCGCGGGTGTGGTTCGAGACGCACGAGGCGGAAATTACCAGCTGGGACTCTTTCAAAGAGAAGATCCGTGACCTTTTCGGTGACAGCACTGGTCGGCAGCTTGCTGCGCGGAATGAACTTGCAACTCGTGCACAAACATCCTCCGAGTCATACGTCTCGTACATTCAGGACGTTATTGCTCTTTGCCGCCAGGTTGACGCGCACATGTCTGAGTTCGAGAGGGTTTCTCATGTGCTCAAAGGTATCGCCGACGATGCTTTTAACCTGCTCGTCTACACCAACGTTGATACCGTCGACACAATCATCAAAGAGTGCCGGCGGTTTGAACACGCGAAGAGCCGCCGTATTACCCAGAAATTCACCCGGCTGCCCAATACGGCTGCAACTTCATCGTGTGATGCCGTTCGCCAGCCGCCCACCTGTGACCACGTTACTCGCATTGTTCGTCGCGAGATTGAAGCCGCCTGTCCTGCACCGATTCAACCCCCCGTGTTTACAACCCACGCCAGTGACCCATCGCAGCCATCGGTGTCCCTCATCCAAGCTGTCGTCAGGCAGGAGTTTGCTAATCTTGGCCTTCCATCAGCGTGCCCACTGACTCGTCCTGACGCTCGGCCTTATTCCTCTGGACCCACTCGACGCTCCTACACCTCTCCCGGCTCCTTCCGCAATCCTGCGGAATGGAGAACGCCCGACGATCAGCCCATCTGCTTCTCCTGCCATGATGCCGGGCACATTGCTCGTTATTGCCGTCGCCGTTGGACCTACGTATCTCACCAGACCTCCATGTACCCTACTCCTTTCAGACGTCCAGCCGCTGGTTCCCCTACTTACTACTCGTCGTCCTCCCGCGAGCCTCTTCCCTCTGACGCCACAGCTCCTGTTCGCCGCTTCTCCCGCTCCCCGTCGCCGCAACGCCGCCAATCCCGCTCGCCGCAGCCTCGCCGCTTTTCCTCGCCGTCCTTCTCTGGACGATCGCCGCAGGAAAACTAGATAGTGCAGCTTATGGAGGTGAAGCTGCAATGCCATCGTCCCCTGCAAATCCTCTACTGACGCTCCCCACTCACCATAGCCTTCTTGAAGTCAAAGTCGACAATGTTCCTGTGACCGCCCTCATCGACACTGGCGCACACTTGTCTATTATGAGCGCCTCTTTACGCCGCCGCCTGCAGAAGATTATGACGCCGTCTACGACACAGACAATACGTGTTGCCGATGGTGGTGCTGTTCAAGTGATCGGAATGTGCACCGCCCGTGTCAGCATTGCCGGTCGTCACACTGTTGTCCTTTTTGCCGTCCTTGCTCACTGCCCCCATGACCTTATCCTTGGCCTTGACTTCCTTTCGGCACACTCGGCCTTAATTGATTGTTCTTCTGAAACGCTCTGCCTCGATCTTCCTCTTGTATCAGATGCCTGCGATACGCCCGTCAGCCGCTTAAGCCCCACCGATTTTGTTCGCCTACCACCGCGAGCCGTCACGTACGTGTGTTTGTCATCGACCCCTCCCGTTCCTGACGGCGACTATATCGTCTCTCCGATGACAGACGTCCGCCTGACGCGCAATGTTACTGTGCCACATACCATCGCCACATTAGTTGATAACTGTGTGTTTCTCCCGCTACTAAACTTTGGTCTGACCCCCCAAGTGTTGCCCCACAAGATGTCGCTTGCCCACCTCACCGCGATCACAGACTATGACGTCGAGGTTGTCGCCATAACTGCACCTGCGGAAGCTGCAGTTTCCCCGTCACCAAGTTCCGACGACAGCATTTTCGCAACATGATTGGATTAGACCTTTCGCCTGACCAGGCCGACGCTCTTTGCCGGGTTTTGGCCTCATACAGCGACATTTTCGACATTCGTGATCGACCCCTGAGCCAGACTAAGATTGTCGCCCACCGTATCAACACTGGCGACTCTTTGCCCATTCGCCGTCGACCTTACCGTGTGTCCGCATCAGAGCGCGAAATGATTCAAAAAGAAGTGGCTAAAATGCTTGCGAAGGACATCATCGAACCATCTTCTAGTCCTTGGGCCTCTCCCGTCGTATTAGTAAAGAAGAAAGACGGTTCCTGGCGTTTCTGCATTGATTATCGGCACCTCAACAAAATCACCAAGAAGGACGTGTACCCTCTTCCTCGTATTGACGACGCCCTCGACTGCCTCCATGGTGCCACCTTCTTTTCATCCCTGGACCTTCGATCTGGCTACTGGCAAATCGCTGTAGACGACCTGGATCGGGAGAAGACCGCCTTCGTGACCCCTGACGGCCTTTACCAATTCAAGGTCATGCCTTTCGGTCTCTGCAACGCACCAGCCACGTTTGAGAGAATGATGGACACACTGCTTCAAGGATTTAAATGGTCGACGTGTTTATGTTACCTGGACGACGTGATAATTTTCTCCCCCACTTTCGCAACACACCTTGAGCGGCATTCGACCATTCTAGCAATCTTCCGACGAGCTGGCCTCCAGCTAAATTCCTCGAAGTGCCACTTCGCCCTTCGTCAAATTACTGTCCTCGGCCACCTCGTTGACGCTTCCGGTGTCCGACCGGACCCAGCAAAGATAAGCGCTGTCACGAACTTCCCCGTTCCACGGTCTGTCCATGACGTCCGTAGCTTCGTGGGGCTTTGTTCCTACTTTCGCCGTTTTGTGAAAAACTTTACGGCGCTCGCACGTCCACTCACTGATCTTCTCAAGCAAGACGTCCCGTTTTGTTGGGGTCCTCTACAAGCTGACGCCTTCTCTGAGCTCATCGCCGCCCTAACGACACCACCTATTCTTGCCCATTTTGACCCAGCTGCTCCCACGGAAGTGCGCACAGATGCTAGTGGTCACGGCATCGGTGCAGTTTTAGTCCAAAACCAACAAGGCGTTGACCGTGTTATTGCGTACGCAAGTCGTCTCCTATCGAAATCTGAACGCAATTACTCTATTACGGAACGGGAATGTCTTGCCCTTGTCTGAGCGGTTTCGAAATTCCGTCCTTACTTGTATGGCCGCCCTTTCCGTGTTGTCACCGATCACCATGCTCTCTGTTGGCTTTCTTCACTGAAGGACCCTACTGGACGACTTGGTCGTTGGGCGCTGCGCCTTCAGGAGTACTCTTACTCAGTTACCTACAAGTCTGGCCGCCTCCATTTGGACGCGGACTGCTTGTCCCGCTACCCTGTTGACCAACCAGAGGGACCGGACATCGAACCTAACCCCTGCGTTATGTCTATGTCTCAGTTTCTCCAGATTGGTGACGAACAACGCCGTGATGATGCTTTGCGATCGCTCATTGATCGGCTGGAATCGGCACCTAACGACGCCTCACTGCGCATGTTCGCCCTCGTGAATGGCACACTTTACCGTCGTAACGTCCAATCAGATGGCCCTGAGCTGCTTCTCGTTGTGCCTAAACAGCTGCGTTCAACGGTACTGCGTGAGCTTCACGACGAACCAACTGCTGGTCACCTTGGTGTGTCCCGCACGTACGACCGTGTCCGGCGCCGCTTCTTTTGGCGCGGTCTCGCCCGGTCTGTTCGACGTTACGTGACCTCCTGCGACAAATGCCAACGTCGGAAACGTCCTGCCGCACCCTCGGCTGGACTGCTTCAGCCGCTCTCCATCCCGACCGAACCATTCTTCCGGGTTGGTTTGGACCTTCTCGGTCCTTTTCCTGAGTCACGATCCGGCAACAAGTGGGTCGCCGTTGCTATCGATCATGCGACCAGGTATGCAATCACTCGAGCGCTCCCCACCAGCACTGCTACTGACGTTGCCGATTTCTTGCTCCACGATGTTATTCTGCACCATGGCGCCCCTAGCCAATTGCTCACAGATCGAGGCCGCGCATTTTTATCACGAGTAATCGACGATCTCTTGCGCTCCTCCTCAACGCAGCACAAGTTGACCACTGCCTACCATCCCCAAACAAATGGCCTCACCGAGAGACTAAATCGCACCCTCACGGACATGCTCTCAATGTATGTTTCATCTGACCACCGTGACTGGGACCTGGCGTTACCTTACGTGACTTTCGCGTACAATTCCTCGCGTCACGATACCGCCGGTTATTAACCCTTTTATATGCTCTTTGGCCGTGAACCAACGTTACCGATGGACACCCTACTACCGGCTGCTGCCGCGCCGCCTAGCGAATATGCACGTGATGCCATCGCTCGTGCCGATCACGCTCGTCAGATCGCCCGCTCTAGGCTGTTGGCCTCGCAAGCGACCCAGAAGCGCTTCTATGACAGCCGGCATCGCGACGTTCGCTTCTCACCCGGTGCCTTAGTTCTCCTGTGGTGTCCATTCCGCCGTGTTGGCTTATCCGAAAAGTTGCTATCTCGATACACGGGTCCTTACCGAATCGTCCGCCAGGTCACGGACGTCACCTACGAGATTGTTCCCGTCTCTCCGACTTTACCGCCGGCGATCGCTCCCAGTGACATAGTTCACGTTAGCAGACTGAAAGCCTACCGCCTTCCTCCTAACGACAATGTGTGAAGTGCGCCGGGACGGCGCTTGCACCGCCGGGGGTAATGCTACGCGAGAGACATTCATCCTGGGGCAGACGACGAAGAAGACGGTTCTCTCTGGTGCTGGTGGCTGTCCACCATCTTGGCTACTGTGTCTCTCTCATACTGTAAATACAGTGTAAATAGTCCCGCCTTGTGCCGTTTTACGTAACAATATTGATAATCCAGCACGGCTTGAAGACCAAAATGAAGAAGCTGAGATCTTGTCCGTTACATTTTGTTCTGTTGTGTTTTTGCCTTTTTGCGCTTACTTTTTATTATGTCACAATCCCAACTTTATGAACTCAGGATCATGGCAGTGGAGTTGATGCGCAAGCATTACGAACGCCTTTTTAAGAAAATCTCTTCAATCTCAAAGGCTACTAGAACCAATACTTTTGAGCTTCTGAAACATATTTAAATGGTTACCTGGCTGTCGAGGCGCAGCTCTGGAGCTTTCGGTCCAGCCATCACGCTCAGCATTAGTGGCATGTCTTCCGCGTACCTACACATCGGACCAGCGGTGTTGTATTTGACCATCGTTCCAACATCGGGAAGAAGTCCGTCAAGAGGAACGACACCTGTTAAAGGTATATAAAAGGCGTAACTGGTGGTTCTTCAAGGTGGCCAGATTAAGCGTGCCATTTTACATTGACGAATATTTTCTGTTGTCTTTTTGGCACCCTTTCACACAAAAAAAGTTTAGATCTGTTACAGCTTCTGGTGTTGTCATCAGTATAAGAACCATTTACTGAAGAAGTTGAACTTGTGTATCCTCCTGAACATTCTAAACAAGACGCCTTCGCACGCACACGAAACGTTTCTTCCCTGCTTTAGCCAAGCCATGCAGCAACATTTTTAACGCCACGCTACTGGTGACATTGTAAGCTTGCTACTTTCCTGTCAGTAACGCTACGTCACGCATATTATACGGGCACGTCTTTATGACATGAAACTTCAGGGAGCACTTCATTAACGGAAGAAAATGCAGGCTAGGTAGATGATTATTTCTAGAGACGAGGTAAAACTCATCCATCGCAAAATGTTCTTATTGAGGACATCTACGAAGGATTTGCTACACCCCCTCTCCCAGTCTGAGTAGTACCCCCAACTCAATCTTCATATTTAACATTTCCACTTGCCTTAACCCGCCCTTATCTCTTATTGCCTATCCCCTTGTGATCTCTGCCGTAAGAAATATAAATTTTGCGAGATAGATTTTCTTGATAAAAATTTGAGGACCCTTGTTGAAGGATTTCGTGCTGTTTGCCAACCGTTTGCTATGTTTATGGATTATAGTGTTTATTAGAGCGCAGGGAAACACGAGGACAAAAGAAAGCACATTGACCGCACATGTTTCCTCGTGGACGCAAGCATATTGGATGCATGGTACTGGTGTTTCTCCGAGCTCAACCATCTTTCCTCAAGATTTACGAACGAGCCCACACAGCCCCCGATATTATTTAGTAGGGCCCCCTGATGTGAAACTTTATTGCGCTATTGCGTACAGAACTCCAAATCTACGACGTTCTTTCTTGAAAATCTCATAGATAATTACGACGTTGCTAAATAACACCGACCTTTTCAGATACTGTTAATGGGGATAGCAGCCAATGTCTATTTTTTCGTTCTGAGCAGTAGAAATACCAGGGGCAAGGACTAAGTTAACAGATCAACAAACCAATTACAGACGCCCACCTGACGTTGGCTTGTGCCCGAAGATCCCGCAGTAAGCACAGGGGAGCCGTATACTCCCGGCGATATCTGTGCCGATTCCGATGACGGATCCAGCAGCGGCTATTAGGCTGCCTTCGCCACCTGTCCGGAAAAAATTGCACAGGCAGAACTCGTTCAGGCAGAAAGCGTAACAGATAACACAGAAATAAATCCACAGTGCACATTAACGTCGATGATCTGCATGAATACTAAGACCCTGCTTGCAGTGTTTACGTCTCAGCTGTGCGCTCGGTACACATCGACGTCGCCAATGGCGATTGTCAAAGCTCAAAGAACCATTTACTGAAGAAGTTGAACTTGTGTATTCTCCTGAACATTCTAAACAAGGCGCCTTCGCCCGCACACGAAACGTTTCTTGCCTGCTTTAGCCAAGCCATGCAGCAACATTTTTAACGCCACGCCACTGGTGACAATTGACAGGCTCAAAGAACGGTAACTTGGTAATCAAAACTAGAAAAATTGTTGTATTGATTTCGAAGAACGAGGCCTCTGACATTAGTGTAGATTACCTGGCACTCTGGTGTGGAAGTGACGAACAGCTGCTTCGACTTCACAAATAATAAAGCCACGGCGAAGCAAGTCAGCATGGCTTAATTCATTAAGTCAGAAAATAAAGAGGTTCGCAAAATAATAGGATTAAACATTGGATAAGCCATCGAAACAGTTTATATACTTAGAATTCTGGAGTGGAGGCGGCTCTCCAAAAGTAAAGCCAGTCACCACCATCTTGCTAAAGGCAAGAAGCACGAACCGCCGGTGGGGCCGTTGCAGAGCCCACAGAATGTTCGTCGTGCTTATAGGTTGTACGCAGTTGCATCAGTGTTTAGCTGATTGTGGCATGCCTTCCGAGGGCACTACAAATGCTCAGTGGGTCATAGCTGACCCAGCTGGGTAAGAATGACACCGAGTGTAACGTTTCACTTGTAACATATAAGCTCTCGTCGTCTGCTCAAAACCGTCTTACACCGTGCGTACGTTTGCTTCAGTTGGCGACGGTTGGTAAGGTGCTCCTACATGAAGATTTCAGTAATCTTAAATCTTTCTTAACACAACATAGTTTTCTGCATCGAAGCACGAAAACATCTGAAACGCCAATGCAGTTTTCGCAAAGTTAGGGAATTATTATTTCTAATTTGGTGTCATCCTGAGAATTCGTTCCAAGTGGATTCGCCTTGCGTGCTCCACAGCTACACTTTCTAAATTGCAATATGAACCATACGGTAATTAGTAAAAGACTTAATTAGTGAATTTTTGTTAACTGGTTGATTATGCATTTCAATTTTTTGTGCAAGTAATGTCCGCCGCTTCGAGTAGACCAGCTCATGAACTAGAATTGCGCTATCTGCCACAGGCGTCCTGAAAAACTGTTTGAATGCGTTCGCTGAAACACCCGGTATATTCGTTCGCACGTCCCTGCGTGCGGTGTTTATGTAGCGCATGCATGGGCTACGTGCTAGAAGGAAGGGATTTCGCCACTGGCTTGCAGCGGTCTCGGGTTGTGCTCGAATGCATGTGTGGTGTGCTTGTACGATGACATACTCTGCTTGGTAGCTTGCGCCGTGTAGGCTCCACGCAGCGCCTATATTTTAATGGGGAAACAAGCGAGACAGTCGCATACACATGAGAAGGCGCGGATAGAATGAGCACTGGACTTACAAGTGAAGTTCAGCGCTCGTTCGGACCACTTCTCTTGAGTGCATGTCATTGTTTCGTAGGTTTGTTTCAGCAGTGGTGTAATCGTGTTGCTGTCGAAAATTTACACCAGCAGCGAAGTAGAATACACTTGCTTACTGCAATATTGGCAGTTTTTGTCTGTTTCAGCTCTGCGCCACCAGGTGGCGGCACCATGCAGGCCACTCTCGTTTACGCCTCTGCTCCAACGCCCAGTCCGCCTTCGTTTACCCGATTACCGGACAAGCTAAGCCTCTCTGTTATAATACTTATTGATTAAAGTTTATCAGGCATCCTCAGCACTCTTGTCAACATCTTTTAAACACTCATATCTCCCTCTTTCTGTTGTACATTAAACATTTCCCCGGTAACAATTAATCGCATTTCCGTTATATGCCGATGACTGTGTAATTTATGATGTAGTCAAATCACCTCCATACCATCAACGTCTGTGTGACTCAGTTGCTTCATGTGGCACATCATCATCATCATAATCACCACAGATAAGGCATCAAATGGAATATGAACATTAACTTTCGCTAAACTGTTCTATTGTCCTTCTCAAGAAGTACTTCGCCATTCGTTATTGAATACAGTTTTATTGGTTCATAATTAGACTGTGTTGAGAAATATAAATCTCTTGGCGTGATCCTCACGAATAATTTGTCCTGTTCTGAGCATATTGCTGTTACTAACAAAGCTCTACAAAAATCAGGTGTCTCCGTCGCATACTAAAATCACCTTCTCAGTGCACTAAGTTACTGCTAAATAAGTCACTCACTGGCCTCATTCTTGAATATGCAGTTGTTTGCTGTCCAAACAAGCAGTGTGATATTGACAAAATCTAGACAGTACACAAAAAAGTAGTACGAGTTTTCTGTCGCCGCTATGTCCGTGATTTTCTTCCTTTCCGTAACACTGCCTTCGTTAGGCTTCACGTTCCTGTTCTCAAACCAATCATTATTGTATAAATAGTGGTTCTTGTCATCTGTCTCACACAGAACACCTAAAACCTGCTAGGTCCTCTAGGACGAGGGATTACCGCGAGCTCTCCATGTTCATGTTTCGTTTTTTTTTTCGTGCCCTATGAACTTCTTCAGGTACACTTTTTCCCCGTGAACCATTGATAATGCAAATTCTTTATCAAGTGACACGCGTTCTATGGCATTGGACCAGTTTTTAGACAGGAATAACCATAATATGTTGCCCATTTTATTTTTTTCGTATGTATGTTGTTCAATGTACTTATTTCGTGCATGTACAAACCCGGGAATTTTTTTATACTGCTTTTTTTCGTGGTGTACAAGCGGTACACTTCTGTTATGGCCTGGAATGGGGCTGGAGTATATGTAAATAAATTAAAGAGTCAGTTTCGCCCGAAAGGCGATTCATTGATTGTGATCACAAATTATTAGACAGCAATATGAAGTTAGTCGTTTTATCTGCTGCATAAACTGCTGTAAACATTCGCTTAATAACTGAATTAAGAAGAGTCTTGCTATACGCGCACAAACACGAACGCATGTCACTCGATGTCTGCGGACACTGACTGTCAGAACACTGGCGTGATGAGGAGACGCAGCAGCGGAGAGCGAATTTGCCACCGAATTTGTCTCACGGCAACGCAAACTAGGCGCATGAAAACACAGTGCATATGAAGTCACCAGCTCCGAGCTCCTCAGTTACCGCAGCTGGAGTAGAAGAAGAGAAGCGAAACTACTCCCCCCCCCCCCCCCCCCTACTAGCGCACGCACATCTTCCCGCTCTTACCCCTGCGAGCGTGAGAATACACTGCCGCATCAAGCCACCACCCTTCTGGACTAACCCTCGCAAGCATTCACCCGCATCTACAGCATACGGCGCGCGGTTGCACTTCGACTTTCTACAGAACATCATGGTGACGCCGACGGCGACGACGACGGCGTAAATTCGCCTGGAATATCCATATCATTACTATCGCAATGAAATAAATAACCACTCCTGAACATTGGCGCGCTGATACGACATCCTCAATATTTCTCAATGCTGGCACGGTAAGCACGTGAGATTGCTTAAATGCCTACAAGCATGTCACATCACAGTTCAGTCACCTCATCGAGGTTGTTTGGGCTCCGTAAAACGCATACTCACCGCTGCTTCCTCCGGGCACGCGACGTGTATCGTACGGGTTGCGGGTGGCTCCGTCAAGCGTATTCTCGCAGTCGAACCAGAGCAGCTGCTCCGGAACGTTGGTCATCGCCACCGGAATTGCTCCAGCAGCACGAATTCTAGAAACCACGACTGCGTCCTGGTTAGCCCGGCGGCCCTTGCTGAAAGCGGAGCCAACGTCGTACCGCATGCCTGCAAATTTGAACCTCAGATAAGTTGGCAGCTATAGTGGGCACACACGCATGCTGTCGTCGTGAATCGTTTTGCTCATTCAACATGTGTAGGTCTTTTAACATGCGGTTGTCTATTTCCTATGGGCTCTTACTTGTCAAATGCGACGGCAAACATATGTAGACGGTGCGTCAATACGAAAGTCAAAGCACATCTGCGTTACAATGGGTCAATTCTTGAGCCAGCTGGCGGTAAGCGAAGCTTGTCGTGTGTGTATCTGACCTTCGTGGTCATTGCCTTTCTTTCTTTCTCTCGCTCTTTCTTTCTTTCTTTCTTTCTCTCTCTCTCTTTCTCCCTTTCTCTCTCTCTTTCTTTATCTATCTATCTTTCTATCTCTCTTTCTTTCCCTTTCTGTCTCTTTCTTTGTTTCTTTTTTGTCCCTGGTATGTGCCATTGAGCTTTAACCCTTTCTGCACTATTACCAGGATCGGCCCACTTTTTAGCGTGACATCACCACCACCACCACCGCCGACATTTGTGAGCCTATAAAGCTTGACTTAAAATTCACCAGCCCTTCCCCTGTCGAGAAAATGGGGGTAAGCGATGCTTGTCGTGTACCTGACGTACTATTTTCCCTTCCCTTTCCTACTACATTTCCTTCCCTTTCGTGCTACTTTTCCTTGCGTTGCGTTGTACGATTTTCTGCTAGTCACTGTTGCTTGCGTTTGATGTCTCACGTTTGCTCGGGGGCGTGGTTAGCAGCATTCGCCCGCCATTGCCACTTGCCATTCTTCATTATTAAATTGCTTAAAAATGAAATCTGTCCGTCATGTAACACAATGAATGGCTCATACGCCTTAACAATGGCTCATACCCCCGTAAATGCGGCCTCCCCATTACGACGATAGAAGAGAAGTGAATGCTGGATTGATGAGCGGCTATGGCGCCACCTGTGGCAGAAGACGACGACGACGAACGTGGGAGTAGGGGTACGAGTGCGTGTTGAGCATGAGCTCTACCCGAGAGGCGCAAACGAGCCAGCTGCGGAAGAAGACGACGCTCGAGCCAATGCTAATCATGATACCGCGTGCGGTTACATCGACCCCTACAAAAGTGAGTCTATAAAGCTTCGCTTAAAGGAGGCTGGTGTGCAGGTTTGTTTAGCGCGAGTACCCCACAGTAAATGGCCGTGAGATGCATTGTCATGCGGACTTGCACCAATCACAGCGTAAACAGATTAAGTTTATGTCCTATTCGTTATGACGCAGAGTATACGTATTGCGTAACTTTTTAAGAACCCTTTGCTTCATGGTTGTACCATGGGACAAGGTCTATAGATGGTGATGTTCCCAATCGTTGCCATAGAAGCATCCAGAGGGAACCTATGCACGTCAGTCGCCCCAGCGGCAATGAAACACTTCGAAAACGTGACCCAGGGCCAGCGGTTCTAGCTGTGTATTTCCCCCCCCCCCCCCCCTTTAACATGAACAGTATGTAAGATGACGACTTCACCCCACAGTAACAGCTATCAGTAGGATGCACCTATTTTCGTTTGCTCTCGCTTTTATAAAATGTTATATCGCCGTCTTGTGTGCCCTTTAGCACGCCGTACCACCAGACAAAATAACAAATTTTCTTGTGTGAAATCTGCCTTTGCATAAGCACATTTGGAATACAATGCCTACTACGTACAGGTGATGCAATTACATTTTCCTCTATGTTAAGAGAAGTGAAATATGAGGTAATATCTGATGCGAAAAGCGTACTGCAAGCCCATCGACGGTAGTGCACGGCATACTCGGTTTGAGACAAACTGATCAGACGCATCCTATCTTTCGTACAACCTGAAGATGTCGGTACCTTCGTTGTGTTCTTATCACATTCAATGTTCTTATAAGATGGGAAGGCGTTTAAGGTGCCGGCAGGTACCGCTCTAAAACTTTAAAGATAAATTACGGTAGTGTCAGCATACACAAAGACCCGCGCCTTATCACAAAGCAGGCCTATGGAAGTATCGAGCGTAGGCAGACGCGCGCGTAGTGTCCTCGTCTCTGAGTATTGTCGCGTAGGTTATTCCATATTGCATAGTAAGATTACTACAACGATATCTGGTGTCGCAAATTTATGAATCACCGTCGGAATCGTAGGTAGTACACGGAAGCTCAAACGATTTTGAAGAGATTCATTTAGAAGGCACATTGTTGCTATTCTTTGTTCTTTGATTCTGTTTAATGATAACCACGCAGCACTTCCTAGGAGCAGACAGGCGGTTCATGTTATCATCTATATCAAGTTATGAGGCTATTAGCACATCAAATGTAAATCCCCAACAATTCCAAGTGTGCGTATTGGTTATGGTAGATAACGTTTGCTAAGCAACATTCGTCGTAGGTAAGATTTGTGAATGTGCTGTTTAAAACTAAATTTATTTACAACTAAATTTACGAAAAGTTAAACGTTCCACGCTAACTGGCGCTGATCATTGTCATAGAGCAAATTAGCAGCCGAAAATTAGCATTTAAAATGTTTGTATAAGAACACAAAAAGTCGTGAGACGCCAAAAGAACGACGTTCAGGCAAATACAGGTACTGCTCGAAGCTCTCACTATGACCGAACATCCATAATCTAGGCGCGTTCATACACTAACCCCAAATTTTGGTGTTTTATGGTTGTATTCGGGCATAACAGGTACAAGGTTTTCGTCCGAGGTAAGCCAACAGGAGGGCTTAAACTTCCTGACTAATCCTTACCTCGCGGTAGTATCCTGCGGATTAAACTATACCTTGAGGTGGTTCTTCAAATGAGTATTACAATAGGTGTATGTAAGGTCGGATATCTACGGACAACATTGTTTCTACACTGAAGCGACCGAATTGCACAAAACCGGCCTCCCGAAAAGTTTCTTGCATGTGTTTGTTTTGAGGTGAAATTCCCAGTTTTAATTTTGGGCAAAATAAATATTTATTGTCATGAAAAGTCTGGCAGTTTTTCAACCAAGAGAGGCATTGCGCTTCAATAAAACAGTCAATATATTGCATATATAAATCCTAAAATCCTTAACGACTTACCCTGCATTGTACTTATGATGGTCGAAAAACCACGAAACATGTAGGACGTTTAATAGGACTAATGTATATTGGCTCTATGCCTTTCAAGTTCGACGACATCTGCGACAATAACCTTATCTTATTGTCGCAAGCGTACCTTTGACGGCAACGCAGTTCTTGATGGTGATGGGCACTCCCAGCAGTGGCTGTTCCTTCTCCATCTGCTGCACAGTGCGGCTGCCGGAGGCCACGAGCCTGTCGACCTCCTCCGCCTTGTGCAGCGCATCTTCGTAGGCGTCTTCTATCACCGCGTTCAGGAGAGGCTGCACTTCCTGTATGCGGTTGATGTACGCCCGCACTACGTCGGAGCTCTTCACCTGCGCATGAAGAGGGGTGATGGAGTCGGGATGTTAAACACAATATGCAAAGAAAGATACCCTTTAGTGAATGTGTGTTTTTTTTGTAAGAAAGCGAGCCTTGCAATCGGTCAGATATAGTCACTATTTTGCCCAAACCGGAGAGTGTGCAAATTATCTTATTCTTTCACGCTTTACTCGTGTTCACATTTTCTTGCTATAATGCATGGAGTGGACGAACATGGGCGTTCGTGTGTGACGGCCAAAGTGCCATGCCATTTGTGCCTGCGAGAAGAAAGAAAAGTACAATCGAATGGCTATAATTTTTTTAATAATGTGTTGCAAATTTGACACTATGGTGAAGATCGCGAGCAAGATCAAATTCCGAACGATACTTGCAGGGAAGGTGGCCCACACGGCTCAGTCTACCTAAACTCCTTTGCTGCCCTTCTCACGTCTAGAATGTTTCGGATACGTTATTTCATCATAACAACATGCAATAAACTGCGACTATAGTGTAGCCTTTAAAGTCCTCTGTGGTGGCGTAGTGGCTACGGCATGGCGCTACTAAGCCCGAGGACGCGGGATCGAATCCCGGCCCCGATGACCTCATTTCGATGGAGGCTAAATGCAAGAACAACCGGGTACTTACATTTAGATGCACGTCAAAGAACCCCAGGTGGCCAAAGCTAACCAGAAGTCCGCCACTACGGCGTGCCTCATAATCAAATCGTGGTTCTGGCACGTAAAACACCAGAATTTAATTTTAATTTTTTAGCCTCTTAAAGATGAGGATTGTGGGCGTGGATGTGAAGCCTCGTTTTAATTTACTTCTCTCCAATAATGCTGCATCCGGGTGGAAGACAGTTGACACTTCCACAAAACTGTCCACCCCTAGTTCGTTTCCGCAGAAGTTACTTGCATAGAGTATTACTGGGTCAGTTAAATGGTCATTTTAGTTATAGAAAATTTTATAGTTATGGTGGCGATAACTCTGACATGATATTCGTAAATCATGAATGGCTTCAAGAAATCAAAGAAAACGTCTGTCACTCCGGTATTGCATCAATTTTACGAACTGCTCAAGTTCTTCCACACAAGGTCATCTGTAACGCATATATTGAAGCTGATACAATGTTCCTTTTCTAAACCTTGCGATGAGCAGAAAAAATAGCTAAGCACCTTTGGTGGGCAAACGGCATTGGTGCGTATTATTGTCTCTAGTAAATAAACAGGTGAATAAATAATGTTTGCCTTTGTTCAAAGCGCACGCAGTAAGCCGCTCACTGGCTGGATGTTTCTTAGGCGTGTCCAGAGCCCTGTTGTTTCAGTGACCGCGCTGACTGATCCTACCACAATCCTGCGTGCAGGCTGGAATAAATATGTCAAAAATACCAACACAAAATGTTCTGGTCAGGTGAAGTGGTCTTGCGGGGTGATTGAGAGTTTTTTTTTTTTTTTATTCTCTCTGCACTTATCTTGAATCGTTACACAGATGAGGCAATGTGCGAGTACCATTCTCTTCTTTTCACTGTCATAGACAAAGGGTTCCCTTTTTAATTACTAGTAGCACACATGGAACATGCGTACACAGATTGCTCGCATCTGTATACGGTTAGTCAAGCGTATTGTCTGCATGTGTACATGGAATCGATAGCTAACAGCCAAGGCATGCTTCCTTTATTATTTTTTAATTTATTGTACTGCGTCTCAGAAACATGACACAGTCGGAATGGGCACGCCCAAGAAGGACAGCAACGATAAACCTCGTTACGAGTAATACTTCATTGCAAAATAAAAGGTTGTTGCTAAAAGTACGTCCGACGTCTGCCTCGAAGTTTTTTGACAGGTACGTTAGACGGATCCCGCAGTGCTTGTTTGGAAGAGCGTCCAGCGTTTCTCGTTGGTTTTTCCCTGTTTGAAGTTAGGCAACTTCGGAGATAAGCGTCAGCGTTTATTCTGTGTGGGTGGTAATGCAGCGTGCCTGTTTTGGCACAGCCCGCGCAAATCGGCGAGCTCATCATTGCTGTAACAACTGCCGCAACTGCTTCCATAGCGGTGGTATGCGCTTTCACTGTACGAGAAACGCATTTCATATGGTGACCATCGACCCTCGATGGAGGCGAAACGCTAGTGGCCATGTTCCGCGCGATGTTGGTGCACAGTAAAGAAACCAAGGTGGTCGAAATTTCACGAGCGTTTCACTGCGGTGCGCCTCATAATCATATGGTGGTTTTCGCATGTAAAACCCCTTCTTCTTTCTGGGGTTTTACGTACCAAAACCGGTTCTGATTATGAGGCACGCCGTCGTGGAGGGCTCCGGATTAATTTTGACCACCTGGGGTTCTTCAACATGCACTACAACGCAAGCACAAGGGCGTTTTTGCATTTCGCTTCCATCGAAAGGTGGCCGCTCCGGCCGGGATTTGATCCCGCGATCTTGTGCTCAGCAGCGCAACGCCTCATGTAAAACCCCGCAGTAACATATGTTGTTTCCTATTTTAACACGGTATAAATTAGGTTCAAAATTCTTGTAAAAGTTTTCTGTTCACGGATTTGCAAGGTGCGTTACAGAAAAAAACTTGTTTTATGTTGCTTGGAACGAAATGCAAGAAACGCAGCGGCATATATTATCGCCGCATGTTTGCGATTACGCCTTCATTACGCGTTCCGAATCCGCAGGCGCGTTACGTCCAACCTACGCATGTGTTGATGGGTTCCTCTACTACTTCCAGCGTCGCGCGTGAAAAGTAGTTAAGACGCACCATTCGAGACAGCTCGATGTGCACAACACAGACGGCCTCAAACCCCTCGGCGCGCGTTTCACAGTGGCAGTGTGACGTGCGAAACACGGTTTTGTCTAGCGCGCACCAACATCTTACGTACAGCGTTTTGTCGGGCCACAAGGTATCTGCGCATCCGTACGTTTGCAATAAAACGAATCAGAAAATAATGCCCACACCAGGAAGCGCGATAAACAAAGCGTAGGGAACCAAATGATCACAGCACACAAATGCATTCGCAGGCGCCTAAAGTTTCCTATTCAACGAGAATTTTACTTTGTACGTATCACTACTTAATATCATATTATCAATGCTGCGCGCTAAGCGCGTCCTGCAGGATCTGCAGGAAGTTTTTCCAGTCCGGTCCAATGAACGTACAACACTTACTGCCTGCTGGCTGTCATCCATGTTGCTATGGCGCGCCTCTTCTGTCAGCAAAGTTTGAAGCAAAGCCACAAAAAGGCGCTGTTCGTGCAAAATTACTGCACTCGTCTGCCCGCACGCCCGCGAGCAGCAAACGAGGCGAGCAGACGACACGCAAGCGGCGCTCCGGCTTCCCACAGTGGCTAGCGCCGGCCACAGAGGGCGCGCGTGAATTTCTGAAACGGTCCATTACAAGTATGGAAACTCTCTAGTCGGTATCGTTTTGTTAGCGTTGTGGCAAAATCTCTGATTGCTACGCTGGGTACCTGGTTGAAATACCGATTCACCAAATTATTTCTTCTTTTGTTTTTCTTCTTCGCCTGTGGCAGCTTGCCTGACAGGGCGAAAACTTACATCTGACAAGGCAAGACGACACGAAACAGTGCGTCATCACGGCTGCCGAAGTGCCACACGCAAAGGCCGCCGGCTCATGCTTTCAAGTAATTATAGCTCCTTGTGCCGTTTTTACATTCCATGCAGAAGACATGTAAAGACAACGGAATAAAAGGTGCATTAGACATGGCTGTCGAGCGGCCCGAGGATGCGTTACTTGCTGTGAATTGCCATTTTCAGTTCTAAGTGGCCAGTGTTCTTGCGACATGTTGAAAAAAGAAATAGACAGCGAAGAGAAAAGAAAAAAAAATCATGAGGCAAAAAGCACGTTCTGACGGCGAATCGAATCCTGGACCACAATATTGCAGGCAGACACGGCACCTCATCGCCTCCCCTAAAACTTAGCAAGCGGCTTTTCTATTTGTCACTTTAACCACTACCTCAAAATCGTTAACAGTAATCGCCGCAATATTTTGGTTGCAGCGTTGCGATGGCCGATTATTGTGTACTTCGCGTACATTCTACTCGAACCTCCTATCCTATAACGTACATAACGCCTAGAGTCGCTCCTAAACGGCTATTCAGTTAGACTACTGAGTGCTTCGCCTCGCAAGCACGGATTGGCGTCGAAATGCGCTACTGCACGTACCCCTTCCACTTGCTTGTGCACGTTCCTATCTCACACATGTGATGACGCGAAGGTATGCGTGCACGATAAGCAGCTTTGAGCCTATTTGGACCACTGTATCCAGAAGGAAGTGCGAAGCATCGCGGAACTGCAGTTGCGTAAGAGCGTTTTTCTGACGGATCTACCATCCCGCCGTGTCTTTAAGGCGACACACTGGGTTGCTCTTGCGTACGTCCCACATAGCCTTAGACACTTCGAAAAAAAAAGCGTGGGTAATCACCAACATATAGCCTGAGCTACTAAATGTAAATGTAGCTAACACCTTCTTGGCCAAATAACGCCACGGATAAGTCTCTAGGCGTCGCATCTTACAAATCATCCACCTGCTTGTTGGGTGGTTAGCTGGATCTAAATAATCAGCACAAAGAGCGATGGAATTAAAATGTTAGGCTTAAAGTTAAGAGACAGGAAGACAGCGGTGTGGATCAGAGAACAAATGGGGATAACCGATATTCTAGCTGACATTAAGCGGAAAGAATGGAGCTCGGCAAGCCATGTAATGCGTAGGATGGATAACCGGTCGACCAATAGGGTTACAGAATGGATGCCAAGAGAAGGATGGCAGAAAACTATGTGGGGTGATGAAGTTAGGAAATTTTCAGGTGCAAGTTGGAATCAGCTAGCGCAAGACAGGGGTAATTAGAGACCTCAGGGAGAGGCCTTCGTCCTGCAGTGGACATAAATATAGCTTGATGACGACGAAATAATCAGCTATTCAAATGAACATGACTAACCAGCGAACCATTCCAGTGATCATCTGAACTACTTGTTGCGCGTTGCCAAGTATCGTGCTTTTCAGGCAAAATTGAACAGCCAACAATGTGTCGTTGCCACTATACGGAAGGACGCCGTTCCTCGCTTTGCGAGCAGATAGAGCGAGTTTGCTCGCCCTCGAAGACGTACTTTGGCCGGGTTGTTGAACCGAAGTGGCCGAGCTGATGTTTTCTATGAGCATCGCGATGGACCAGAGGCGCTGCGGACGTGCAACCTTCCCTGTCTTCGATGCACGACAGCATTGCGTAAAAGTGTGATAAAGCCGACGCTGCACTTTTGCCATTCTACTTGAGGCAGGCACACCGGTGCGCACTCGAAGAGCACAAAGTCCATAGAATCATATCTCCCAGTGCCGCGATATAGTCGCACAAGCGCATTAAAAGTGTTTGTGCGCGATGACCTGCAGAAGTACAACGAAAGAAGACAACGCCAGAGGACCCTCCAGCAGCTTCGCGCACAAAGGAACTTGGTTTCGATAAAATAGTACTGTCCGTTAATGAAAAATATGGTTGCTAAGTTATGCACCATCAGCTTAAATATTCTCACAATGCTCTCAATGACTTCAGTTTTATAATAACTTGGAGTGGGGTGCTTGAGTCTGGTTATTTGTGGCATTATTAATGCGTGGTAGATACAATTTCTTAGAAGTGGCGCCGTTAAAAATTGAGTTACAATAAACTGCAGTAACTGGAACACAATGAACAAGCGAAAGCTAAAGGACAGCTGGTGGAGAAACTATGAAATACGTACGAATGGGGAAATACAAACAGAGGTAAAGGTTGCTTTCGCTGGTCGTCTTTTGTACGTGGGATGTCATCTTGTATGTGGTTTCAAAGCGCCAACTTATCGAAAACATTCAACGAGTAGCAACGTTGAAAAGTACAACCCTTTTGTTATCTTTTCAACTGAGGTTGTGGACGCATAATGCCGAATAATAATAAAAAAATTATAATAAAACCGTGCAGCCTGGTTTATTTACTCTGAATATTCTTGTCATGCAAGCGTGTCTGAACTCAAAACCCGTGCCGGTCTTACTAATCTAGAATCGCGGCGTCATATTTCTCGACTGTGTCTTTTTCACAAATTCTATGATTCACCACTCCAGATTTCAGCCATAGTACCAGCTTATCGTCAGTCCAGCCGCATTAACCACAGAAAATCCGTGTATCCTCCCCCGGCGCAGACTACCTCCCATCTACGATCATTTTTTTTGTGAAAACCGCAAGGGACTGTAACGGTCGGTCTGCGGACGTCACGCACCACTCTGACGCACATCACCTGAAGGCTGCCCTCGAATCACTGTTTTGTTAAACTAAGCCCATCCCTCATGTAATACCCCATCTTTGAGGTGCAATAAATAAATAAATAAATAAATAAATAAATAAATAAATAAATAAATAAATAAATAAATAAATAAATAAATAAATAAATATCAAGTCAGGAAGAGTCAGCAAGAAGCCCCTCATTGTAAGCATTATTAATCAATCAAATTATCTTCACTAAAATGAGAGTTTATTGCATTTCTTTATTTTATAACAGTGGCTGTGGCATTGCGCTGTTGAGCTATATATGTTGAGCGTATAGCATTCTGTGCCCACAACTTTAGCTGCAATATTTTCATTAAGGTTACTGATTAATAAAGAAGTAGAAAGGGAGAGGATAATTTTATTTATAGACAGGCAGAAAGAGGTAGACCAAATATTTATCAGAGGGTAATTTAAAGGTGTTTTTGTTTGTTTCTGGGCAGAAGAGAATGAAAACGCCTACATGGAACTTCTTAGCTCTTACTCATATTAAATCCAATTGGGCGTTTGATCCTCCATATTTTTCTTTCCTGCGTTCACCAACGTAATCGAAATCGACGCTCCCATTGGCATTTTTTTTGAAATCTGAAATTAATACTAGACTCAGCAAGAAAGTAAGTACTGCAAAGTCAGAGTTCCAGAGGGCGGCATATCTCATCTACACTCAGGGTACCTCTTGCCTCGAGTATCTCATGAGGTTCCAAGGAATTTCGCGCACCATTCATGGCAGCTTTGAGGGTACTTAATTAAAAAGAGAAACAACATGCAAGTAAACCAGTAAACCAGTCGTCGACCTTTGAGACGCACTGCGGACGTCACGTTGCATTAATCCCCGCAGATTCAGATTCGCTGAGTGGTGTTTTTTCTAATGAGTGAAAAAAAATTATCCCGGGAAGGAAAGTTAAATGCTGATCACAGTGGAGAACAAAACGCCACAACTAGACGCAGATGAATCACGAGTTTGTTGTAGTTTGGTACGGTGTAGAATGCTTGTGTTGACCGATTCCTGTGGGTTCTGATAATTACAGTACTTGAGAAATATTTTCGACAGCGTGTTTTCAGGACTGACCGTTTTTTCCCTTCTTTTATTCTTTAAATACAAACTGCAAACCGTGGTTCGGCCCAATCAGGAGTGAAGCATACATACAATACAATTACCGGTGTGTTAAGCGTACAAGGTAACAATTTTACCTCGCCTGTACTCCGATGAAGAGGACCATGCGAGTATGCATCAGCGTTTTAATCAAGACGTACTGAAGAAGTCGCGGTAGCGCGCCGTATTAAGAAGGCGACCTGCTGCTGTTCCTCTTGACCAGTGCTCGGCGACCTCTGTTTTTGACGTTGCGACAGTATCAAAGAAAAAAAATAGATTTAAGTAAGCATGAAATAAAAATAAAAAGTGTGTGTTGTGCAATGATCCATTATGAGCATTTTACATACCGAAGTTGATGTCTGCACTATTATTAAAATATTCAGCCGATGAAGAGGAGACGGCTACCTCTGGTAGCTTGTTCCAATAGGCCTATTACGGCTGGAATAAAAATAATTGTGATAGTTATAGTGGCTTATAGTTTATTTGGCCATTTTACTGCGACCGACACGCACGTGGTGTGGGTTATAGTGGAGTCCTTTAGTTTTTCGCATTCTGGGCTGCTTGGTAATCTCAACACCTTCTCATCCTAGTTGCCAGTGTTCGAAAGAACGGTGGGGCGCCCTTGTCGGCTGGAGTTACCTTATGTGCAGTTTTGACCGTCCTTGATAGTTTTCGTTTTAACGAACGACATATCATAGTAAAGTTATTGCAGCCGAGAATGCCTATTCCCTTTAGCTTTATCTGTTCACAAAAGGTGGTGTACAGTTGGTGGATTCCGTTCTCCAGCGCTGCAAACGGTCCTTACAACCGCGGTTGATTTGTGGTCAGATTGAGCACGTGCACTTTCGTCAGGATCGAAGTTTCATCTTCATAGGGACGCTTCGTTTTCTCGGCTTGATTCAGTAGAAAGGGAAGATTCCTTGTCTTGTGCCGCACGGTGTTGCATCACTTCGGAAGAGGGGGTGTATGCCAGGGGATGGGGAGGGAAGGGCTCTCTCTCTCACCATAACGCTGTCATCATGCCATTGTCGTCATACATTCGTCTTCATCCCATTAATCCTATTGATACTGTTGTTTAATAATGCTGTCGTCATTCATTCGTGATTATGCAACGCTGCCACCCCATCGTCGTCACTGTGTCGTTGTCTGAGAGTCGCTATCACGCATGCGATGTCATACCATCGTGGTCGTTCCATTGTCATCAATCCAGCTTTGTCATCCGGTGGTCGTCATAGCAGCGTCGTCATACACTCGTCGTCGTCCCATTGTCACGATGGCGTCGTCGTCGTCACGTGGTTGTCGTTATAGCATCATTTAAACATCGGCATGTCATTGTCATCATGCCGTCGTCGTGGTCATACCGCCTATCTCGTTCCATTGACGTCATTCCTTCGCCCCATCGTCGTCACTGTGTCGGCGTTGTACAGTCGTTGTCACGCCGCCATTATCCTTGGCTACCTTGGCAAGACTTACCGAAGTGGGCGATACCGGAGTACGTCGCATCTAGCGGAAGCAACGGACGTCGCACAGTGACCCCTACAACGTGTCTTCAGAAATATAGTGTGTCGCTGCATTCCTCCAATGCTAATTGCTTTACCATCGGCATTCATCGTAAGGTGAGTTCTGCCGTAATTTCTTTCTTCCTTCAACCACCGGGTCATGTGATAGGCCTTTCCTTCTTTGCTCTTGTTCGCCGTGCAATACTGCGGTCTCAACACGAGGCTCACACACACGAAGGCGAAGGGTCGCTAAGAGGGTACTAAAATAATGCATATCCCAGTCACTATGGGAATCAACGTTATGAGAAGTATTTTGCAGGTAGCTGGCTACCCAGCACGGTTCACGGTTCTTCGAAGCGTGGCCAAATGGACCGACGGTTTTGTTTAAAGCAAGCACGTGTTTGTTGGACCTGGGACGGTATGCAACGACAGGAGCAAGTCGATGGTGACGGCATGACGGCAGTTCTTATTTACTCTTGGAAAGAAATGTTATAACCTGCGCCGTTACGACCTGAACCAATCCCGAAGACAGTACAATGCCGCACAGTGCCTTCGTAGCGTTACCAGCTACGAGGACATAATTAGGGAACGTGGGCCAATCCCGAAGGTTCTGCAGTCTAACACAGCGCCTCAAAACGCTAGCTGCCACGAAGACAATGGGGGAAACTGGCACAATGGAAAAACAGTGATTTGTGACCGAATGGCAACTGGCGTGCGCGCTCGTACTATGTCGCGTGACGTACGCGCCAGTTTTCGCGAATGGCTAGTTGGCGTTTGCACTTGAGCACTATGCGTGCGATCGTGGTCCAGTATAGAGGCGAACACCTTCTCCTTGCGGAGGCATGCACGGCCCACCATATGCCATTGTGCATTTATATTTATGTGCGTGCGTGTATGGTGAAATACTGAAGTATTAATCAGGAAATAAGAAAATAAAGCATCGGTGTCAGAGGTTCGATACCACTATCATACACTTGAATTTTCTTTCATTGCGATATAAATTGTATGGACAGTCCAGGCGCACTTCCGCCATCGTCGAAAGGTTCCGCATAAAGTCCAAGGGCGATAAGATCATGGCCGCTCGACCTATGCTGTGGGCAGAAGCATGCATGGGCGATCCGAGAAGGATGATGGCTTGATCTCGCACGCGCAAGGGTGGAGCGGATTCGCGCCGTCTTTTTGCGCGCCAAGGGGGGTGGGGGACACGTTAGCACGCCTCACCTATTCTACTCCAGACAGATCGTGGCGTGGCTGAGCGCGACCGCGCGCTTGGAGGTAATCTGTGGTGGCTGCAAAGGCTAGGCAACCCTAGACAACCGATGGCCTCGTGTGCGCCATGTTCTCTCGCGCCTAGTTCGCATTGAAGCAAGAGGCAGCATGAAGGGCAATTCGATCGCCGCTGCGAGGGACTGTTTACAGCAGCTTACACGGCTGATAAAACTGGGACCCTTACTTCGTATATAGGTCTGATAATTTTCTATTGCGATCAGTGCTTCGCTTTCCGGGCAAAACTGCAACTTGTTCATGAAAATGCGGTGCCCCCGCTGAACCCTGGAATACTTCGCATAATACGCTACAAATGGTAAGAAAGGCTAAAAAAACGAAACAATTACGAAGTGTACATTAAGTGGCACAGTGATAACATCTTGATTTACATTCTCCTTAAGCTCTCTTCCTCTTTCATCTCCCAGCTTCGTTATCGTGATGTACTGCATTGTCCATCAGCAACTATCATTTTACGAGTTTTACAAAGCGCTAACTATACTATGTCTGTGCATTGCCTTTTGTTGCTTGCGGATTATGTAAGATCACAAGCTACAACTGTCCGGGTTTTCGTCGTACAGGCTACAAACCCGGCACAAACTGCTGAAGTTGCGCGATAACTTTGTGGTTAGCGTATCGTGCACGCTCCCAATTTCTTATCCAATGGCGCATTGGCCTAGATGAGCTTGCTCCCTGGTGGTGGTGGTGGGGACATGTTCGATTATCCTTTCAGCTCAGATTTCAGCGACGCGTGACGTCAGCGGCCCCCACCAAGCATTTCCACTGGCGCCCGTTGCGGTCGCGCAACGAGAAGTGAGTTTGGGATGTAAACTCGTATGGACGCTTATCTTTTTGAAGGTCTTAGACGCAAGGCACACGGCCCAGCCAGGGTGATTGATGGTTAGAGAGGAGAGTTTGCGAGCGTTAGCCGGTTGTAGGCTGCGTTCCCAGGCCAAGGCTGCGCCTTGAGCAAGCGTGATGGCGGCGCATGGCGGCTGTAATCGATGACGATGGCCTCGACGATGCAGTCTAACTCACACGTCCGTGTTCATTTAAAAGACCAAGTTTGCCTTTAAGTCACAAATGCGGCCTCACATATTGCCGTTATTATGTGACTAGGCGACTGTATTACCGGACAGAGTATAGTTCCGATCACATTGAGCGCAGATGCTTTCAGGTGCAGCTGTTATAGAGTTTACCCCAGGGTGTGGGTAGTTAGCGGAGATACGAAGATAGAACCAACAGAGGCTTGTTAGCAGTCGCCTTGTGCAAACCATGTCTCTTTTTCCTGTTATCAATGATTAGCTAATTAATGAAAGTTTATAACGTAATTAAATTAACACTTTCCTAACTGCGCAACCTCGTATACCAGCTCGTAGATCGCATTCGAAACCATAACATTCAGAAATTTCCACTTTGGTACATTTATGCCATTATTTTTCCGCGTTTCAAAGTTATGACAAAACGCGCTGCATGCTTCCGTGACATTTTGGTGGCAGCTGTCATGTTAACCCGCAGCAAGACGACCCCCGGTACGATGCCTTCGCTCGCATCGGTGCCGCAATCTATGCCGGCAGCGTCATCGGCCCCTGAAATGGACCATGCCAGTAATGTTTGAAAGGTTCTTCTTGTATCACTCCTCCCCGTGGGCGTCCGAGACGCACCGCCAGAGGCGGTTGACGCAAGTAAGGAGTACTGTCGCTAAGGATAGCGGCGATGGGTTCTCTTGAGGCTTCCGATGGATTGAAGCAGACACATATGAAACTTGAAGACAAATTCTATTTACAACTTTTTACAAGATATATACAGAGAAATGCAAAGTGGAACTGGCTCACATAGTGGGACCCTATATCGGCAGAGCCGATGGTGCATAGCATCGCAAGTTGAGTTCAGAACACTTGGTCGGGGCAACGGGGCCATGGCTTCTACCCTTCGGTGCCCCGCCCCAAACATTTACAGCCCAATCACCACCCAGTGGCTATGAGAGTGGTCCGCCGGCGCACCAATCCCTAATCCTGTACTAGGATCGTCGTGTGAGTGGTCCGCCGGCTATTCCAGCATTGAGCTTCGTTCAAGCGCCCTTTCCTTTACCACCTTTCACGGTGTTTTTATCCTCTCCCTAAAAACAACATAAAAAAACGCAACAAGAGGGAGGGTTACAAATGCATAGCAATCGTACCCCATGCAAAGCCACAGAGCCCAACACCATGGGCTCAATAAAAAACTAACAAACTGTAAGCCCCTGCAAACTAAGGCGGCAGGATGATCGACATGCGGGGTCTCCCCGTCCCACTATTGTAGTTCTTTGGAAAAACTGATAGCGTAGTAATTGCGGGCCATTCGTCAACGAAAGCTGCCGATGTGGCACTTTAGGCTCGCGTAAATTGTATGTCTTCCTCGGAGAGTCGCATCGCGGACCTCACTACACGTGTTTCCAGCCTCAAGTCGCCTGCTTCCACTGCTCAAGCTCCACCTGTCTCGGCACCTCAATCTCCTTTTCCGAATTCCGTCACGCAGCAATGTCAGGGATCGTTCCCAAGTCCACCTACCTTCGACGGTACCACGTCATGGTCAGCTTTTCGTATGCAGTTTCAGAAGCCCGTTGCCTATGCCAGCCGCCGCCTCAGTGAACCAGAGAGTCGGTATCACGCTTCAGAACTTGAGTGCCTCGCAGTAGTCTGGCCCATTGAGAAGTTTCGGCCCCTCTTCTCCGGCATCCCTGCTCTGCACTCCTGGTCACCTCACCCCAAAGCTCAAATCCTCGGGGCTCAACTTCGTTCTTCTGCCGCTGAGTTTCTAGAGTCTCTGCCGAAATCCGACCGTTCGAATTACGCAAGTCTCGTCTCAGCACTAGAGTCCCGCTTTGGTGATGCCAATGTTCAGCACTTATAATTACATCTTACATAATTAAAACACGTGCAACAGGGCCACCACAGCCGGCAACAGTGCGCTGCTCATGTCGATCGCCTGTTGTGGAAGGCCCTGGCTGGCTGTTCGCACTTTACCGCCGACTTGGTTGCTACCAAAGCCTTCATCGACGCCATCACTGACATCAACGTTCAACGCTTCGTCCGCCTCGCCCTCCCGTCTACAGTTCACGCTGCCTTAGCTCTCGCCTTGGAGGCTCACAATGTGAAACGCTCCACTGCGGTGCCCCACCCCCGCCCTTCTCCAAGACCACAAGCGTCAGCAGGCTAAACCAGTCTCAAATGCAACAAGATCGGCCATTACAGTCATGACTGTGTGCGTCGTACCCCTTCGTCGGGAAACTTCACTGCGGGCCATCGAAGGCAGCAGCCCGTGTAAGTCGTCATATACCTTTACTGTCACCGGGCCCGCTTACAGGTATGCCCACGTTGCAAATCCAGCTAGGTGAGCCACCGGAAAATGGTGAAGCCCTGGTGGATACCGGTGCAGCTTTTTATTTCATGACACCAAATTTGCACACCATTCAGTGCCATCTGAAGACGGCTACGTTCGCACCGGCCGGCCTCCTCTTAGCTGACGGAACTTGCCTACCATCCCTCGGAGAAATCTTGATGACTGTGACAAATTTCGCAAAACGTGTAAGTTTCCCACTCATTGTGTTGCATAAGCTCTGCGCACCCTTAATTTTGGGCTGCATCTGGTGCTCAACACTGGGCGTACGCATGGACTTTTACCACGCCGGGTGCATATTATGCTCCCTCACGATCCGGCACCTGACCTTGCAGCCCACACAGTCGCAACTAAAGTGCTGTCCTCGAGCGGGCACTCTATTTTTAAGTTGGCCAGCCACGCGGCCGCAGGAGCTAGTGCCTTTCTGAGCAACGGCACTTCGTCGTTGCGTAAGCATTTATCTTACTTTCGTACGAGGGCACGCGCCCTCTCAACGTCCGTGCTTCTACCGAAGCCCCACAAAAATGAATATGTTCACCCAGCACCACCGCTTTCTTTTCCTGCGCTTGCAACATCTACGGTAACAACACTCTTGTCTTCTGCTGCGTGGGTACCCGCACGTTGCGACATGGACGCATGCTTAGATGCGGATGTCTTTATTGACTGCACGATCTGTTCGCGAGCGGGCAATTAATTTGCCGTCCCACGCGCATTACTCCGTTCCCCTTCTTCGGCATTTGCTCTCCGGGTGTTCAACCTATCATAAAGCCCGCAGCGCCTGCACTCTGGAATTGTGCTGGCGTTCGGGGTAGCCCTGCAGCCCTGCTCCGTCCTCGCAACAATGCAACACTGTACTTCTACGGAGAGTGGCGATGACTCCGTCGATTGGAAAGTGTTCCATTTCGGCCCAAACCTAGCGTCATCCGAGAAGTCCAATATCCAAGCATTGCTGGCGAAATTTTGAATGTGCTCGGCGTTATCACTGAGCGAACTCTTGCTCATCATAAGACGAACACTCGCTCCCATGCACCCGTACGACGCAGCCCTCGTCATGATTCTGCTTCTCAACGCGCTGTAATTACAACTCAAGTGGAAGATATGTTACAGCGTGGCATCATATCTCGCTCGTTCAGTCCTTGGTCGTGCCCAGTAGTTCTCGCGAGAAAGAAGGACGGCACTTCGCGATTTAGCGTCGACTGTCGCCGCCTAAGCAGCATTACCAAGCTGGATGTATACCCGCTTCTCTGCCTCAACGTCGCCTTAAATCGGGTTCACGGGGCCAGATTTTTCACTACACTCGACCTCCTCTCCGGCTACTGGCAGGTTGAGCTCGACGATAACGACGCAGAGAAGATTACTTTTATCCCACCGGACAGCCCGTACCATTTTAACCGCCTTCCTTTTGGGCTCTTTTATGCACGTACGCCATCGTTTACGCTCACACGTTTTCCAAACACCAATGGCGATGGTGATGGTGTTTGGAAAAGTGGTGGGCTCCGCATAAAGCCTGCAAAGTGTTTCTTCGGCTATTCCGAAGTTACCTATTTGGGTGCTGTTGTGAGCGCTCATGGCATCAGCCCTCCTTCGAAGCTACAAGCTTTAGCAAGCGATCCGCCTCCTACAACGGCCAAACAAGTATTTGGGGCTTCGCCTCCTTTTCCCGCCGTTTCGTCGCTAGCTTCGCCGCTTGCGCTGCACCGCTCAATGAACTTCTGAAGAAAAATCACCAGTCCTTCCCCTCTCGAGGAAATGGGGTAAGCAAAGCTTGTCGCGTGTGTATCTGATCTTCGTCAGGGTAACATTCCGAAGCCGTCGTCTCGGGATCTTTGGCTCTTCGCTGACGGCGAGCCTCGGCTAGGGAAGCCCTCACGCTAAAATCAGCACGTCGACGACGAGTCTTTTCCCAAGCAAGTTCACGCCGGCGTTCATCAAACGCAGCTTGCTCCTTTGCAGAGCGCACCACGCGTGGCCTTAACTGACCTGAGGCGAGGGAAGCCTGGAGTAGCGCACGCCAACGCGTTTTCCTTCCATGTCCCTAGGGCCTGGCGACACACCAAACGAACCTGATGGGTCGCGTTCGTGTCACGTGGTCACGCGTGTAACATATCCAATGTGGGTGAACGCCGCACGTGATTTCTTTCTTTTTCTTCTGTATTTCTTCCTGTCTTCCTTCATTTATTTCGTTTCGTTTCTTTCTTTCTTGTCCCTGGCATGTGCCCTTGAGCTTGGACCCTGTCTGCACTATCATCAGGATCAGCCCACACGACAGGGGTATGTGCCATTGAGCTTGGACCCTTTCTGCACTATCGCCAGGATCGGCCCACTTTTCAGCGTGACACCCCCACCACCACCGCCGCCGACACTTGCGTGCCTATAAAGATTCGCTTAAAATCAGAAGTGACATTGGGGCCCCGACAAGGAATCAGCCTTCCAGAACATAAAGAGGCCCTGACGACTCCACTGAGACTCGCACACTAACAAGAGGACGCCCCTAGCATCATACATACTTACGCCAGTGGTCTTGGCCTTGGGGCGATTCTTAAACAATCCAACTCCGAGGGGAACGAGAAGCCCGTTGCCTATGCCAGTAGCCGCCTCAGTGAACCATAAAGTCGGTGTCACGCTTCAGAACATAAGTGCCTCCAAGTAGTCGGGCGCTTTGAGAAGTTCCAGCCTTACGTCCCCGGCAAGCATTTCACTGCGGTTACTGACAACGTTGCACTGCGCTAGCTGCCTCCCCCCCCCCCCCCCCCCCCACACACACACACACACAAAAAAAAGACCTAAATGCCAAACTTGCTCGGCGGGTCCTCAAACTTCAAGACTACAGTTTCAGGGTCGCTCATTGCATTGGTTCTTCCCACCAAGACGCCAACTACCTTCACGCAACCCTGTCGTCATTAACTACTTCGCGCCGGCATTTGCAGTACTCGATCTTCGAGTTGCACAAACAATGGATACTGAAATCTGCGACATCATCCGGCGCTTCTCTCGTGATACCAGTGCAACGAAGCGCCGCCTCGAGAGGCTTTCATCGGCTTATGCAGTCCGAGATGACATCCTTTATCATCGACGTACAGGAAGTGAATCGTACCTACCCGTGGCGCCTGTGGCCATGCGACTATCCATACTTTTCATGCGTCACGACGCCGCCTCCGTTGGTCACCTGGGTCAGCAGAAGAATCTGGCTCGCGTTATGGAAAGGTTTTGGTGGTCTGGCATGCGCGCCGGTGCCTACCTGTACGTTTCATCCTGCGCCATTTGTCAACCTCGTAAGGTCGCCACAAATCCACAACCCGTGCCTTTACAACCAATCGCCCCTCCTAACGAACCGTTCGATATGGTGGGCGTTGATCACATGGGCCCGTTTCCTCGCAGCAAGCATGGTAACAAATTTCTCATTGTGGCCACGGACTACATGACTAAGTGGGTAGAAGTTCGAGCCTCCCTGATTCTGCAGCCGCTCATATTGTGACCTTTATTAACCAGTGGCTCATATTCCAGCATGGCACGCTGAAGAAAAGCGACCTAAACAATGTTATGGCTTGGTGTTCCACCTGGAACATGACCCTCAATCTATCCAAATGCAACCTGTTAAGATTCACAAACAAAAAACAACCCCTGACGGCAAGCTATTTCATGAACGCCACACAGCTGTCCCTTGTGAAGGAATATAAGTACCTAGGAGTTATTTTTTCCAGCACTCTAACATGGAATGCGCACGTTGATTACATTGTATCGAAGGCTAGCAACACATTAAACTTCTTGAGACGCAACTTTAAACAAGCACCGGCCTGTCTGAAGGAAACCCTGTATATGTCGAATGTACGCCCACTTTTGGAATACGCGTGTAGCACTTGGGACCCTTTTACCAAAGTTAACATCAATGCTCTGGAGCGTGTGCAATCGCGAGCAGTCCGTTTCGTCACAGGTGATTATGACTATTCTAAAAGGTCTTTTGAAATCAGAAATACTTTGGGATGGCCTCTTCTTAAAGACAGGCGCAAATATTTACGTTTGTCTTTGTTCTATAAAATATTTCATGGTTTAACGGGCATTGAAAAACAAAACTATATACTGGAGCCTACATATACATCTGCCCGTACTGATCACACATTAAAAGTGCGCGAGTTTGTTACCAGAATAAATCCTTTCAAATATTCATTTTTCCCACGCACAATTCAACAATGGAACAAACTCCCGCAAGAAATTGTCTCCGCTCCCCTTTCAACATTTCCACTTGTCCTTCAAAGTTTCATTTCATCTCAGCCTGGACTCACATGAAAGTTATTGTTAACAGTTTCTTCTCCTTCAAGAGATTTGTGCTTATATTTGTGCCTGCTTCTATTTGTGCTTCTATTTGGGCTTGATTTGTGCTTGCAGGTCAATCTGTGCGATTTGTCCTAGCAATTATTTTTTTTTGCCTTTGTTAATTATAAATGAAATTTCATAGTTGTTCTGTGGATAATTCCGAATGAGATGTCACCAATCTGCATTTTGCTATGTATTTGTATTTTTTGTATTTGAATGTTAATATTTCCCCCTTACACTAATGCCCCACAACGGCGCTGTAGGTACTGTAAATAAATAAATAAATAAATAAATAAATAAATAAATAAAGTTGTTTTCCGACCGTGGCACAGGATTTATGTCGCGTGCCTTCAAAAGTTTGTCTAAACTTGTATACGACACGATGCAGCGTCTCCTCAACATCCACAAATGGATAGGTCAAGCGCACCAATCGTACCATAGAAGTCATCATTTCTGCCTACGTCTGTCCCACGCACGACGACTGGGATGACTACGTCGCTTCTGCGGTTTTCGCTCTAAACACATCCCAACAGGAAGTAACTCGCGCCACGCCATTTCAGCTACTCTACGGGAGGATGTCAAGGTTACCGCAAGGACACCTTTTTGGCTTCGACACGTGTCTGCAAGGACACCCGCAAGAGTGGACTCCAGCGAGACCCTGCGCCAGGCTCGCCTCCAAGCTCGGCTATAGCAATACTGCAACGCCAAGCGCCGTTCAATACGTCTTCTCAGTAAAGTCCTGCTCGCTCCTTCCAACCGGGCGATTTAGTCATGGTTCGACGGGCACTGCGTTTATCTCGGTTCTGCGGAAAATTCTTACCCCGGTTTTTTGGCCCTTTACGCTTTGTGGAAGCTCTGGGTCCCGTGATATTTCGTTTAGCCGTGATTCCAGAACTTGATGACAACCGTCGCAAACGCACTTTTCCTGCTCATGTGAGCCAAATGAAGCTTTACGTCCCTGATGAAACGTGTGCGGAACTCCTGTCTTACTCCTGTGCGAACTCGAGGGGAGAGGGGGTGGCAGATTCAACGGTAACGAAGAACGCCGCAGGTGAAAGGGCAGGATGAGAAGGACAAACAGTGGGATAGAGTAGCAGTGCATGGATCAGGGGAATAGTTGGTTTTAAGGCGGCTAAGATTTGCATGTGTCGTGTGCCGCTTGGAGACCGTTCAAGGGGCCGGGCTCCCGTTACAGTATAAAGTCCAAGGGCGATAACATCGTCGGCGCGCGCCGTATGCTGCATGTGAGTGAAAGCTTGCGAGGGTGAGCTGGCGATCACGGCTCAATCTCGCGCACGCGAGGGAGGGAAGCGGAAAGGAAGCGTAACGTCTACTGTCACGCGCAACGCTCCGGCGGGAGGGTAGGTTGTGGGGGGGAGGGGTTCTACTTCTGGCGGCCCGGGCAGCCGCGGAGATGGCTTTCCGGGCCGCAAGGCGCCGGCCGAAGAGTAATGAGTGAGGAGGGGGGGAGTGCCTGCAGACAGTCCGCCGTGTGCTGTGTTTTCGCGGCTTAGTTCGCGTTGATGGGAGGCGCAGCAAGAAGGCCACTTCGCTCGCGTTGCTGCTGCCGCGTATTTCCGCGGCCATCGAGTGAGATGTGTTCATTTTTGTTTGTGTGCGCGTCACTTCATGCTTGTTAATTTAGTTAGTGTGCCTATGTTTACAAGTTTATAGGGCCGATAAAACTAATACGGCCACTAATTTGCTATGGCAAACGATTTCTTACACGACTTTTAGGGGTGGTGGTGTAGCGCGCGCTAGGCGCGGGTCCGCGCTCACAGTGCACTCTTGTTCGCGTTTCGCGGCACAACTTCGAAACACGGAAAAAAATTACCGAGGAAAGCGCAGCGAGTTGGAAACTTATAAAAATTTTGTTTTCAAATGCGACGCATTATTTGACATCCGCGCATAAGCAATCAGCAAGTACGTAATAACGAATGTAATTTATTCGAATCACCTCGTCAGTTATAGCAGAAAAAGTTCTCCAGTTCGCGCAAGGCGAATAATAACAAAACAGCGTTGTTGACATTATCCTATACCGTAGACTTTGTTACAGCGAAGCTGTATATGGCTAGGATCTAGCGGATGGTCTCCGGTGACATAGACCAACAATGCGGGCCGATCCTGGTGATAGTGCAGAAAGGGCCCAAGCGCAATGACCCGTACCTCCGTGGAAAACTGGTAATATATATATATATATATATATATATATATGCGGGGGCGCATATATATCGGTTCATATATAAAGTGCCGTAGCACAGTTGGCAACACGGATGATGGATGGCCCATTGTGATACCCCTCGCCACCGCCGGTGCCCCTTTAAGGAGTGCCCAATCGTCGTGGCCCTTTGTCATGTGATATAGGTCACGTGATGTAGAGATCGCACTGGCGCTGTTATCAGCAGTTGCGCTGTGGACTTGCTATGGGACGGAAGCTCGTCGTTCGCTCGGAGGAAGAAGAACGGGAAATGAAGGAGCGCGAACGCGTGCAGAAGTGCGAATGGGCGCGACAACGACGTGAAGCCGCTAGCGCTAGCTTCACTGAACTTCCCTCTTCACAGGGTGGATGGGCTTTGGATTTTGGATAGGCTTTGGATTTTCTAAAATGCGAAGCAACCTATCTATCTATCTATCTATCTATCTATCTATCTATCTATCTATCTATCTATCTATCTATCTATCTATCTATCTATCTATCTATCTATCTATCTATCTATCTATCTATCTATCTATCTATCTATCTATCTATCTATCTATCTAGCCGCCTACGTCTTGGAGCTCTCATCGTCGTTTCGTTAACTTGGTATTTACAAAAATTGGTATAGTATGACACGAGTGTATGACGAACATAAATCATAGTTCATGACATGAATATCAACGTGTGTGTCACGTAGGTCATGAGCGCCAGTCCCTGAAAAAGCGGCACACAGGCGCTGGGAGTCAACAGGACTATATGCTTGGCGCCTACTGAGCTGTTCCAGCTGTAAATTTGTAAATAAAATAGGTTTTGCAAGTTTTCTTATTTTTCTCAAAACGTGTTTTTGGGTAGCTTCACGAGATTGTCGGAGTGATATCTCATGACCTAGAAAAGTTAGAGCAATTAAAAAAATGAAATTAAATTATGTGGTTTTACGTGCCAGAACTAGAGCACTGCACGGGCTCGGGCTTAACCGAAAGCCCGGGCCCGGCCCGGGCCGGGTAGAGCAGTTTTTTCACGGGCTCGGGCCGGGCTCGGGCACGGCGTGTGCTTTTTGACCCGGGCCCGGGCCGGACTCGGGTTTCTTGACGCGGGCCCGGGCCGGGCTCGGGCTTTCTGGTGGTGTGCATGTAACGTGCAGCGAGTTATTCTCGGGCGTCTCAACTCTGAAAAACATGTATTTTTCGGTCTCGGGCCGGGTTCGGGCCAGTTTCGAGCCGGGCTCGGGCCGGGCTCGGGCCTAAGGTAAAAGGGTGGCGGGCCGGGCCGGGCGGGTAACGTAGATTATTTCCGGGCCCGGGTCTCACCATAAAAGTTTTGATCGGGCTCGGGCGGGCCGCCCAACGTAAAAACGGGCCCGGGCCGGGCTCGGGCCCGTTTTTGGTTTCGACCGGAATTCAGGGCGCAGGCTCACGTTGGTTTCGACGGGAATTCAGGGCGCAGGCTCCTTTCCCAAGCGCATCACCCCTGAAGAAAGCCGAACGCCAGGCCGGGGCACGCTTGTACCCATTTGAACCAGTGGGTGCCCGGCGGCGGTGGGAATCGAACCCATAGCCTCCCGCCGCCGAGGCGGGCGCTCTACCACTAGGCCACGGCTGCGGTTCGGGCGGGCCGCCCAACGTAAAAACGGGCCCGGGCCGGGCTCGGGCTGAAAAAATCGGCCCGTGCAGTGCTCTAGCCAGAACCACGATCTCATTATGAGGCACGCCGTAGTGGGGGACGCCGGAAATCTGGACCACCTGGGGTTCTTTAACGTGCACCTAAATCTAAGTACACGGGTGTCTTCGCATTTCGCCCCCATCGAAATGCGGCCGCCGTGGCCGGGATTCGATCCCGCGATGTCGTGCTCAGCAGCCCAACACCACTGAGCAACCACGGCGGGTCACAGCTAGAGCAATAATTCTTCCTTTAGCAGAAAGCCTAACCTGCATACTACGAAGTGCTAGAGGAGAATTAAAATTTCTGAGCATGTATATTTCTATTTTATTATTATCCTTTGTAGTGGTAGCCTTAGGACAAGGAAATAAATTTCATCACCTGCAGAATGGCTAATTATGATTTCATTTGAAAACTTTTTGCAGCCTTGCAGTTACTGCATATAATAGTATCTAGTTATGCAATAATATTCACTTTCTGCTGAGCAGGTTTTTCCATTGTCCCTGCAAACAATAGAGCGGCAGCTTTGTGTAGCTCCTGATCAAATGGACCTACAAGTAAAATTATTGCATATTTGAAATCAGCACAAAAAAACTAAGCAAGCCTGTTCATTTTCATTAGATTTGGCCATAAGATGCAGGAAATAATCTCCACAACCCATGTCCCCCCTTCAGTAGCTTCATATGGCGGAGGTTATACGCCTCTTGTTCGAATGATGCCACATTAGGCTGTCTGCGAAACGATTTTCAAGAAATAACATGGATGACACAGTTTTAATTATAAGTGCCACAGTGTTGATTGGTAATTTTTTTGTATATAATGCTGTCGCCAAGATGGGCGCGCCATCGTGACGTTGTGCTCGGGAGCTAAGTGTGACAGCCGCTGTTGCTAGAAAGGCCGGAAGGGTAATGACACTTTTTCGTGAGTCTTTTCCTTGACCACGTTTTCCATGTATTTTGCGGGCGATCCGATGCGAAGGTGGGTGTTGAACGCGCCTAAATGAGATAGAAATATCTCTGCCAGATCGTAGCTCTTTTTAAAGGCGAAGCATTTCTTTGCGAACATTTGCCACTTTGACAGTATCTATCTATCTATCTATCTATCTATCTATCTATCTATCTATCTATCTATCTATCTATCTATCTATCTATCTATCTATCTATCTATCTATCTATCTATCTATCTATCTATCTATCTATCTATCTATCTATCTATCTATCTATCTATCTATCTATCTATCTATCTATCTATCTATCTATCTATCTAGCCTCCTACGTCTTGGTGCTCTCATGGTCGTTTAGTTAACTTGGTAGGTACCAAAATTGGCATGGTATGACAAGAGTGTGTGACGGACATAAATGATCGGTCATGACATGAATGTCATGACATGCGTGTCATGTAGATCATGAAACAGCTGCCTACGTCTTGGAGCTCTCATGGTCTTTCCATTAAACTTTTTTTTCTAGGCACTTTCTTTTAGCAATGTATCTACAATGCGAAAGAGCTGCGAACTAAAACGCCGATTACGCAGAGCAGAAGCGAACATGTTCGCTTGGGCAGCACGAACTGCTCTTTCAACTGAGCCTGTCTTAAGTTTTATCCCAGACAACATGTAATAGTTTTCACATCCTTCATATTTGCAACGTTCTAACACACGACGTACCTTAAGCAAGAAGAGCTGTTGCGCAAGTATATATATAAAAGTATACTATATGGAAAATAGCGTTTCGGCGTTACACTGCCATATGGCGCGATTCATGAGTTTGCATATGTTTATTGAGACGAGATTCACGACGTTTAGGAGAATTGCAGTGCTGCGTAGATCATTAACTGCTCATGACAGTGAGTAGTGGAAAGGGTATGCCAAAGTACGACCTTGAACAAAGAGGAGGGCGCTGGCAAATTGGTTTATGTTTCAACTTTTAGAGTGTACTAACTTCATCTTACACTATTTGCAACTTTTCAACCTCCGCCCGGCGGGTATAACAGTTGTCTTATAAGTTTCGCTGACTCATTCATACATGTTGGCGCTCACATTTCCCGTGACCTCATTTGGACCCTTCACGCTAATCAAATTGCTAATTCTGCAAATTGTGTACTAGGCTAAATCTGTTGCAACCTTTCTATAGTCTTTTTCTTTGTTGAGCTTTTAGCCAACAAAACTCTTGTCTGCCCCAAACAAGAATATCCAAGGCCAAATAAATCTGATTAAAACACTCGAATGAGTCAAGAATCAAATTACACTAAATTGTTCCTAGCTGATTATGTTTACAGCATCGTAGTGTCAAGGCACTAAAATAGGCAACTCGGTCTTCCCATTCAGGCCAATCTTTGCAGAATATCTTGACTACAGGTTTATCACGATTTATTAATTCGCTACCGCTTAACAACGAACTCATGATACTCATAAAAAATTATGGGGTTTTAAGTGCCAAAACCACCATCTCATTATGAGGCACACCATAGTGGGGAACTCGGGATTAATTTGGACCACCTGGGTTTCTTTAAGGTGCACCTAAATCTAAGTACACGGGTGCTTTCTGCATTTCGCCCCCATCGAAATGCCATGATACTCATCCATTGGGTCTCCTGCACCATCCAGCCGAATACCATCGTCCCTTCACTAGCCTTTACCAAAACGTTCCAGCAGTTTATTTTTTGTACGTACTGTAATTGTCTTCCCAGTCATACTGTTGTAATCATTAACGCTGCTGGCTTTAAATGCGCCGTTGAAGAAGTGTCTACCGGTGACAACGCACAGCAATGCATGCATTTACTATGTGCTCATCCTGAGTATTATTGTATCTACTGTTATTGTACCCACTCCTCACGTAGTCCTTCGCGGGGCCGTTGAGCTAACATAATAAATAAATAAATGAATAAATAAATAAATAAATAAATAAATAAATAAATAAATAAATAAATAAATAAATAAATAAATAAATAAATATCGCATCTTTAGGTAAGATGCATCGCTGGCGAATATACAGGGAGATAACTTTCAAATTTTATGGAATTTTTCAATATCGTCTGTGGCACATAGCAAAAATCTTGTCCTTGAGCTGGGTTATTCCAAGAGGCGGAGATTACTAGCACGATAATTTGGAACACATATGCAGCTTTTAATTATTTCAACTTTTAAATAAATTTTTAAATAATTCCTTTACGGCCCATATTGCAATTTGTGTATTGTAGCCGGTGAGCTTGCAAGACGTATCCATTTGAAATTAATTTCCTGGATGACACCAGTTTCGAGATATTTATCTAAGTGTGTAACGAAATACCTGGGCGTTCCAGTTACTTTTGTACTTCAATGCAAAAAAGAGCGCTTTGTTAAAGAAGTAAATGTAACAACAGTGCATTTTTTCGGTAAGTTTGATGGCGCATATCTCAAAACTCGCGTCATTCTGGAAATTCATTCCAAGGGGATGCACCTTGCATACTCACCCGATAGAATTCGCAAATTGCAATATGGGCGGCGAAGTAATTCATTCAAAGTTTAATTAGTAGACGTTTGTTAATTAGTTGATACGTGTTTCGATTTCTCGTGCAAGTAATGTCCACCTCTGAGTAATCGAGCTCAAGGGCTCGAGTTACCTTATCTGCAACATTTCAAAAAAATTGCATAAAACATAAAATTAAGTACATAAAACGTAAAACATACATGGTCACTCTATACATTCAAGTGGACCATCTTTGTTCGCGATGTGAGGTTAAAAGAAAGAAGGGATAGTTGGTATTCCATTAGTAAACTTGGCGCGTGAAGGATGACCAGTGACGAGAGGACAGGCCGACAAACAACCACGCTTGTAACGCCGCGCTGATGCATTGGAGCTGCATGAAGAATGAATCACGCCCCCTTATACCTCACCACTCGAACAGGGTGTTTATCTCAGCGTGCGCTGAGCGTAGGAAAGAACAGTAACAAGGGCTGTGATAAGTGGCTTGAAAATTGCCTCTTTTAGAAGATCGATACTGGGCGCGAGCACAACACTTCTCGGGAAGCACGAAGAATGGCTGTCGGATTGCGAGAGTGGCCTTTGAGATACGCCATGTCGTAATAGCAGTGTTTATCGGGAGTTGAAAAACACAGTAAGACGACGTAGTCGCGATCCTTCGTCTTGCTGTTTTCAAGTACTAGTAAGCGCGGGTGTAAGCAATATCGCACCAACTAGCTTCGCTCTTTAACTGTTGCTAAACAGGCTCTATAGTAAGCGAAAAGGGCCGCTGTGTTGGTGTAGCGAAAAAATGTATTACGTCCAAATACTCAAAAACCAATGTGGGCGTCTTGAATGTTTTTGTGTGCGTAACACTCCGCGACACAGTATGGGAACTGTACTCTTGAACTTGCAGCTGGCAATTTTGTTGTTGGAGCTCAGCTGAGTTCTTATATCCCAAAATAATTATGCATGAGGCTTTCGTCACCTGTCATCTTTTATCGAATATCTATGTTGACACTCAAAATAAATAGGAGACCTTTTAGCGCCTTCACCCACACGATACTACGAACGCAACTTACTCCGTCTGTACGCCTTGTTGTTGCACGCTAAGGAAGCTTGGACACTTAACAAAATAGCTCCAGCTTTGAAATTGTTAAAATATTAGCACCCTCAACACCCTGGTAACCTTTCAGGCTGTATTAGACTTCATAGGACCGGAAAACACAAATTTCGTAGCATAGTATTTTCTGCTCGTTTCAGGAAGACACCACGGGAAGATAACAAATAAACCTAGTATTATGGATTCACTTGGAATTTCACATTTAAGGACACGTTAACATCCAGTTGACGCTTGCATACGAAGGCACCTTCGTATACGTCTTTTCCTTTTTTTTTGATCGCGTACGAGCCATAACAGCAGCAGCACATGCTCAGTCTACGAAAAGCGTTTGTGTCAAATCATAGAGCTATAATTAAACAGCTATGCTGCATATGACTACAGATGACAGAAAATTCGCATTTCTAGCATCGACGTAAAAATCGACTGAACTGCATGGTTTATCCCGCAGTAAAGCTCCGGCTTGCTACCCTATTCTATATATTTGCAGTACGCGCAGAAGAGAGGCCCATACCTTTCACACCTGTGGCAAGAAGCTAAACTATATGTAATAATTAATGGTTCTTGGTGTGGTAGACATACTGTCTATTGATCATTCACATGAAGGAAGCTGTGCGCAAGTCGTCTCTGCCAAATCCTGAGGATACAGCGATTTTTTTGTTAAATAATATTACAAATTTTGTCTACTCTTCCCGCCATTTATTCCACATCTGATTGCCAAATTATTGTACAGAAATGACAGGTACAAATGAGCGAGTAAGAAAGCGCGCACATAGACAAGATAACTTGCGCTTGATTCGATCTGTAATGCAATTGTGCTACGTGTGCCTAGCCACTTTTCGGTTCCTTTAATACTGACATCGCCCAATGTAGCGCTAAAACGTAGCGCTACACACGAGTCGACACATATCGCGTTCTAACTCACCTTGCCTTCTCTGATTTCAGCGGCGAGGCGAGTGGCGGATCGCAGGAGCAGCTCGTTCTTCACGGGAGGCGCCCTGTGAGGCTTCGACCACAGGTAGCGAAGCCAGAACAATAGCCGCACCACGTTGCACCATATGAAGACGAATGTCTCGAGGAACAGGGCCCAGAGCCCTTCCCGAAAGCTAGCCATGGTCTTCGCCCTGTCGGCTGTGCGTCCGGGACGCCCGCTGTATCGGAAATAAGGCCCAGACGCAACACCGAAAGCGAGATAGAGGTGGTTGTGTCGAGTGACTGATAGCGCGCCTTCGTGGGGCGGCGAGCGCTGTTACGAAGGCGAGAAGGGCGCACTGCTGCTTGAAGATCGTGGCCGGCGTTGCTCGCATTATCCAGGGACGACAAAAATAGACAAGGGCGGTGAGATAGCGCGAGACGGCGCTTCCTCTGCACTCGCCGTGTTGTCGCTACGCGCAGGGATTGTGTAGCGCGCTACTTCGCGCGACTGTGCTGGCCTTTCTGGCATGTACAGCGGTGAGCACTGTTAGGGTGAACACGCGAGCGCGTGGCCGACGGCACTGTCAGCGCCCCGTTACGGTCATCACTGGAAACATTGCGCATGCGCATCACGCCTTCCGCGAAATAATTGTTCCACCGCGCGCATGACGTCATGAATGCACTTGTTCGTCGTCTGCTAGCCGCATTTTTGTTTTCTAAGCCCATGCATCCTGCATTTTAAGATTTCTTTAAACATCTGTGCTTGAACAGAACAAGACAAAAAAACTTGTATTTCTATGGGGGCGTGTCTATTCGTTCCCTTCAAAGTTGTTGTGCATGCAACGCCGTATATAAAACAACCAAACATCTTTCGCAGCCGTTCATTCTGTCGCCAGATCGTATTATGGCTAGGGTTCCCGATGATGAACGGCGTTCAATTGTCGATCTTTCCCTGAAAGGTTATTCCCAGCGGTATATTGGCGCTTTAGTTAATAGGCCCCTGAAGACTGTGAACAGGATAATTCAAGCCTACAAGTATGAAGGTCGCATTCAGGATGCACCCCGCGCGCCCCGCCCTAAAGCTACCACAGACGATGAAGACGCCCTCATAGTTGCAGCTGCTGTTCGTAACCCTTTCTTGCCAGCCCCAGCAATACGCGAGGACTTGGATTTGGACGTTTCGGACACCACTGTTCGACGTCGCCTGCGTACTGCGGGCCTTCGCAGTCGCGTCGCAGCGCAGAAGCCACTACTAACGGCGGCAAACAAGGACGCACGACGGCAGTTCGCTGAGCTGCACGAAGCATGGACATCAGAAGAGTGGGGTCGCGTCATCTTTTCGGATGAGTCGACGTTTTCGACGCGACAAGACCAAAGATTGCGTGTTTGGAGACTACCAGGCACACGGTGAGGCAAACTTCCTGCTTTGAAAAGCAATTGTTTTAGTTAACGTCACAATGCCACGCAGGAACGACCCCGACAACGTGCAAGGTGTTTCTGCCAGTGGGAGATCGAGTGTGAACGTGTGGGGTGCTGTTTCAAGATAAGGTTTAGGGCCCCTGCAACGTATACGTGGACACTTATCGTCGGAACAATACTGCAACATTTTGAACAATGTGCTGTTGCCATATGCGAGCAGTTTATTCCCAGACGGTGATTACCTGTTCCAACAGGACCGGTCACCGATACACACGGCGCGGGCTGTCAAGGAGTTCCAGGCGGAGCAGCACATGCAGCTACTGGAATGGCCTCCGAAAGGAGCGGACCTGAATGTGATAGAAAACGTGTGGGGCCGTCTGAAAGCTTCTTTGGCAAGGAAGCCCCTTTATTCCGCGACTTCGGACCAGTTGTGGGCGCAAGTCAGCAACGAGTGGGAAAGGCTGAAAGCCGATCGGGAATATGTTCGATCACTTTACGACTCGTTACCGTCCAGAATAGCTGCAGTCGTTGCTGTAAGTGGTCACATGACTCGCTATTAGATTTGCTCATGTTTTTATATTTGTTCTCATGGTCTTGTTTAACTTGAATTGCAAAAGTGCAATTTTCTTGAATAAAAAGTTTAATAATTATCCCTCTTACACTCACTTTTTTCCTTCACGCGCCAATCTTCAATCCAGATGGACCTTGAAATGCAGAAGGTATCAGCTCAGCGAACAAAAAATGCGGCTAGCAGACGACGAACAAGCGTATCGATGACGTGATGCGCGCGGTGGAAAGAGTGTTTCGCAAAGCACATGCTGCGCATGTGCAATGTTTCCAACGATGGCTGTTACGCGGCGCTGATAGTGCCGTCGGCCACGCGCTCGCGTGTTCACCCTAACAGTGCTCACCGCTGTACAAGGCAGGCCGATGTTTCGTATGCTCGCACGGTATTGTGACTTGTGGGAACGTACACGAACGATGACAATCAAAAGCGCTCGAAGGGAGGTGCTGCTGTGCTAAGTGCCTTATCGAGGGCGGCGCAGCGTCGTAGTGAGAGGAAAGAGCTGGAGGTTTTCTCAATTAGCAAAATGCGAATTACGTGAAAGAAAGGGGTAATTAGCGTTGGCCAAGGTGACTTCTAACTGGTGAAATCAAAAAGCGACGTGATCCTGAATAGCATTAGGAGAGTGTAAAACACGACCACGCGCAACGTATAACAAAAGAAGTCGCAGTCTCGCCCGAAAGGTGAAGCATCGATTGTGATAGCACTATATTAGACAGCTATATCAGGTAAGGATATTAGTTTTATCGGCCGTGTAAACTTGCAAACATTCGCTTACTAAATAAATTAACAAGCACATGTCCCGCGCACACACGTTAGCATGAACACATCCGCGCGCAGCGTGAGCCCTTACAAACCGCGCGCCCCTGAGTGACCCACCCGAGAATCACGACGCCCCCTCCACATACCACGAAATCACTAAACACTCCCGTCTTCTGCGACGCTCATACAGCACACCACGCCGCAGCCTCCATCGGGTCCAAGCGGTCACTCTGCGCATGTTACAAACAGATACATACCCTACACAAAACAGACGTCACTACTACCAACCTGAGCTTTACGACAGGTCTTACTGAGATAGCTGTTACTCACATTTAAACGTCTTCCACCTTCTCTGGCCGTGCTCGCGAGCTCACCCCGACATTGAGGAAGGAAAGAACAACTTCGATCAAGCCACCAGGAGCGACCAGCTCGCTCCTCAACTCTGCGCAGTCCAGAGAGTCCACGCCGCCGCCGCCGAGCTTCAGCTTCCGGCCCCGTCGTGGGAGAAGGCCACTTCGTAGGGGTCAACGATCGCCTACGACTCGCAGGACCTTTCAACACAGTTGATTTCATTCATTCATTCATTCGGTCGATGACCGTGGAAAGTCGCTGTCAAAACGCTGCAGACAGGAAGCGCGGCAGCAGCAGCCAGCGAATTGGGCACAACACTGTCAAGATACAGCACCCGCGCGGCCACACCGTAAGCAGCAGTCGCCGCCAGGGTAGAACGCTGGCCCCCTCCCTCGCCTCCCCCTCCCCCCCCCCCCGTGCCTCACGCGCGGCAGAAGACGGCGCGCTTCCGCACTGCCTTTCTCCCTCACGCACGTGAGATTGAGCCGCGATCTTCGGCTGACCCTCGCAAGCTTTCACTCGCACATACAGCGTACGGCGCGCGGCGACGATGTTATCGTGTTTGGACTTTATACGGAACAGCACGGCGACGGCGATGGTAAAAATTTGCTCGAAGTGTTCATATAATTGCTCTCACGATAAGAGAAGAAAAGTATTCGGTCTACGTGCATTAATTATTCTATTCAATTGCCCCAGTTACTGCAGGAAGCCCGTATGAGCCAGTTTGCCAATTTGCATAATTTTAGCGTTATAAAAGAGCGGAGTTTTCCCGTAAAGGAGAATTGTGCTTTGGGGACAGAACGACCTTTTAGGAGCAATTATTTTGCTGATGTCCCAGCGCTGATTACATCATCTGTCCTCCGCAGCCGCGACCGCGGAGTGCATTGAGCACGGTAAACGAGCGTTAATGAATACTTACAATTTTGAAAAACAAATTTTAATGAATACATCGACTTGTAGAAGGATTGAAGTGTTTCAGTACGTGTTATGTATCAGCTCAAGTACGTTACTCCACTGCTTACAGGACTACTGTTAAAACTAGATTCACTCGTTTAGAATGTGTTTCAAAGGGACATAAAAAATGCTAAATTAGTTTACAAATAAAGTATTCTATCAAAACTCTATATTTCTTAACATTGCAGTTAGAGGTTTCACAGCTAGAGAAGAAAATACAGCCCAACTTCATTATTTCTTTTAAATCTTGCGCCGAGACCACCACGCCGGTATTCCAGTATCAAGGTATTCTGATTCATTCGCTTTTTCGAATTTGGGCCTTTGTGTAGCAGTAAAGGTTCTCTGCATGAGCTTTCTCAATCCAGTTCTCGCAACTTCAGAAGACAATGAAAATCAATTTACCGATAAAATAAAGTCATAGCTTCGCGGGATAGGCGAAGCGTTGATTGCAATAGCAAACTATTACAATATTATTAAGCTATAGCAAACTATCTATACGAAGTATGGTGAGCAGTTTTATCAGCTACAAAGCTGTGTAAGCATTCGCTTACTAAATAAATTAACAAGTACGGTGTCACACGTGCATAGGCAAATATGAACACATCTTACTCACTGACCTTGCACACTCGCTGTCAGAATTAGATTCTGGGGTATTACCTGCCAAAACCACGGTATAGTTATGAGGCATGCCGTAGCGGGGACTACGGAATAATTTTGACCACCTGGGGATATTTAACTTGTCCCCAATGCACGGGGCACGGGCGTTATTGCATTTCGCCCTCATTGAAATTCGGCCGCCGCGGCTGGGAATTCGATCCCGCGACCTCGCGCTGAGCAGAGCAACACCGTAAGCGTTATCCCACCGCAGCGGGTGTGTCAGAACGCTGGCGTGATGAAGAGCGGCAGCAGCGGCGAGCGAATTCCCGTTCGTGCAGTCTCTCGCTTCAATGCCGAATACGCGTGCGAGAACACACCGCACCCGAACAAGCGGAAAGCGCTCCCCATCGACCAAAATTCCCGGGCTGGTGCCGTGCAAGGTGCCGGTAGAAAGAGAGGTCCAAAGCGACGTCCGAACGTTGAGAAAACAAGCTTTACATACAAATTTACACGATCCTGTACAAGAACGGCTCCATGATTCTTTGGAGCACAGTGCATGCTAATGTCTCTTGAATTTCCGAGCACCCTCTCCGGCATTCAAGTCCCGCCTTGAGCCGGATGTTAAAGTTATAATGAAGAAGATGAAATTACCGCAACGGCATTAGTTTGGCAGTGGGACAACAAATGCATCACGAGTGCATGTCCACGACGGCGTGAGGACGACGGCATGACACGTGTCGGATAACAAAGCGGTGATGCAAATACCATGATGGCATCACGACCTCGAGGCCATACGTAGTGGCCCAAGCTATTAGGCAACTTGGGTCGCTGGGTTGGGATAGGTGTGACGACGACTGCATGACGAGAGTAAGATCACGAAGCTGGAACGACGACGATGGAATCACCACGACAGCATCACAACCAGGAGCGCATACCTAACTAGTGGCCCAAGCAGATGGGTGACTGGGCAGGCGTAAGAGGCTAGACAGAGAGGGAGAAGTCATAAGGGAAAGCCAGGGAGGTTAACCAGGCTGAGCACGGCAGGCTACCCTGCAAAGGGGAAGGGGGAAAGGCTATTGAAAGAGGAGCAAAAAGAGAGAAGTTCACACTTTGCACTGTTACACACACAAGCGTTCGTCGCTGATTCGGTCACAGGTGGCCATACAGGCTGATATATTTCAAGAAACGCAGCAGCGCCCCTTGTACGTAGCAGACACACGAGGCTACGAGCCCATCTTCTCCTATGCGAAAGGCCTGTCATCAAAGTTTCCCAAAGCTGCCCGAAGGGCACTCCTCTCATCTTCGTATGTGGGGCAGTCAAACAAGAGATGTTTGGTCGTTTTTCAACACCACATGTGCTGCGATCGGCACTGTCCGCCATTCCCAATAGGAATGAGCAGGCGTTTGTGAAAGAAACTCCTGTTCACAGGCGGCACAGTAACGTTTATTCACGTCGGTTAAAACCGGGTAAAAGTTGTAATCTCATATGTGGGTCCATGGCATATAGGTACCGGTTGGTTAACTCCGGTGTATTCCATTTTCTCAGAGTAATAAATGGGCAAGATCGCTGAAGTGCCGCGCCGCATCCTTTCTCGACACTGGTATCGATGTGGTTTCACATTCACCATGTGCCTGAAGGGCGGCTTTGTCACTCCGTGACTTTTGGAATTTTCCAAGCGCCCAAAATTTCCTGGCGCCGCTGGGATCAGCGGAATATCTTCGTAAACATCAAGGCGACTCAGCGAAACCACACCTTCGGTGAGCCGCAGTTTTTACGACCAACGAGCGCCCCATTCGTTCGGCCACGCCGACAGGAGGGTTAGCCCTAACGCCCAACGCTGGCGTGCGGGAGGCCGGGGACCCACAAGCAGCCGCCGCATCGTCGGTGAGCTGCGGAGGCGACCCAACCCGCAACGCTACGATCGCCCGAAACCCAGGCACCATGGCCCATCAGCCCACCACCACGGAAACTATGGAAATTGCATCGGAGAGTCACCCGACACACCTGCCTGACGAGGCCCTGCACGGGCCGTCTGCGGTTCTCTCTGAGCAGCTCCACCATCAAGAATCCCAGTGGCAAACGGTCGTTTCCCTTCATCGGAAACGCCGCCTGCAAAAACAACAAACCCCGGGTAAGCAGGACCCAGTCGGGCAAACCGCGGCATCGAAAACCCAGGCGTCAGCCACCGACGCGAAACCCAGTTCGCCAGCTACCTGCGAGGAGCGTGGAGCCCGAACACCCATTTCTGAAGACGCGACTGCAAGGAGCAGGCCTCGCCGACGCGCGCCTCCGCTCCCGTGCACCGACATGAAAATCATCATCCGCCCGGCCCCGGGCCTCATACTTCGAAAACTACAGACCCATCAAGTGGCCAGGGCGATCGTCCAAGCCACCGGAGGGGCGCCGACCTGCAAGGGGGACGATTTCATCACCCGCCTGCGACCCGGCTCGAATTATCATCATCGTGAGCACCCCTCACGAGGGTACGGCGGCCACCCTCATGAAAATTATGAGCCTCACGTTCCACGGACGATCACACCCTGTGAAGGTGTATCTATCAACACCCGAGGACCTGCTTAAAGGTGTCGTACACGGCATCGACGTAGGTACCAGCGAAGAAGAGCTTATGGCGAATCTTCGAGTCCGCACACATGGAGTCCGCATCGTGCGGGCCCGTATGCTTGGTCAATCTCAGACAGCCCTGCTCCACTTTGAGGGACCCCAGGTGCCTAGATTTGTGTACTTCTACGGAGGGGAGATGCCTTGCCGAGACTACCAGCCGACAAGGCAGTTCTGCCCCATCTGCAGAACCACCGGACATCGACCAGACGTCTGCCCCAACCCAACGGTTCGCGCGTGCAATACCTGCAACCACCCTAACCCAGAAGCCGGTCACACTTGTGTTCCGAAGTGCGCCCTGTGCGGAGGGGCCCATCTCACGGCCGCAAAAGACTGCAACAATAAACTAAAGCGCATTCGCCCCCGAGGGAAACCAGCCTCCACCACCGCCCCCAAAACCCAACGACATCCCCGCCCACGGTGGTTCAGCTCCGAGCGGGAAGACTCCGACTCCGACTACTCGGAGTTGTCGATGACCTGCAGATCCCGGTCCGGTTCCAGCCCGAGGTCCAGGTCCCGCTCCTGTTCGCGGCCCCGGCCTCATTTCCGGTCGCCCAGACGGCGATCTCAGTCGACGTCCAAGCAACAGCAGCAGGGTACACCCATCATAGCGGCGCCCAAAGATAAGGGGTCCCAGCAAAACCAACGGAAGACCAAGGCAGCCTCACCCAAGAGAACCAACACCAAAGAACAAGAGGTAAGCTGGGCAGCAGTAGCCTCCCCCTCGTATAAAAAACCACAGACGCCACCGCCCACGAAATTCGAACAGGAACTCGCGAGCATGCGCGCACAGATACAAACACTAACACAAGAAAACAGACAACTCAAACAACAAGTGATACAGCTCACACAAAAACCACAAGAGATGGCACCACACCAGGCCATCATTGACCTAAAAACCAATGTCGATGCCATTCAAACCCAGATGCAAGCCTTCATGGATGCTACACGCGCCCAGATGGAACAAATAACACAGACTGCCCTACAACGCACAGAGGCAGCAATCAAGCACATGGAAGCCGCTGTAGACAGCAAGCTTAAGGGCCAGCTTCACTCCATAAAACTGCGAAAAACACTACGACAGAACCTCTGCAAAGTCACACCTGCGGCAGGACATAACCGACACCAACACCCATCACCGACCATAACATCACCGACCACAACACCCAACAATGCCTAGACCACACAAGCAAGTCAAAGAAAACTTAGAAATTGGCAATGGAACTGCCGTGGGTACCGAAGGAAAAAAGGGCTACTGACACAATTGATCGCTCAATCCTCAAAGCCGCCAGGGGTCATAGCCCTACAAGAGCCCGGTACCCGACCAACACTACATGGCTACGAGGAATACCACGCAAGTCAAGACGACAAATGGAAGGTAGCCACACTCGTGGACAAAAACATAACAACTATACAACACACATATATACACGACGTAGACGTACAACATGTACTCCTAGAATTCGTGTACAAAGGCAATCAGACAAAGAGTGCCTTTGATCTAAACGTCTACTGCCCCCCAGCCAAAGGCGGGCAAACATTGACAAACTCTTCAGGGACACTCTCCGCCTTGCCAAAGATCGCCCTCTGGTAATCATGGGCGATTTCAACGCTCAGAACACGCTATGGGGGTATCAGAGGCAGGACTGGAAGGGTCTCCAGCTAGAAACACTAATGGAACAGAGTCACCTCACACTGATCACAGACCCGAACACTCCGACGAGGGAAGGGAACAGCGTAACACGCGACACCACTCCCGACCTCACCTTCATCACACAAACCACGCGAGCCGAATGGCTCAACACACTCGAAAACTTAGGCAGCGATCACTACATACTGAACATAACGCTACAAACCGGACGCCTACGCAGGCAGATCGGCACAGCCAAAATCACTGACTGGCGAAAAATTAGGGAAGCCCAAGAACAGGACACAGACACAATCACGAACCTGGAAGACTGGTGCGACAACCTCCGTCGACAGAAACAACACCATACAAAGGAAATCGCCAGAACGGAAGAGACCCCAGAAGTGGATCCCCACCTACTACACCTGTGGGACGCCAAACGAGGTCTCACCCGCCGTTGGAAAACACAGAAGTACAACAGGAAACTGAAGACACGCATAGCACAAATAACAGCGGAAGCAGAAGAATATGCCATGCAACTCGCCTCGGCGAACTGGTATCGATTCTGCGACTCCTTCGGTGGCACCCTGGGTACCGCCAAAACGTGGCACATACTCAAAGCCATCCTGGACCCCACCAAAACCAAAGGAGAGGGGCACAAGGCCCTGGAGCGGCTACTACACACCTACCCAGGCAGCCAACAAGACCTCATCGACGCCATCAAGAACAAGTGCTATGGAGATCCAGCTCCCACGCAACCATGTACAACACCATACATGGGACAACCCAACCCACTTTTGGACGAACCCATCACAGAAAACGAGGTGAGAGCGGCCATCGCAGCCACCACCCGTAACACAGCGGCGGGCACGGACCGTATCACGAACGCCATGATCAGAAACCTTAGCAACAAGTCCATCTCCGCGCTCACGGCCTTTCTCAACCAACACTGGGAACAAGGTACGGTGCCGGCGATGTGGAAACACGCACGCATAATCATGATACCCAAACCGGGGAAGAAATTGGCAATTGAAAATCTGAGACCAATCTCGCTCACATCCTGCCTCGGCAAGGTGTACGAGAAAATCATACACAAGAGACTACAGGGACACTTAGAAGACAACAAGCACCTGCCAGACACCATGTTTGGTTTCCGCGGAGGCTTGTCCACACAAGACGTTTTACTGCAAATCAAGGAAGAAGTCCTCAGCAACGTTCCCCGCAGCGGCGAACATGCCCTCCTAGCAATCGACATCAAAGGAGCTTTCGACAACGTCAGCCACCAAGGAATCCTAGAAGGGCTCGCCAACACCAACTGCGGTGAGCGAACGTACAAGTACGTTCAGAGCTTCCTAAGCCACCGCACGGCAGAGCTGAAGATTGGGGAGATCCAGACTGCAGTATACCACCCTCCCAACAAGGGCACACCACAAGGAGCAGTCATCTCACCCACGCTCTTCAATGTCGCCATGATCGGCCTCGCAAGAAAACTGCAGGACGTAGAAGGCCTCCGCCACGCCTTCTACGCAGACGACATAACACTCTGGACCACAACAGGGTCCCTTATTGAAAAAGAAGAACGGCTGCAAACTGCAGCTGACCTCATCCAAGGATACGTCAGCCAACGGGGACTACAATGCTCGCCCGAGAAATCTGAACTCATACGAGTCTGGCGAGGCCGGGGTAACCACACAGTCCCCACAGACCCAACACGAAAAATCGAGGTACACCTCAACGGGAGCCTCATACCAGAAACGTCATTGCTCAGGGTGTTGGGCATGTGGCTGCAGTCTAACCAGCGTGCTACACACACCCTTACGCTCCTCAAAACCAGTGTCAAGGCGATATCACGCATGATATCCCGTGTAACATCGAAGAATAGAGGCATGAAGGAAGGGGACACACTCCGACTGGTCAAAAGCCTGGTGGTGAGCAGAATCACATACAGCCTGCCCTACTACCATCTCACACAATCCGAGACGAAACAGGCCGACACGCTCTTGAGGATGGCTTTCAAGACCGCTCTCCGCCTGCCGATGAGTACATCGACTGAGAAATTATTGGCGCTGGGGTTACACAACACCCTCAGCGAACTCACAGAAGCCCTTCACGTCTCACAACAACAGAGACTTGCGCGGACTCACACGGGCCGGCAGGTCCTACAAACTTTGGGCTTCAAAGCCACAACACGAACCCAAGAAACCTGCACGATACCTCGTCACGTCCAGGACAGGTATCACATTGCCCCAATACCACGCAACATGGACCCTAACCTACACTCCGGAAGGAAGAAAGCAAGGGCCCAATACATAGAGAAAACATTCAGGTTCGATACCACGGCCCGTTTTACGGACGCCGCTATGTACGGAACGAATAAAAAGGGCGCAGTGGCAGTGGTATGCGACCGCCGAGGCCACGTCACCTCCAGTGCATCGACCCGCCCCTGCACGATCACGGAAGCGGAAGAACTGGCCATCGCGTTAGCCATCCGCGAAGGTCAACACGCAAAAAAACCACTGACGATCCTCACGGACTCCCAGCAGGCCTGCCGCAACTTCCTACAGGGAAGAATCGCAAGACCTGCGGCACAAGTCCTAGCCCAAATACCTAAGGAGGACACTGACGACAACACCATCATAACCATCATTTGGATACCGGGTCACGCTGCCATCACGGGTAACCTGTATGCCGACAGAGCAGCTCGAGAATTTGCATATAACCGAGCACTCATCACGCCGACTGCAGATGACCCTGACCCAGTTGACCCCGAGTATTCAGCAATCCTGAACTACCACAGAGGGAGTCGCTTGCGATATCCCCCACCCCATCGAATACTAAAGACGGAGGATGCCGCTGCCTGGCGTAGGCTCCAGACAGGCACTTACACGAACCTACACATATTACATCGCCTGCACCCCACAGCCTACAGGGACGAATGCCCGTGGTGTGGGGCCACACCAACCCTATACCACATTACGTGGGAGTGCACGCTACACAACATAGAACACCATGACACGAACACCACGAGGGAGCAATGGGAGGCACTGCTGTCCAGCTCGGCCCTCGACGACCAGCTCAAGCTGATCCAGAGAGCAGAGAAGATGGCAAGAGCCAGCGGAGCCCTGGACTAGGGGCCCCGACCATTAGCGATGCCCCATTGGGGCAAGACAAAACTATATTTGAATTAAAGTTTATCTATCGCCACTTCCTTGCCAGTAATGTTGCAGTGCTCAGGTAGCCACTGAAATACAATGTCGTGGCCTTTGTCCACCGCTTGATGGTATCGAAATCGTATCTCAGCTACCATTTGTTCATGTCGGCTGCGGCGCAGAGCTGATAAGAGTGATTTTAGGGCTGCCATTGAGCCACAGAATAGATCCCAGTGATTTCTTTACTATTGATGCACATAAAGCACTACTCTACGGAAGGCTGCAAGTTCGGAGCCTGTCGATGTAGTAATGTGGCTCATCGTGAACTTGTTGCAGATAAACGTCGACGGAATAATTATCGCACCAGTAGAGCTGGTTAGAGTCGAAGAGCCATCTTTGTATATGTGAACTCGATTGAAGTAGGAATCATGCAGTAGACCTAGAGCGGCTTCATTCGGGGCACAAGTTGGCAAGTCGGACTTCTTTCCGACTCATGGAACGGAAAGCCGCACTTGTGGCTGCCGGAGACACCACAAAGGACAAAGTGATCTTGCTGCAGGCGTGAAATCGGATGGAAAAGAGGATCAGTAGGAGGCTACAATGCCCGAAAAAGTTGTCTGTGGTCTACTTTCCGAGAGAGAAGAAAGGCGTTGAAGCTGGAGTCGGGAATGGTGTTGAATATGATTTCTAAAGGTGTCTGTGGCGACATACGTACTGATGGCATGTTCACTGGCCATGGCAATTGTTGCGGCTGTTGAAGCGCATCGCGGTAGACAAAGACAGGTTCTAAGCGCTTGAGCTTTCATGCTCTATATCACTCTGAGGTTTGTCCTCCAGGAGCTTGACAGCGCCGGAGTGCTGAAACCCAAGAAACCCATGAAGAGAGCTTTCTACAGTTGAAGCATAGAACACACCGACGGTTCGCAGGTATTTCCACTGATGGCTCATCGAGAGGGGTCTCTTTCTTAGGTCGGATACACGGGGGCTCCAGTAGATGTCGCCGTCGACAATGATACCTAAAAATCAACGGGTTCTCTTGTACAATATAAGCTGGCCATTAATAGACACCAGGTATGCAGTCATGGATTTTCTTGTCAAGGCGACTAATGCGCATTTTGCTGTTGAGATGCCGAGGCCTTGTCTCTGAATTTAAGGAGACGTCAGCATTGCAGCCTTTTATACTTGCGCAAACCTGCGGGCGAGTTACTCCTGAAGTCAAAAAGCAAATGCCATCTGCGTAAATTGACAGACTTACCGACTGTGGTAGGGATTCCGCCAGCTCAATCAGAGCTAGATTGAACAAAACTGGGCTCAAAACGTCACATTGTGGGACTCCATGGCTGATGTAGTGGTCGTCAGTTTGACCATACTCGGCAAATGCAAAGAAGCTCCTTCGGGTCAGGTAGTTCCTAATCCACCGAAAACGGCGGACTCCGATTTCAGCAGACACGAGCGTGTCAAAGATGACTTCATGAGAAACGTTATCATAAGCGCCCCCTCACGTCTAAAAATAGCGCTACAGAGAGGCGTTTGGATGATTTCTGTTGTTCAATCGAAGACACAAGATCAATGACGTTGTCGACCCACGAAAGACCACAGCGAAAGCCTTTCATCGCCTCTGGTAAAACATTGTAATTTCAAGGAACCACTCGAGGCGCGTGAGGGTCATGGTTTCCATAAACTTGCCAACAAGATAGATAAATACCTACAAACATAGGGTCGAAACAGCTGAAGTAGGTAAAGAATGCTATTCGCATCAGTATTCATATTAATTTTTTTTCAACCCGTAACATAATTTTTCGGTGTGCTTCATAATGCTAATTTGACAACTTAATCTGACCTCCCCAGTAGTGATTATTTGTAACGGATCCATGCATATTTTGCGATGTGCCTTGTCTCTGCTTTTGATGAAATGTTGCAGCACGCTACGTTGAAACAAGACGCTTGGACACAAACACAGGACGAAGGCGGCACTGGACAAGCATTTCACAGGAACGTGCTGCCATCTATCATTCACCAGGTACACGTACAGTCAACTACCGCCAACCTTAGCTGTTCTATACTTTCGATGTTGCGCTTTGATCGAACTTTCTTCGGTCGTAAAAAAATGAAAATAAGAGGCCCTGGTCCATGACTGATACTTTCTTTCAGCTACCACAGGTGACACGACCCTATGTAACATTGCCTGCATGTCGCACATAACAATCCAAGCAGGCGCTTGGATGACATCAAAGCATGACAAATAAGCTAACAAGCATGAACCTCATTCTCTACTTGATTAGTAATTTTCGCATTCAGACAACGCAAGGAAATGCAGGAACCAAGCGCCAGTGCGTGGTTAACAAGTCTGATAGGACGCATAGCGCACGTAAAAACGTGCTTGCAAAAGCGGCAAGAATAAAATATATGAGCCATTCCGCTCTGTGAAGGTGGATGACCAGCGAAGCTGTTTAGCGCATGACACTGAGGTGACACAAAATTTGGAACAAAGGTACGAACATATTTGTTGTCCTCATTGGTGGCCATCGCGACGATAGGTACGCAAACACATTCGCGTATCACCCCAGTTGTTAAATCTGTCCGTCACGTAAGACAATGAATGGTTCATGCCCCTTAAGCGATGACTCATACCCCTGTAAACGCGGCCGGCCTCCCCATTACGATGACAGAAAAGCGAAATTCTAAGCTGGAATGATAAGCGGCAGTGGAGCCAGCTCTGGAAAGAGGCGACGACGATGAACACGTGAGCAGTGGCACGAGCGCGTTCACGCCGAGGACGCCAATCCTTGGTCGCCTTATCAGGCGCGCTGTACGTCACGCACTCTGTCATACATTCTCAGAGCCACATCGTTTTAGACAAAGGTGGCCGTTAAACCGAGCACCGACGCGATACGCTGGCGCTTTCACTCTGACTCTTTAGGGGAGAGTCTTTACGCGCGGACGCCGTAAAATCCCGCATCCTAGCCATACACAACTTCGCTGGAAAATGCGACGCACGAAAGAACCAGGCTTCAACATTTTATGTCGTTTGTTTAGGGTTGACTGAAAAGATATCTGAAACATATGGCTGGAATGACACCTGTAAAAGTAAACAAGGCATAATACAAGTAGCTGAGTTTGCTTTCTACTATTTTTAAGCTTTTGTATACGAGGATACAAGGACAATGCTAGAAGTGATGCAAGGCATTCTTAGGAAAGAAATAAAATGCATGCATTGGAGGCGCACTACATTTTTGCTGGAACGATGTACTGATCCAAAGCGAACATTTCGTTTTGCAGAAAGCGGTCTAGAGATACCCATCACTTTTTGCTTTAGCCACAAAGTATAAACTGGAAAATTCTGTTTGCTGTGCCATTGAGCTACTTAAGATTGACATTGATATACAAGTATGACGGTGAAAATCAAGAACTGCATGCCTGATTAGTTGTGCTATTCCGAATGTATAGCACACTGTCGTGTTGTAGCTGCGACAGTAAGTGCTCTTTTCCTAGCATGTCTTCCTTTCCCCATACCTACATTGCGACGATAACTACACAATAAAGGCCGTATGACGTTTCTGGTGGGCAGGAAGTCCGAGTTCTTCGGAAGCAGACGAGAGTGTTCGAGGTGTTTTACACAGAGTAGAGAAGGCTTCGTTCGTCACAGGAGTATGACAAGAATAGAAATGGCAACAGCTGCGCTACCACGGGGAATTTTGTCTGACTAGAAGCCAGCGACGAAATTCATGACCACCATATGAGCCAATGCTTTGCATGAGATAAACGTAGTCTTTATTGGAGCCAAGTACAAGATAAAAGACTAGATGAGTCACCGAGTTGATTTTAAGATATGTTCGTAGTCACCGAGTACGTCAGCAGTAGTTGGTGCCCCCTAAACGCGGCACCCACTTCGGTGAGAAGGCTATTTTTTTGTAGAGCCTGGAGGGGGTGTCGTATGTGTGGAGACAAACTGCTGGAAATGTTCCGTCCCGGCAAGGGTGACGAGGCTCTGCAAGACAGTTGTCCACGACGGAGGCGTCGTGCTGTGAAACAATGGTGGCGGTGGTGTGGTTGTTGTGCGCATGCTCCGCAGAGTCGTGGCCAGCCAAGAGGCTGTCGTGTGCTCCTCGGTGGGAGACGCTGTGCCGTTGGTGAACCTGTTCAGGATAGTGCCGAAGTAGCCATCGGGTCCGCCTAGCACCGTTACAACGGCGGACAGGCTGTCGATAGAAGTCCGATCGCAGTCCTTGTAGAAGCGTGCACAGTCTCGGTGCAGCCACCCGCTTGCCCATGCGCCGGCGTAAGAATCGGCGTCCTCAGATCGGTTCCTAGAAAGCAGTGAGCAAAAGAAAAACTGAAAATGCTGTAGCACGAGACATCGAATTTTGCGAGCAGGTGCAATGAACAGTCCAGTTCTCTTAACTTTGCGTGAACACTCGAAGGCGGCGGTTGAGCAAAACATCGCCGCAATGTTTCAGTTGTACGGAGAAGCGTAGTTACAAAAGCGCTGGCAGTGAATCATCAGGAACCGAGTTAAGGTCGAGAAATTATACCTAGAAAACGCAAAGGATGATTGCGGAGTGATGCCCGGAAGATGTCAAGGTAAGACCAATTAAGCTGAAAATTTTGCGTTAAACGAGCAGCCAACACAAGCGGAGATGCCAGAATTCGAACGAAGAGCTTGCAGGTCACTGTAGCAGAGGAACAGTAGTACTGCTGAGCCGCCGGCGATGCATAGCGGAACGGATGCAAGAGTAATGCGTTATGCTCGGAGCGTCTCCAACAGGGGCAAGACGTAGTAATCATTGTGACAATGCTACTGCCGTAATAATAAAAAAAGTCACCTGAAGTAGTTGTCGAACATTTCAATGGTGGGCACTCCATCGGAGACCGCCTTGGACAGCTCGCAGAGGAGCCGTTGACGGCATTCCGTAGTCCCTCCAGTAACGGATTCCTCGGTGGAGGCAATGGCCTGACGGACGACGCGGGTCAGGCGGTCGACTGCTGTTCTCGCTCGGGTCAAGTTTGCTCTCGAAGGAGCGCAGGCCCCCAGGTCCCAGGCCTATCAGGGCACCGAGCGGGGGAAAAAAGAAAGACCCGACGAACAGCGCGAGGTAGGCGACGCCCGACAGCAGGACCATGAACACGCTCTTGCTGATGACTGGAGCTAGCAGAGGCATTAGGCTCAACGACAGCGGCAACAGGGCGCCGAATGTGCGGCCGCTGTCAGAACTGCGCGCTTCCGCGACGTCGGTTCTTGCAGATGCTGCATCTGGAAATCACGAGAAACGAGTTGTGAAAAGCGACAGTAAGGGACACCACGGGAAATAACAGTGTCCTAGCAACCTGAAGTTGCGAGCCCTTTATGGGGCTATAGCAGCTGACGAGTTAAAGCGAAGACATGTGAAAGTGGCTTTAAACATGAGAGTCCAAACTGGTCTTCTCAGGATCGAAGGGTGTTCAATAGAACAAACCGGAAGCTGTCGCAATTGCGTATAAGGGAACCATTAAATATGCAGTATGGACTGTTCAGCAGCAAGCATTCTTGCCAATGCTCAGCCACCTCGGCCACTCAGAAAATCTGAAACCGTATAAACTGAAGCAATGAGGAGCCCTGCAAGCAAAACAGCATAACATAAAATTAGCCTCTCTGAATTGCTTAGACAAATATTAAACAATCAATGACCAGGGAAACCTACGGTGCGAAATATTCTCAATCACGATTTCTGCGTAGCTTCGGCCTTTGCGTACGCCTTACCTGCTGCAGAGATGAAGCAGAGAACAAGGAACCAAACAAAATGCGCCATAGTGTTTCTGGTATTCATAACCGGCCACGCGTTCCAAACGTTTGGAAGAACCAGCGCATGGTCTTCGCTTTATACGTCGCGCATACGGTGGCGCTCCTTGCGTGTTTTCGGTGAAGCTAGCACGCGTGTTCATTTTTGTTCTGATGAATACGATAAGCACCACGACGCGCTGTGTCGTCATTATGGCAAAGCATAGAGGGGCTGTGGTTGAATTCAAAGGAAAGGAAATCACACGTGTCATTCACCCTACGCTTACATTCCCTAGAAGAATCATATTTAAGATGTCTGCGTCATAGTTCTTTGCATAACCGTTACATAGTTTTCTGATAAACTCTTGCCTTTTTTATTCCTCGCGCCTGCCGGCGATACTTTATCAGCTTCCTGAAAAAAGGAGTATGCAGGAACCATCGAACATGATTGTAAACGAATAGCTTTCTTACCCGCTGAATTATGTGTCGATGAATCTCTGAAACTCAACAATAGTGACGAAAAACTCGGCTTTGGCGTCTCGAATTGTTTGTAGAAAAGTCGTCAAAGAATCTTGCGTCCTTTTCATAAACAAGGCCGTGTTGCCGAAAGCACCGTCATATGCTTCATCCCTCGTCATGACGTCATGACCTCATGACTTCATCCTTCGTCATTCTGAGATTCAGAATATTGCCCATCGGTATGATGTGGATGTAGTTTCTTGCGCGCTTGGGCAAATGAAATGCGATTGGCGTGGCGTTTAAAAGGCGCTCACGTAGGCGTCCTTGGAATCCTGGAATAAGTTGTAAGGTGAACCATGTGAATAAATATACCCCTTGTAAAACGAATATGTGCATCCTTTTCCACTCTCCTGTAGCTTAGTGTCTTTAGGTGAGACAGGTAGATGCATTTATGTTAGGGTAAGAGAGCACCCCTTTTCGACTAAGGAAAAAGACAGCAGACCTGCGTGACCTTGCATAACCACAATCCAATGTCCGGCGAAGCTGTTTCTTTCGCATGGATGCCATAAGAATATTAGTTGCCTGCAAATAAATCATATATACTTTAAAGTGCTGCGTTATGCGACTGGCGCATTTGAAACCTTGCCCGCATATAACGCTTTCGATGACTTGTCAAACAGTTCTTACCGAGACAGTAATTCCTCCAGACACATTTTACTTCACGAGAACATTGGCCGCAGTGTTAGCCCAATTCTCACAAGATGTGGCCTTGGTGGCGTTTATAGTGACCCCTGGTAGGGCTGGGCAGTGTCGAAGATACATGTATTCAATTGAATGTTTAATTTCAAGTGACATACATGGAGGATGGCGGTAAAATGAGCTGCACTCAAACAGCTTGACCAGCTTCCACTACATACAAAGTGCTGCAAGGCAGCGAGATTTTATGTTTTTGTAGAAAATGAAACATGAAATACACAAATTCATACAATATATCGCATATACCGGGCTTTACGGAATTGTTAAATATCGCCCGTCGCAGGTAGCATATTTCTTATCGTTCAGCTGGGTTATTCGATGAGGCGGACATTAGTAGCACGAGAAATCGAAACACATATTCAACTAATTAGGAAAAAGTCACTAATGAACTCCTTAATTAATAACATTACGACAAATATTGCAATTTACGAACTGTGGCCGGTGAAGTTGTCAGGCGTACCCACTTGGAAGGAATTTCCAGAATGACACAAGTGGGGAGATATGCGCCATCAAACTCACCGTAAAAATGCCATGTTGTTCCACTCACTTTTTACCGAAATGCTGTTTTATACATTGAAGGGCAAAAGTAACTGGAACGCCTGTGTATTTTCTCCCACACTTTGGGAAATAATATCTCGAAACTGGTGTCATCCTGGAAATTAATTTCAAGTGGATGCGTCTTGTAAACTCCCCGACTACAATTCGTAAATTGCAATATGTGTAGTGAAGTAATTCACTAAGAAGTTTATTATTCAATTTTGGTTAATTAGTTGAATATGTGTTTCGATTTCTCGTGCTACTAATGTTCGCCTCTTCGAATAATCCAGCTGAACGATCAGAATTTTGCTACGTGCCACAGGCAATTTCTTAAAATTTCGTAAAGCTTAATTTTGAACACCCTGTATAATATATAACATCATATGTCTAATAATGAGCATTGCACTAGACACGAATTTATCAGTCTACAATAGCTGTTGAATAAACATAATGAAATGACTACAATATAGAAAAACAAATAAAACTGCACAAAATACAGCGGTTTATGTACACAAAACAGAATTTGATCTTTGTTCGTTTCGCGTTGTGTTCAGTTGATGCGACGTCAAGGGAGGAAGAGAGCGGGAGGGAGAGAGCAGCCAATCTGCAAGCGGTAAACCATTCCGTAGCCGCAGCCGTCGTTTGGATCCAATCCAATCCACGAGACGTTCCGCGGGATGCCGGTCTCGCTGCGAGCGGATGATCCCTCGAACTTCGCATCTTCTCGTCGCGTTCTGCTCCTAGCAGGCGACGTGCTCGTAATCATATGATTGACAGGAGCGTGTCGTCATTTTGACATTACCAAAACGACGAACTCCCCGGACGTTTGTCGTCCGGGGAGTTCGCCGCTTGCCGATTGGCTGCTCTCTCCCTCCCGTTGTCACAAATTTTGCGTACTGCCACTTAGTGACATTGCAACAACTGAAGAGAACGCGAAACAAACAAAGATCTCCGATCGCGCCCATGATTTGGCAAATCACACCTGATGACAGCAGTAAACATGAAAATTTTAAGAACATTGTTGTGGAATGTTTTAAGTTATATTTTATAAACTAACACCAATGCAATGAAAGGGACTGACAACCAATTTTCACCGTGCCCATTTTTTTTAGTGCGAACCGGTCAGAGTTTCCAATCATGAAGTGCATGAGCAACACGAGAACAAGGTGAGAGCAGCAGCCGACGTTTCGAGAAGTGGACTTGTCTTTTTCAAGGCGACATATGCACTCCCGGGGCAGAGAGGGTAAGGCGGGTGGGCGAGGTAACGAGCGAGGATGTGCTAGCAGGGAGGGTGTAGAATTTGAAAAATATGATGCGCTACTGATCTTCGATGTAGGAATCTGAGGCAGCGCCGTGTGCTAGCCGGTTGACGTGTCATTGTAGGCTCCTCTTTTCGTGGAGGGGGGTATCTGCTCCGCTGGAGGTGCCTCGAGCGGCCAGTCACGCGGTAATATTGGTGGTGTAATCGCGGGCTTCTTTCACGCTCAGAAAAAGACTTTTATGTAGCTAGCACGTATTGAGCAACAGAAAGCTGTATCGGGAGTTTTGCGCGTTGCTCTAAAATTTTTTCAATGATACTTTGATCTAATTATATTTGAGAAGGTAAATAATTAATTAGCACTAGTGTAATTAGGCTGAATGAAAGATATCATCTGAGTATCTCCAAGTTATGACAAACAACATTACCTTGGTTCTGTCCACATACGTGGCATTTGCATATTTTAAAGTTTGCCTCAAGTTGCATGAAACACCATCTGATGGTCCTAGTACGCGGAATGAGCAGACGGATTTTTTTTTTTGCAGTGTTAGAAAATGTTTTTCTTTTGCCCTTTCTTCGGTAAAGAAGAGGATGAAAGCCGATTTCTTTTTTTTTTTGTTGGTCTTGTTCGTCCCGTTCTCCACGACGTACTCGCCAGTTTCACGGAAATTGTGTCTTGACAAATAGCTGTCGGATTTCCATCCCCATTAGATCCCCTTACAGGGCAAAAAGGCAATGCTGACTCACAAGAGAGAGAGGAGAGGAAGAAATATTTGTTGTTTAAACACTGTCCCGAGCGAGGCCCGGTATCACCTGGAGGTGGGAAGGTTCCTTAGTCCAGAAACCCTGTGGCTTCGACTGCCCTCTTGGCCCTGGCGACGAGTTGTGGTTGGTATTCCAGGTCCCCGAGGGCGAGCTTGGCCTCCCACGTTTCCACTATAGTGGTCTTCGTTTGCTTGTGGTGCTCGGTTCGCGTCCATTTCCGGCTACATTTCGCTGTCTTCGTGCTACGGGCATTCCAGGAGCAAATGTTCCAGGGTGTCGGCAACGTTGCAGAGTGGGCAGAGGTAGCCGTGGAGCGTCGGGTAGAGGCGGTGCATTATAGTTCCGTGAGTGTACGTATTGCTTTGTAGGCGTCTGAGGCCCACGCTTTCTTCTTTGCCGAGGTTTGAGTGCCATGGAGGGTACACGCGACGCGTGAGCCTGTAGTGTTGCAATATCGCCGAATAGTTGTTGGGTACGGCTTCCGCCTCTTCTGCCGCGGGTCGGAGAGTGTGTGGGGCGATGGCAGCCCGGCTGACGTGCTCGCGGGCAGTGGTGTGGGCCGCTTCGTTCCCCTCTAGTGCCTCGTGTCCGGGTACCCACGTTACGCAGGTGTACGGGAGCGGAGTGCTTCGTCGCTTTAGTACCTTGAGTGCATCAGCCAAGATGCGGCCCCTGGAGAAGTTTCTACAGGCGGCCTGAGCGTCGGTGAAAATTGCTGCTGCGTCTGTGCATGTGGTGGTGGCGAGAGCGATTGCTGCTTCTTCCGCCGTTTCCGGGTTGCGCACATTTACGGTTGCCGATGCTAAGTCGCGGCCTCGGGAGTCTACGACGCTGAGAGCGTACGCGTTTCGATGCGGATACTTGGCCGCGTCGGTGTAGTGGGCGTCCGGGTCTTGCTTGAATCTTCGTTTGATGGCGTTGGCTCTAGGTTGCCTTCTACTCTTGTGGTATATGGGATGCATGTTGCGCAGGATGGGTGGAATGCAGAGGGACTCTCAAAGGCCCAATGGGATTCGTTTTTTCTTGTCCATGTCTGCGACGTACGTATCGATGTAGTTCAGGTGTCGGAATACTGATCTCCCGGTGGGTGTGACCTTGAGTCATTCCAGTTGGCTGTTTTTGTGCGCTTCGGCGAGCTGTGTGTTGTGGACGCCCATCTTAAGAAGACGTGTAGTAGAGGCCATGGGGGGGGGGGGGATCCCAGGGCGACTTTGATTGCCTTCTTTATCACGATGTTGATCTTTTCTATTTCTGCGTTCTTTAAAGCCAGGTACGGCATGCCGTATGTGATGCGGCTGGTGAGCAGTGCATGTATTCTTATTAGCGTGTCTGGCTCCTTGAGCCCGCTTCTTTGGCTTGAGATCCTCTTGACGAGGTGCGCGAGTTGCGAAAGGGTGCGTTGTAGTCTTGGTAGGCTGGCCGCTCAGGATTCGTCCTTGTGAATAAGGAGTCCCAGTATTCGTAGCGTATCGACTTTCGGGATTGGCGTCCCGTTGAGGGTGACGCAGGGGTCGGGCTTTTCGTAGCTGGGTAGCCTGCCTCTCGTTCTTGCTTTCAGGACGAGATGCTCAGACTTCTCGGTGGCGCCGCGGAGGCCACAGTTTTGGAGATAGTTTTCGATGGTGTTTAGGGCTTCTTGTAGGGCGCTTTCTTGCCTTCCAATGTTCACAGCTCTGGTCCAGAGCGTGATGTCATCAGCGTACATCGCATGACGGAGATCTGGTATGGTCTCGAGGAGTTTGGGTAGCTTGATCATAGCCACTTTGAAGAGTGGTGGTGAGATGACCGACCCTTGCGGGGTGCCTCTGTTTGGAAGTTGGAAGCTTTCGCCGCGGATGTTACAGATCCCGACGGTTGCCGTGTGGTCGGTCGGAAAGTTTCCGACGTACGCGTAGGTCTTAGTGCCGCAGCCGGTGCCTTCGAGGTTGTTGACGATCAAGTCGTGGCTGACATTATCAAAGGCTCCCTGACGTCTACTGCCTGTATGCAGTACTTGCTTCGATTGATAGGGTGATCGAGGAGGCCTTATTATTGCGATAGCAATTATATGGACACTTCTACCGGATTTCTGCCGTCGCCGTCGCCGTGAGGTTCCCTATAGATAAAATCTTCGCCGCGCGCCGTATGCCCGAGCGGAAGCGTGCGGGGACGCGCGCTATCACGGAGAGCGAACGCACTCAATCACCCACGCGCAAGCAAGGAAGCGGGAAGCCAGCGCCGGAGGGAGCGCGCGGGGGGGGGGGGGGGGGGGCGCACTTCTACGCTGCCAACAACCGCGCTCGTCGCTCGTCCGCACCGTCTCTTATCTCCACACGGCTCTGACCTTTATGCACCGTGCACTCGCCGCTCAGTTTCTGTTGCAGCGATAGACCGCACGTACCTTCGCCCGCTGCTGCGGCGTATATATGCGCTTGCTGCCAGCGTTTTGACAGTCGTTGTCTGCAGTAATTCAGTGTGATCTATTCATGTTTGTTTGTGCGCGCTCACACCACGCTTGTTCAATCAGTTAGTAATAGTCGGGCCACATTTTCCAACGCACGTAGCGCTGCCCGGGTCGGTAGTGCAGCGCTACAGGTGTGTCCCTTCGCACGCGCTGCCCACGGGAAGCGCTTCTCATCAACACCACCGTTTCACACGCGCCTCCTCGTGGTCATCGAGTCTCTCTTCATGTCGGTCTACTTACGCCGCAGCACACCTGCTTACTTAATCAGCTCATGTTTACTACAATTCATATTGCTACCAAAGCCGCTCACCTTACTTCGTATGACATTGCTGTGTTGCTATCGCATTCATTGCTTCGCCCTTAGGGCGAAACTGTGACATTTTTCAGTTCTAAGAGTACGTCCTACGTTGAAAGGTGCTGTCTGAAGCCAAACATGGTGCCCGGTAGGTGGCCGTTTCATTCGAGGTACTAGGCAATGCGGTTGTGCACCATATTGTCACTTGTAGTAGTGGGGACAGTTCAAAAGCAGAGACACAAGAAGAAAGAAGTGCGCGTGCTAACCGCCCCGCTCGATAGTTGCCTCTCGCCGCTGTTTTCGCCAGAGCCCAGCGGCTCTCAATAAACGTCGTCAGCCCCTTTTGAAGACGCGTGGCAAAGTGGTGGAGGTGCTGGGTATTTCTCACTCATGCCACAGACTCCTCCTGGGAGCAGAAGCACCAGCCCTGTGTTAGTCCATACTCTCGTCCATCGGACCAGCCACAGGATCCGGGGACTGCCCCCTGAAGACACCGTAGTGCTTCAGACTACCCCAACCGGTATGGAACGTGCAATGACGAACCGGTATACACTTCAGAACCCGCTGGTGCCGTCTTCGAAGACGTCGAAGACAGGATGACGGACTTCGAGCGCGTCGCCGAATACAACGAATGGGTCGACGCGACTAAACGTAGGAATGTCTACTTTTTCCTCGAGGACGGCGCGCGTACATGGCTTCAAAACCGTCAGGAGCAACTGACGTCGTGGCGCGAGTTCCGCCGTCATCTATTGGACACTTACGCCAGTCCTGATCGCCGCGAACGAGCCGAACGAGCAATTCAGGTCCGCGTTCGTCGAAGATATGACGCGCCTCTTCAGACGAGCAGACCCTGGAACGACCGAGGACAAGAAGTTGCGTCACCTGATGCGAGGGGTGAAGGAGCAGCTCTTCGCTGGTCTGGTGCGCAATCCTCCGAAGACTGTCGCCGAATTTCTATCCGAGGTGGTCAGTATGGAGAAGATGCTTCAGCAGCGCTCTAACTTTTACGAGCGGCAAGTGAATGCGACTACGGACATGTCCACGGCCATCGGAAGCCACAATGACAACCTTCGAGACCCCATCCGCACCGTTGTGCGTGAAGAGATACTGAAGGTTTACGGCACCCCACAAGCCACGGTGAGCTCCATTGCGAGTGTAATAAGAGATGAAGTGAACCAAGCGCTCCGGTCCACCGTTCCTTTTCCTAACACCGCGCCTGCACCTTCTGTGCATCACCGTGCGACCTACGCCGAAGTCTTGCGACAGCCTGCTTCGTCCCCGCCGCTGTTTGTTCAGGCCGCTCATCCGGTTGCACTCCCACCAGCCTAACCGGTGCCATACATCGAGGAACGACGCACGCCTCCACCGTTTCCCCATGCCGCTTCTCCGGTTGTGCTTCCGCAAGAGCGACCAGTGCATTACGCCGATGATCGACGCATGTCCCCTCGGAAGTCAGACGTTTGGCGCACTCCGGATCGCCGTCCTCTGTGTTTCCACTGTGGTGAGGCAGATCATTTGTACCGCCAGTGTCCACACCGACGCCTCGGGTTGCGGGGCTTTTCCGCCTATTCGCCGCCACCCCGACTGGGCCAACGAACTCGGGACATCGAGGATTATCTGGCTCAGCAACGCATGCCACCGCCTACCGGGCGGCAGTCACGCTCGCCGTTGCCAAGGCGATTTTCACCATCGCCCCAGCGCTATTCGAGCGGACGGTCGCCAAGTCCCCGCCGGGAAAACTAACTACAGCGACCTTTGGGGGCGAGGCCGGTGGCAGTCGACGCGCTGAAGACCTCCGATCGACGCGAGTAAACAAGGGTACCGGTCCGACATCAACTGCAGCTGAACGGAATGACCGGTTTTCGCTCGACATACTGGTGGTGATCGACGGTTATGCGGTTAGCGCTTTAGTGGATACCGGAGCGGACTATTCTATATTAAGCGGGAAGATGGCGACGCTTCTGAAGAAAGTAGTTACCCCTTGGCATGGCTCACAGATTCGTACGGCTGGCGGTCACGTCGTTACTCCACTGGGATCCTGCACGACAAGAGTTCGAATTCGAGGATCGACATTCGTGGCGAGTTGCCTTGTCCTGCGCGAATGCTCCCGCGACGTCATTCTCGGAGTTGACTTCCTGCAGGAATACGGCGCTGTTATTGACTTACGGGGCGGTGTAGTCACCTTCTCAGCCGACCAAGCAATCGACACAAACGACGACAAATGACGTGGCGACGCGCTACGTGTTTCCGCCGAAAGTGTTACGCTTCCTCCACGAGCCAGTGTTCTTGTCGAAGTGATGTGCGGTGGAATGCGCGAAGGTGGAGTGGTCGCAAAAAGTAACTTAGCGCATCTACTGACACAAGGTGTTTGTGCGGCCAGGAGTGTGCTACAGCTTCGTGATGGCCGATCTAAGTTGCTAGTCACCAACTTTAGTAACGAGCATCGACACCTCTTCCGCGGTACTTCGATAGCGTTTGCCGAAGAAATGGAACACGTTGCTGAATGTTTTGCCCCTGAACCAGTGAGGCTGGCTGACAAGTCACTGGGCACCGTCGATATTAATCCCGAGTTATCTAACGACAAACAGGCAGCGCTGCACGAGCTCTTGCTTGAATTTAGGGCATGCTTCGCAAGCTCGTCTAAGGTACGCCAGACTTCGGTTACAAGGCACAGGATCATCACATGCGACGACGCACGCCCGATACACCAGCAGCCTTACCGCGTGTCGGCAAAGGAACGCGCAGCGATTCGTACGCAAGTACAAGAGATGCTTGAAGACGGCGTGATCGAACCTTCCAACAGCTCATGGTCGTCTCCGGTCGTTCTTGTCAAAAAGAAAGACGGAACGCTACGCTTTTGCGTCGACTACCGGAAGCTCAACAACGTAACTAAAAAGGACGTGTACCCACTGCCACGTATCGACGACTCGTTAGATAGACTGCGGCGTGCCCAGTACTTTTCGTCACTCGATTTGAAAAGTGGATACTGGCAGATCGAGGTAGACGAACGAGACCGCGAGAAAACTGCCTTTGTGACTCCCGACGGCCTTTACGAATTTCGAGTGCTCCCTTTCGGTTTGTGTTCAGCCCAGCAACTTGGGTGTTCTCTATGTCGTGTTCTTGCGCTATTAGAGTTTTCTTGACTAGTATGGCGGTGCGTTGGGTTTGTGCATAAGTGGTGTATCCTTGCAGTAGGACAATCTGCGTGTTGGTTTCTTGTAGTGCTATGACATCGGGTTGATTCAGCTTGATGAATTCTTGCAGGCTGGCGTGTCGAGGGTGGTACGATCGACAGTTCCATTGCCATATGAGTATAGTTGAATGCTGGATCTTCGCCTTGTGGTTTGGGGTCGCCATCGTTGATGGATTAGAATTCGCGTCGGCGATCGCGAGTGGACGAGATGGAGCGGCAGTTGCTGTGGCTGTTCGCCCGCGCTTTCTTCCGAGTCATGTGGCGCGAATTGTCGAGCTGTGCATTGGTGACGTATTGCGATAAAATTGTTGAGCTGTGGCGCGACACTATCGATCTTGGCGTTTAGCGTGGGGATCTTGTTTTCGAAGGTTGCGGCTGTTTTAAATGCGAAGCATTTCTTGGCAAACATTTGCCACTTTGGCAGTATCTATCTATCTAACTATCTATCTATCTATCTATCTATCTATCTATCTATCTATCTATCTATCTATCTGTCTATCTATCTATCTAGCCACCTTCGTCTTGGTGCTTTCATGGTCGTATCGTTATTTTGTTATATCGTTATTTCGTTATTCATGACATGAATATCATGACATGTGTGTCATGTAGGTCATGAAACAGGTGCCTACGTCTTGGTGCTCTCATGGTCGTTTCGTTAAATTGATATGTACCAAAATTGGCATAGTATGAAAACACTGTATGACGAATCTAAGTGATAGGGCTTGACATGAATGTGATGACATGCGTGTCATGTAGGTCATAAAACAGCCGCTTACAATGACAATTACCCAGCGAAAAAACAATAACACTCAAAAACCACTGAAATGAGTTCGGACGTGGATACTAAGTGAAGGCAACACTAAAGGATAATGGCAGAATTCATAGTCATGAGCATGACTCAGCAAAAGAATATTAACACTCAAGAACCACTGAAATGTGTTATGACGGTACTAAGTGATGGAATCGCTAAACGATGATGGTAAAAGTCATAGTCATGAGTATAACTGAGCAAGAATGACTCAGCGAAAAAGATTAACACTCAAAATCCACTGAAATGGGTTCTGACGTGAATGGTGAAGGAAACACTAAAGGATGGTGGTAGAAGTTATAGTCATGAGCATGACTCAGCAAAAACGTCAAAGACTCAGCGAAAAAATAATACTCAAAAGTCACTGCACTGGGTTCTGACGTGGGCAATAAGTGAAGGAAACACTAAAGGATGAATGAATGAATTGTTTTTATTTCTTTTCACCTTTTTTAGAATGAAAAAGAGGAGACAGGACTAAAAGCTGGGGTACAGCTTGACGAGGGTCCAATCCCCTTATACGTTTGACAGCAGAGCACTGCACAAACACTTGCAACAAAATAATATTGGAAACAAAATGCACTTTCAACCAAAAGAAAAATCTAGTATAAAAATGGCACAAATACATACATACTTATATACACATACAATTTCGCATGTATACATATATACACACATGCAGATACATGCCATATACACAAACAATGCACACCGATGTATATACACGTTTGTACAGGTGTGCTAACACACACTCATGACTGTTATATGTGAACAAAAATGTTATGAGATACTAGTCTATTTGGCATCACTGACAGAATAGTCTTATTTCATTATTGGAGTTGCGTAAAGGATCAAAATCTTCCTGTGTGAGTTGATTAAGTAGAATGCGTACTGTATGTGTTAATGATTGTTTATCGTAATTGGTCCGAGGTGTGCGGATGTGCCATTCCTCTTGATGCCTAGTATAGAGCACTGCACGGGCTCGGGCTTAACCGAAAGCCCGGGCCCGGCCCGGGCTGTTCTACAGTTTAGAACAGTGTTAGAACAGTTTATTCACGGGCTCGGGCCGGGCTCGGGCTCGGCGGGTGCTTTTTGACCCGGGCCCGGGCCGGGCTCGGGCTTTCTGGTGGCGTGCATGTAACGTGCAGCGAGTTATTCTCGGGCGTCTCAACTCTGAAAAACATTATTTTTCGGTCTCGGGCCGGGCCGGGCGGGTAACGTAGATTATTTCCGGGCCCGGGCCGGGCCCGCGTCTCGCCATGAAAGTTTTGATCGGGCTCGGGCGGGCCGCCCAACGTAAAAACGGGCCCGGGCCGGGCCCGGGCTGAAAAAAATCGGCCCGTGCAGTGCTCTAGCCTAGTATCACGGATGCTACGGTTTGCTTTTAAATCGGCCAGCGAAAACACAATAGATTTATTAGACTTCATATATGACCTGTAGCTCAAAATTAAACGATAGTTGTATAAACAGATTACAGGCAAGATTTCAAACTTTGTAAACAGATTTGTCGTAGAAAATAAACTAGGAACACTGGCAATGTATCGCACTGCTCTTTTCTGGAGCAAATGCAATTTCGTAAGGTTTACCTTGCTAGTAGTGCCCCCAACGAGGTTACAGTATTGCAGAAATGACAATACTAAAGTATTATAAAGTAAAATTTAAATTTTGACATGAAGAAAGGATTTCAATCACCCTATTCTCCCTGCAGCAGATTAAGCTTTTTACTTACATGTTCCCCGGGATCATTCCAACTTAAGTCTTTAGTGAATGTTACGCCTAAGAACGAGACCGTGTTACCAATTTCTAATTGATCCGTATCTATTTTCATGTTTATTGAACTTCGTACTTTTTTTCCTCTTTGCATATAGACACCAACTTTTGTCTTGCTGGTATTTATTCGCAAGCAGTTTGCATCAGCCCAATCTTTAAATTCTCTTAACGCTGTGTTCCGCTGAAGCTGTAGTTCAGTTTCTGACGTAGCAGTAATAAACATTGCTGTATCATCAGCATAAGAAATAAATTTTGCCTGTTCTGAACTTTCTGGCATATCGTTTACAAACATGAACAGGAGTGGTCCAAGGATGCTTCCCTGCGGCACTCCAACTCTTACAGCCCGAAGACTGGACTTTTCACTTTCCAACTCTACATATTGTGCTCGATGCGATAAATAAGATTGAAAGAGCTCCAACGCGATACCATGGATACCATAGGCTAGCAGCTTAGCGAGTAAAATTTTATGATTTACAAGATCGAATGCTTTGGAAAATCTATATATATATATATTCCCATAAGTAATATTTTATTGTTGAACGCTTGTAGAATGGTTTCTTTATGAATTAAAAGAGCTGTTTCGGTGGAGTGATGCTTCCTAAAGCCATGCTGGAAATCACCTAACATTATGTTTTGTCAAGATATTATACTATTTTAGCATGAATTATTTTTCAATGCCTTTTGAAAATACTGGTAGGATCGAAATTGGACGATAATTGCCTAGCAATTTTTTGTCACCTTTTAAAATACAGGCTGCACTCGAGCAATTTGCATGTATTTCGGAAATTGGCCACACGATAGAATCAAGGTGTAAATGAGAGTAAAAACAGGACAAATGATGTCAAGGACATGCTTTACAGGTCCAATTTGAACACCATCTCTGTCCAGCGAATTATTTTTAACAGCGCTTATTAAAGAAACAACCTCAGCACAATTCGTAGGAGTGAAGAAAAATGATTTCGCACTCATGTTTTTAATGGGCAAAGCATCATAATGATTACTCTGTAAATCACTACCGGGATTAACTTGGTGAACAAAGAAATCGTGACAAGCATCTGCTAGTGCTGCGCCACATAGCTGTTTACCTTGATGTAGAAAGTTTTTTGGGAATAAGTAGGAAGTTATCGGGATAGTGGTAGAAGTCATAGTCATCAGCATGACTCAGCGAAAATAGCAATGACTCAGCGAAAAAAGAAAAACACTCAAAAAACATTAAAATGGGTTCTGGCGTGGGTACTAAGGGAAGGAAACACTAAAGGATCCTGGTAGACACCATAGTCATGAGCATGACTCAGCAAAATGACAATAACTCAGCGAAAAAAGATTATTACTCAAAAACCAATGGAATCGGTTCGGATGTGGTACTAAGTGAAGGAAAAGGCTGAAGGTCAATGGCTGAAGTCATAGACATGAGCATGGCGAAGGCTTTCGCCTTAAGGTCTCCTAGGCGTTGCTAAAGGGACTCCTGAGGACTCGTAACGTGAATGTCATGACATGCGTGTCATGTAGGTCATGAAAAAGCCGCCTACGTCTTGGTTCTCTCATGGTCGTTTCGTTAACTTGGTAGGCTCCCCGCGCACTGCTTCGCATAACATCGATTCCCACAGGGTGTGGGATCTGCCGGCTTCGACTGCTGATTGGACGATGTATGTTTTCCATCGTGGCGTGAATCTTGTTCATAAAGGCTTCTTGATATATCAGGCACGTTGCATCTACTATGGCTTCGACAAGAGCCTTGGTCAGCGTCGTTCCCGACTGTCTGTTCATGTTTTCGAGCTCCTGGCATTTTTGATGCAGCTTGTCTGTGAGTTCTTGTTGTTCCTTGCATTTTTGGAGCAGTTTATCGTTGATCTCTTGCCGTCTCTGTTGACTGCGGAGTAGTTTGCCTATGAGGTTTTGCTGGCTTTGTAATTGGCTGTGCTGATTCTGCAGTTTGCTCTGTTGGTTCTGCTGTTGGTTTTCGAGGACCCGTATGGTTGCGGCTTCGGTCGACGAGGAGTCCAAGCTGCTCGTACCACTCGAGGCGCTCGAGCCACTTGCCACGTCAGCGTAGCTCGCGCGCTTGGCCAAGCGGGAGCGCCAGCGAGAGGTAGAGCTGGAGCGCGAGGCATTTTGCAGTAGTGACTTGGACCTGCTGCACCTTGGGGAGCTGCCCGCACTGATACTGCTCGAGCTGGTGGCCGAGGTGCCCAGCTCCGGGAACTCTTCAATGCTGAAGCTCCGACGGTTGTCTCTTTCTTGGAGCCTGTTGAGGCGCTGTTGTCGTATATTGTAAGGTGGTTGGTTTGGCTTCCGTCTCTTCTCGCACTCTGTACTTGCAGTTTCGTGCCCTTCTCCGCAGAGCTTGCAGGTTGGTTTGCAATCGTGGTTTTGTGGTTGTGCGGTCTGGCCGCATTTGTAGGAGAAATCCGGGACAGGTCTCGGACAGACATCTTGACGGTGCCCTGTGGTGCCACAGGTGCGGCAGTACTGCATTGACTTTCGATATGGTCTGCAGCGGAAGTCAATGCTCTGGATGATCATGTAGTAGGGAACGTGCGATCCTTCGAAGAATACGACTGCCGTGGTCGACTGACCCATCATTCGAGCATGAAGAACGGTGTAGCTTGACGGTGCTCGGATTCCTGCCATGAACAGCAATTACCACCCCATTTGGCGTCTTTGAATTTTTGAGAATGCCATTCGGGTCTCCGAAACGCTGCACAGACATCACAGCGTTTATCGACACAGTCACACGTGGTCTGCCGTTCGTGTTCGCCTACGTTGACGACCTGCTTATGGCAAGCTCATCCCACGAAGAGCACCTCCAACACCTTCATCAGCTATTTGAGCGATTATCAGCTAATGGTATTGTTGTCAACACCGCCAACAGTGAATTCGGAGTACCATCACTTGATTTTCTCGGCCATCGCTTGAACAACAAAGGTATCCGCCCTCTTCCTCACAAAGTGCAGGCCATCATGGAGTTCCCCAAGCCAGCTTCAATCACTAAACCCCGCCAATTTCTAGGCCTGGTAAGCGTTGACCGCCGATTTATTAAAAACTGCGCTATGCTCCTTGAACCTCTCGAGCACTTGCTCTTTGGTAAACACTCGTCAACTGCACTAACCTTGGACACCGCGGCAGCCAAAGCGTTCAATTCCATCGAGCATGCTTTGACCGACACCAGACTGCTGTCTTATCCCAACCTGAGCTACCCGTTGTCACTCATGACGGATGCCTCCAGCTCTGCGGTCGGGGCTGTACTGCAGCAAAAGGTGATCGGTGGGTGGCAGCCCCTCGACTTTTTCTCGAAACGCATGACGCCCGCCCAAACACGCTACAGTGTTTTCGGCCGTGAGTCGCTTGCCATATTTCCACCGTGAGGCGTGTCCGACGCTTGCTTGAAGGCCGCTCGTTCACAATCTTCACTGACCACAAGCCTCTCACCTATTCAATTGGTCACTCCGAATCGCTGTACGCTCCACGTGAGGTGCGTCAGCTCGCGTACATTTCAGTTCTCAACAAACATATGCCACGTCAGCGGCATTGACAACTCACCTGCCGACGCCCTCAGTCGCGTGGATGCTATCACACGCAGTCGCTCCAAGAGCTCTACGTCAACATAATTCCCTTTCTACCTCCAAAAATTGGCTACAGAACAAGCAAGTGATTCTGAGCTCCGTCATCTACGCTAAGCGTCAATATCTCTTCAGCTTGAATCAAACACCATGGAAGACGTGCCAATTGTTTGCGACACCTCCACCGGCGCACCTAGACCTTACCTAACCGCCTCTTTCCGCAAGAAAATATTCGACGCTTATCACACTCTTTCTCACCCAGGCATTCGCGCATCCCAAAAGCTTGTATCATCACGTTTCGTCTGGCCGGGCATGAACGGGAACATCAGGAGCTGGGTCCGCTTGTGCTCGCCTTGTCAACGCGCGAAATTTCAACGGTACCCTGTTCCCCCGACAAAGCCTTTCTTGCAACCTGACGAACGTTTCACCATTGTGCACGTCGACATCGTCGGCCCGCTACCCCCGTGCCAAGGCTATCGCTATCTTCTGACATGTGTCACCGTTTTACCCGCTGGCCCGAAGCGACACCCATTCCCCACATGTCTGCAGCCACGGTCGCCGCAGCCTTTGTCTCGACTTGGGTATCGCGATTAGGCTGCCCAACAGAAATTGTCACTGATCGTGGACGTCAATTGGAATCGTCCCTGTTCGCAGAGCTCCCTCTACTTCTCGGAACAGCACGCTTGCGAACTGCCTCGTACCATCCTCAAACAAATGGCCTCGTCGAGAGATTCCATCGCCACCTCAAGGCAGCACTCACAGCGCACGCCTGCCCTAGCAAGTGGGTTGACAGACTTCCGCTCAAGCTTCTCGGAATTCAATCTGGCTTCAATGATGACCTCTCCTGCACCACTGCAGAACTTGTTTACGGCATATTGCTTCGCCTGAAAGCCGACGTCTTCGAATAAAACACCCCCACCTCCTCCTCTCTAACAGCAAGCGAGTACGTCGACCAGCTTCGCGATGTCTTCTGAAACCTCCGTCCGCAGCCTACACGTTTGAACAAACCCCGTGCAGTGTACATCCGTTGTTGCAGTGTACAAACCCCGTGCAGACAGCCACACATGTTTTTTGTGCGGTACGGCCCTGTGCGCCGCTCGCTTCATCCCACTATCTCGGACAATTCCCTGTTGTAGAACGTTTCCCTTCAAACTTCGTCGTCGGCGTAAATGGGACACGAGATCCCATTGCACTTGAGCGACTTAAGCCAGCATTCAGTGAAGCCCCCGAACTTAATTATCTCGCTGTGCCTTCCTTCCCTGGGCATGCGGACGCCGCGTTGCAAGTGCGCTGTTCGTCACCTCCTATTCCTCGCGTTCACTGGGCTGCCAGTTGTGCATTGTGAACATCGTTCGTCGCTTCAGCTTCCACTCTAAGGGGGGAGCAATCTGTAGCGGCGCGGCGATGGCGCACCACCCCTGCAGCCATAAACAACTCCGTGGGGCGTCCCGCGGGCCTGCCGTGAACGGACCTTCGTGAGTGCTGCACACCAGACGCACGGACACATTATCCGACCCGCCGTGCCGAACGTCGTTCAGTGCACGAGTACACTCCGTTATAGGATACCGGCAGCACATGTCTACTCAGGACGTGTTGTTCCAACTACAGGAAGATATCACCCGAGAACCAAGCATGGCCCAATTAAGAGCCATCCTTGCAATAGATCTTAGAAAGGCTTTCGATTATGTGACACACGACAGCATGCTACAGGAACTTGCAGCTACTGCATGTGGCACAAAACTATACAATTAAATGCGTAACTTTCTGAAGAATAGCACCTTCACGATAAGCGTAGGTAGCATAACGTCAAAGGCTTACCCGCACCCTCAGAAAGGCATACGGCAAGGATCAGTCATATCCCCCACGTTGTTCAAACTTGCCATGTGTAGAATACACAGGGCACTACAACAAGTTCCAGACATCAAATACACAATTTATGCCGATGATATCACGATCTGGATAAAAAGAGGATCCCCAGGTCTCATACAAGACACCCTTCAACAGGCTTTCAACAACGTTCAGGCTGCGGCGGCACAAATTGGACTTCGATGTGCTCCGGAAAAAAACAAACTCCGCATATCCACGAAGTGAATGATGATGAGTGGGCGAAGCACCGGCTGGGGGATCATTCGGGCTAAACGCCGGAAGTGTTCTCCGGAAGCCGGAGCCAGAAACGGAAGTGGAACCGGAAGCCGGCTTCCGGAAGACAGAGTGTGGCGTACATATACTATATATATATATATATATATATATATATACAGGGTGTTTCAGCGAACACTTTCATAATTTATGTAAGGATGCCTGTGGCAGATAGCCCAATTCTAGTTAATGAGCTGGTCTACCCGAAGACGCGGACATTATTTGCACAATAAATTGAAATGCGTAATCGACTAATTCGCAAAAATTCACTAATGAAGTTTTTAACTAATTACCTGATGGCCCCCATTGCAATTTACAAATTGTAGCCGTGGAGTTCGGAAGGCCGATCCACTTGGAATTATTTCTCAGGATGCCACCAGTTTCGAGATATTAATTCCTGAACTTTGCGGAGAAATGCATTGGCGCTCCAGTTAATTTTGTGCTTCAATGCATAAAGCGACGTTTTGTTAAGAAACTAACTGGAACGCCAATGCATTTCGCCGCAAACTTCGGGAATTATTATCTCGTAACTGGTGTTATCCCGAGATTTCATTCCAAGTGGATCCGCCTTGTGAACTCCGAGGCTACAATTTGTAAATTGCAATATGGGCCATCAGTTAATTAGTTAAAAAGTTAATTAGTGAATTTCTGTTAATTATTCGATGATGCATTTTAATTTCTTGTGCAAGTAATGTCCGCCTCTCCGAGTAGACCAGCTCATGAACTAGAATTGTGCTATCTGCCACAGGCAACCTTTAAGAATTTTTGAAAGTGTTCGCTGAAACACCCTGTATATACTGTACATGTGTACCGTATATACAGCGCTTATATAGCCCTTGTGCACCGCAGCGCCCTTAGCTTGGACGAGAGAGAGAGAAAGAGAGCGCGCGCGTCGGGAACAAGAAAGAGAGCACAGCTGCGCCTCTAGCGGGAGCGGCGAGTACTAGCGTGGCTACGACGGTGCGACGGCGGTCAAGGCTCGACCCTAAGGAGCTTCGCCCTTAAAATAAGGACTTCTAGTGCACAACCTCAGGTGGAAACCCCCATGCATCAGAATTATGTGTGAGAACACACCCATACCTCAGCCCAAATGTCTTATTCTAGGGCTCCATGTACAGAAAGACGGTGGCCCCGCCGCAACTAAACAACACTTGCTTAGACAAGGAGAGCAAGTTATTCACATGATGTGAAGGGTGTCTAATAGAAACCGTGGACTAAAAGAAGCAGACATGCTACGCCTTCGCGACGCGCTACTCATATCCAGACTTCGATACCATTTGCCTTACACCAATCTCCACAAAGAAGATGCGGCACGCATCGATGCGTTAATTCGCAAGGCTACCAAGCTAGCATTGGGACTCCCCGTCAGCACGAGCACACTACTACTTACCGACACGGGATGTCGCAATACCAACACCTAAATAATCACCATTCACAAATGGACGCAAGAACTCCAACACCAACAGACTGCGCAGGGTAGACACATACTTCACAGTGTGGGCTTTCAACCATCACCCACACCCGTACCAGCCGCACTGTCACTTCCACCGCAAACTAGGTCACTGCTCAAGATCGCACCACTCCCCAGACACATGCACCCCGTGATTAATAAGGCTAGGCGGACACAGCGAGTAGCATACTTCAAAAGATACATATAGGACGCCACCCATACGGCACATATTACTATACAGATGCTAACGTTCAAAACGAAAGAACTGCTATAGCGGTGGTAGATCACACACTTTGGACGATACACAGTGAATTAATTTCAAATACTGATACGACCACAGCAGAACTACAAGCGGTAGTAGCAGCGAACAACATCTCCCAGTAACACTCATCACTACACGCATCATATTTGCTTATTCAATATCAGCATGTAGAAAACTTATGAATGACGACTTACCTAAACATATTACACAACATGTTACAAGAATGTCTGCATCGGCAGGTATAGATTGTCTGGATTCCTGTTCATGAGCGGATGGTGGGGAATGAACGAGCTAATCTGCTTGCATGCGATATGATGCTCCAGGCTCCCAACATCCCTCGGCCATATCTATTCACCTCACCAACGCATCCACCACAATTGCACCCATTTAGGGACGAGCGCAGGATATACCATAAGCTACACCAAGACATTACAAGGACACAGGGCACACACATCCGACAAGCCCAGACGAACACCCTGCTCACCAGCACGGAAACACCTCCTCCAAGACATACTTACTGAAGACCTCATTCACTGTAGCCGCTGTGGTGCCTGTCCTCCCAACACATCACATACCGTACGGCAATGCCATCCAAAAACTACCCCCCTTAACCAAACCTTCATCCCTCCCACCTGCCCCTTCCTCCGAGTGGCTGACCGCCGCAACCACCCTCCACGACCAGCGATTCCTTGCGGACTTCATCGACCACGATTGAGAATTTTTCTTGCCGGTTCATGAACTCGGCCTTTGGAGCAGTTGCTGATTGCAGTTTTGGAGCTCTCTGAGAATTACCACGGCATCAGTGGTGGAGATGGTCAGGGCTATGGCAGCCTCTCCCGTCTCTAGGGACGTGCGTGACTGTATTGTGGCTGCTGTGGTGTAGCGAAGCTGATGTGACATTACACTAACAGCCTATAGGCCGGTCTGTGTGGATAGCTAGCGGCGTCGACACACACCGTGAGGCGGTCGTGCTTGTGTTGCTTGTACAGGGTTCTTGCCCCGGCCTGTCTGCGCGCCTCGTGAAGCACGGGGTGCATGTTTTTAGGCTGGGGGAGGATAGCGAGGCAGTTCTGTCTGATGGCACGGAACATGTTTGATCTTCCTCGGAGGTCGGGCTTAGTCCTAGTTTGTCCAGGATGTGCCGTCCTGTGGTGGTAGAGGACAACCTCTCGATTTGGGCTGTGCGGTGGGCTTCCGGGAGCTCATCAAGTGTGTTATGTATCCCCATGCGAAGGAGGCGCTCATTTGGCGTGTGCCTGGGGAGGTTAGGCGCTGTATTGTACGTTTGGCGTATAAGGGCATCCACTTTTTCCTTTTCTGCCCGGGTGAGATGTAAATATGGGAGCGAGTATACTACTCTGCAGATGACAAACGCCTGCACTAACCTTCTCAGGTCATGCTCTCGCATCCCATTGGGTCTAGTGGCTATTCGCCTGATCACGAGCATATTGTGTTGTACTGTGGTAGTGAGATTGGTTACGGTTGCTGTGTGTTTGCCGTTATTCTCTATGACCATGCCAAGCACTCGTAGCTTTGTGACCTCTGGAATGGAGCACGTCCTCATGTGGATACGGATGCTCGGGACTGGAGTTGGGTCTGTGCGACTCCTGGGATGGTGGTGAAGAAGAAGTTCCCCACCGGTGAACTTCTTGTACCCCTTTAGTACGCCTACTGGTAAGGTAGCCTCCATGTCGCCTATGTTGCATGTGGTGGTCCACAAGGTAATATCGTCTGCGTACAGGGAGTGCGAGAGGTTGGGAATGTTCGCCAGCGGTCTGGCCATGGGAATGAGAGTGAGATTGAAGAGGAGTGGCGAGAGCACTGATCCTTGCGGCGTGCCTCTGCTACCCAGCTGGAGCTTATTTGTTGTTAGTTCTCCCACAGTCAGGACCGCAGTCCTGGCCTGTAGGAAAGCTGTGAAATAGGCACGAGTTCTCCCGCCTACGTGCACATCGGATAAGGCCTTCAGCACTGCGGTATGTTCCACATTGTCAAAGGCCTTGGTGAGGTCGAGTGCTGGTATGGCTATTGTGCATTTCGCATGTCAGGGGTGCAGGACTTCTTCAGAGAGCTGAAGAATGAGGTCTTGTGTGGATAGATGACCACGGAAGCCAATCAGTGTGTGAGGGAAGAGATTGTTCGTTTGTATATGGTGTTGGAGTCTTTCTAGTATGACATGTTCGAAGAACTTACCGAGACATGACGTGAGTGAAATGGGCCGTAGATTATTTGAAATCTAGCAGCTTGCCTGGCTTGGGAATAAACGTGAAATTTGCATGAGTCCACTGTGCTGGGAGGGTTCGTGCGGCCCAGTGTGAGTTAGAGTTGGGTGATCGCCTGTATCGATCTGTCATCAAGGTTTCAAAGAGCTTTGTTGGTGATCTTATCCTCCCCTGGAGCAGATGTGGTTCTGAGCTTATGTAAGGCTGCCCGGACTTTCCAGACTTCCCAGACATTCCCAGTGCTGTCTGCATCCAGTTCTGGGTTGTCCTGGCTGGTGTAAGGAGGTAAGGAGACCCTTGTGCTGTCCGCCAGATATTGGGTTTGCAGAGAGTCCAGCAGTGCTTGGTCTTCCGCTGGGTTGCTGTGAAGCAACCACGAAAGACTCTTGTGCTGTTGGATCTTGGATCGGGGTTTAGCAGGCATCGAAGGAATGACCATGTGTCCTTTACCGGGCCCAAATTAGCACTCGTGCGTTCGCCCAGCTGCCTACACTGTTGGCATGTTAGGTGCGTCGCGTGCTCTTCTATTTTCTTGAGAAGGGCCGCGGTTCGGGTTTTGAGTTTGCGATTGTGCTTATTGGCTAGCCAGCGTTTCTGTAAACTGTTGTGTGCCTCCCACATTTGTAAAAACCTACTGTCTGCGAGTTCTGAGTTTGATGTGGTTGGTACCTGGGATGTGACCTTTGTGGCGTCTCCCAGCAGCAGCTGTACCCACGTGTCCAGATTATCGGTGGTTTTAGTTGCGGCTGCTCTAATCTTGCGAAACCTGCCACAGTCAGCAATGCGATTTGGCGGCGTTGTGTCTTAGAGAGCGTGCGGGTAGGGATATGGGTCCTGAGGATAAAGTGGTCACTGCCCAATGAGTTTAGCGTGCTGAGCCATGTAGCATTGGGTATGAGCTTAGTGAGAGTAAGGTCCGGGTTTGTGTTATGTTAGACACTGTTGCCTATCCTTGTGGGAAAATATAGATCGTGGAGGAGTGAGAGCCCCTCATTTTGTATGAATGTCCATAGAGTGGTACCCTTCCTGCTGTTCTTTTTGTATCCCCAGCTAGTATGATTTGCGTTGAAGTCGCACACTATTACTAATGGGTTGCTTCCACAGTTATCTAAAGTTTTGCGTGCCAGCGTTGGTAGCGGGGACGCAGGGCCCTTGGAGGGGGGGGGGGGGGCTGGAGATGTTGAGCAGAAAAAGACTGGTGTCGTGCCTTTGTCATGGAAGGAGTTATACCAGCAATCCATCAATGTCCGGAATTTCAAGTGGATGGAGTGTAGCTGTATAATTTTGGTGTGCCAATGTGGCTACCATGATGGTGGTCGCATGGGCTGTCTCTAAAGGTGTGTAATTAAGGAGGTTTGCGGGTCCTTGTGTTTCCTGAAGTGCTATGATTGTGGGTGTTTGATTTGTGGACAAGGACTGTAGGTGGAGTGGCAGGTTGCTGCGCTTAGCCCTGTAACTCCTGCAGTTCCACTACCATACCAGTGCCCCGTTAAGGTGTGCTGCCGTGACGATGACTGTGGAGGGATTCGGCTACAGAGGCAGAGGCTGTAGAATTTGAAGGTAGCAGCCTATTGAGCTGAGTTTTTATCTGAGGCACGGTTGCTTGCTGGGTGACCTGCCGTTGCTCTAGCGCCGTGAGTATATTAGCTATGTCTGCCATCCAAGCAGCATTGTTTTTCTGCAAGACCATGAGGCTTTGTTGCATGCTTTGGATAGCGTTTGCCAAGCCCGCCATATAAATGGATTCGTTTTTAGAATTGTCTCCACTGCCGTAAGTCTGCGCATGGCGCTTCTGGGGGGGTGTCCTGGTGAGGGACGTTGCGCGGGATCGCGGTGGAGGGTTAGATGCCTGAGGCGCAGGGGGTGGAGGGGGCCTGAAAGAGAGAGCATTTGCAAGGGCTGGTGAATTAGGGGAGCCGGTTCTACGCGTATGCATGTCGCGCAGTAATTGAATTTGTTCACTTAGTTCGGTGATATCGGCACTTCGTTTTTGAAGCTGAGCCCTGAGCTCTTTATCCTCCCACTCGAGAGACGGAGACCGCAGCCCCCAGCTCACCTGTTTCGTGGTCTGAGTATTTGCCATAGGTACAGGAGCGTAGGAGGTGGAGCAGCTCCGGGTCCGGCCACACCCTGTAGTAGATGCGGAACTGTACCTGGTCCTGGACTGCGTCCTGGAACGGGAGGCGCTCGCCGTCTTCTGCTGGGGGTACGAGGGAAGCCTCGTGCGACTGCGGCAGCTGCGTCGGTGGGTGTAGTCAGGCTTAACATTTTGCTCGGTCACCAGGGTCACTTTGTCGGTAGCGGGTGGAGAATTGTACTTGCCGGTGTGGTCAAACCGCACTTTACACTTTTTGGACCTCGTGAAGTGCACCTCTCCACAGAGGATGCACCTAGCGGTATAGGTGGGTGATTCGACGAGTTGTTGCTCCACTCCGCATCGCGGGCAGCGCTTTCTCTTGGGGTTCGGACACCAAGGGGCACAGAGGTCCACTCTGTGCCCTGCCCTCCAGCAGTTGTGACAAGCCTCCACTTCGGCCTTGAAAGGATGGCAGGCATATTGAGTCCCATAGAAGTTAAGCTGCTTCAGGAGCGCTTGCACGTTGATGAAGGTGATAAGGGTAGACTTGGTTTTGTCCAAAGGTCTTGTGTCAGTGATTGTGTACTGGGAGCTCTTATTTATGGCTTCGAAGTCTTGGATGATGTATTTTTCGGGTTGATTGTAGAGCGCATTGTAAATGATGCCACGTACCGCGTCGTCAGGGGCGGCCACGTAAGCGCGGAGTGGATATTTCACGGTGCCTAGTAGCAAAGAGTCCACAGCCACATACCTCGTCGCTCCGACCTTGGCAGGAGTACTGACCGTGAACGAGTTATTGAATGGGTTCAGGCGCAGTTTGTCCTGCTGCCGGGTGGTGTTATGGTCAGTGCGGGTGGCCGCGCACACGAGTGGGAGAAGCACTCCGCCGTTGCACTGTGCGTACGACAGTGCAACGGCGGAGTGCCTGATCTTGAGGTCCGTTTTGGGTAGCTTGCGTAGAGGAGCGTGCCTTTTAGTTTGCCGGAAGCCAGTGGAGCCGTCGCCGGGGGGGGGGGGGGTGTTGAACCGGAAGCACTGCCGGTAGAGCCAGCCGGTGGCGCTGGGTAGCGGTGTCGACGCCGCGTGTTGGATGTTGGGGTAGGCAGCTTTCCGGGCTTCCAAGGCCCTCTCCCACCTTGGGTCACTTTCGAATTCTTCTGGTGTGATATTTTCTCCTTCGACACAGTAGGCCATCTCCAAGGACGACTCCATGGCGCCGAACGGGTCGAAACAGACGCCGGTAAGCCAAGACCTTACCGGCTGTCTCGGCGTGGTGCTCGTTGCGTTAGGCGTAAAGAACGTCAAGCCCGTTGGCTGCCGCGTCAGATGCAAAAACTCTTCTCGGGCACAAAATCCCGTCGGAAAGTTCAGAAAAAGGTGACGACGGGTGCCGGGCACGTTCACTGACCTTTCGGGAACGGTTTCAGAGCATTTACGGTGAAATATCGCCCTTTTCGGTGAAACATTAACGGAGCCTATATGAGGTGCGTCCGCTCTGCTCCACCGCTGGTGGCGTTTCCCACCACGCAGGCCACCCGACTCGTGACAATATATTAACAGCGAAGCTGTTTAAGCCAGCCGTAATTTGGGGTGCGTAGCCGTGGTAGCCATGACAACCCGGAGTAGTAGTAGTAGTAGAGGTTGAGGAAAAGAGAAAGATGCATGTTCCTGTAGTCCTTATAGGGAGCACGGTTCAGCATCTGAGGGGCGGGGAAGGGGGATAGAAAGTAGGAAAACTGGAAGAAGGGGAGAGAGAGGGTAGCCGTCATCAGCTCCGCGTCCGGGTCTGCTTGCCGGCGTTGCCGTACTGCTGCAGCTTCGCGATCCCTCAGCTCCGGGTGCGCTTGCCGGCGTTGCCGTTTTGCTGCAGCTTCCCGCGCCCTAGACTCCGGGTCCGCGTGTTGCCTACGTAGCCGTGCTGCAGCAGATTGTGAATCCTTGACTCCGCTTGCAGTTGAGCCGCCACTCGCCTTTTCATCCATAGCGGGCGCGCCGTCATCAGAAGCGACCGTTATCATTCACGGCTGAAGAGGAAAGAGAGCGCGCGTCGGGAACGAACGCCCTTGGGCACCACATGGCCCCTAGCGGACTCCATGTAAACCAGAGCTACGGACGACGACGACGACGAGGGGGGACAAGGCTCGGTCCTAAGGTGTTTCGCCCCTAAAAGGCGAAAGCTTGCATTAGGCCGCGCAAAGCTCAAGACACAGCGAAGCTGGCCGATTGATATCGAGCGGTTAGCCTCGAACCCGTTCGGCCTCGGCAAGCGGCAGCGTTCTTGGCATTGTGCCAACCTTGGTTAGCCTGCCTGTGTTTGTGGCATGCCAGGAACGCTGTCGCTCGTAGGCGCCGACTCTTCCAACGCTAGTCACGCGAAATGTCGCGAAAGGGAAGGTAAAAAATTAGCAGTGGCTTAGCTCGGTTATGCCAGGACATACGTAGCGTTCAGCCACATCGTTCAGAACCGGTAGACCTGGTGGCATGGGCGGGTAACGATACCCATTGGTAACGCTAAAAAGTGGAATCTCTTGCTTAACGAGAAAGTTCTTGCACGTTGTACAAACCCGCGCCACGGTTTTGCCCCACTCAGGCGGCGCCGCTAAACTCAACGTCTCACGCATAGCATTACTTACCGGCGTTAAGTCTTTCATGTCTTTGAATTTTGTATGTATTTCAAGTCTTAGCTTTCGCTAAGTTTCACCGTATAGTCAGTCAATCGGCGAGCCTTGTCGTCATCGACGGAGTCTTGTTGTTGCTGCTGCTGAGTTGTTCGGGCACGTCACTCAGCCTCCTGGCGACGCCGCTTTGCTAGACGTTTGACCCTCTGCTCCGGTGTCTCCGCAGCATGTTTAGCCTTCTTCTGTTCGTTCTTGCTACGCTCAACCGCAAATTGACAGGCAACTACTTCTGGATCCGATGAGTTAAGCTTGTAACAAAGTTAAGACCTAGCAGCAACCAAGTTCATACCTAGCAGTAGCAGCCAGTAAGCTTCGCTCTGCCTAAGCTTTGCGCGACCGAGTGCAAACTTGCCTTCTTATATGACATGCGGTATATGTGGGTTTTATTGCCACACCATCCTACCATTAATGTTGCTCATACCTTGTGTTGCATTCTCGGCAAAGCTATTCGTCGGAATATTGAGAATGACAACCCAGAAACAAATGTCATGAATTAATATACCCGCAGCACATGCCTTTTATGTTAAATCTTCTCAGACTGAAGTATTAAAAGCACGAAACAAAACGGAAACCTGAAATTTTTGGCGCGGCTGTGCACTACCTACTAGGGATCCTACATGCAAGCGCTTGCATGTAGGCAGTAGGCTCCCTACTACCTTGGGGATAGCCCCACGCAAGAGGTCGCGTTTCTACCAGAAAGCAGCTTTCGTGCATAGCGTTCGCCGCCAGTCTTTCCCCGCAACCATTACGGTTGCATAAGCTGCAGTTGTCGGGAAGCGTAAGAAGCAGTCAGGGATCTTTGAATGCTATCACGTTCTTCCACTCTTATAAGTGTCCTCCAATTTTGTATGTCTTATTGGTACACGTCCTCAAATTTCATCATGAACTGTTACGGAGCAATAATGTCGATGACGCCAAGTACGAGGGTTTGAGACCACTTCAATATCAAGTTATGCTATAAGGCATTCCAAAGCTACATACTAGGTAACTGATTTGTTCATATCGCAGAATTGCCGCGCGACTGGGCGCTCGAGACACTTTGCGTGTATTCGCGGGCTTCTTTCACGCTCGGAAAAGCACTCTTATGCAGCACGTACTGAGCAACAGAAAGCTGTATCGGTAATTCTTCATGTCCCTCTGGAATTTTCTCACTGACACTTTGATAATTAGGGCAGCACTTCTCGAGTTAGACAATTATTACAATGATCTAAATAAATTTTAGCAACGAAAAAAATACTGTAGGCTACTCCACAGCACTGGAAACAATACCCACAAGGTTTGCTTCGCGTAATGCCGTTCTTCTTTTTTTAAATCGTGCTGCGTGATAGCTGGGACACCCTGTATATTCAATCGCATTTGTAAATCTTCAAACCATTTCTTAAAAGGTCAGGCAGTGAATTCTTGGATAATCCCCAGGGGTGGGTGCGAGCCATGGTGTGAGGCCATCATCATCATCAGCAGCAGCAAGCTCAAGGTGCGAGGCGAATTCGCTCACTTTTTCTGTAGCTCACAGCGACCTTGAAACATACAGATTTAAGGTTTTCGCCTTTAAAAAATCCATACTGTGTATCAGACGTAGTTGATTGTGGAGTATTATTTCATCATCACCATCATAATCATCAGCCTATATTTTATGTCCACTGCAGGACGAACGCCTCTCCCTGCGTTCTCCAATTACCCCTGTCTTGCACTAGCGTATTCCAACTTGCGCCTGCAAATTTCCCTAACTTCATCATCCCGTCTGGTTTTCTGCCAACCTCGACTGCGCTTCCCTTCTCTTGGTATCCATTCTGTAACCCTAATGGTCCATCGGTTATCCATCCTACGCATTACATGGCCTGGCCAGCTCCATTTCTTCCGCCTAATGTCAACTAGAATATCGGCTATCCCCGTTTGTTCTCTGATCCACACCGTTCTCTTCCTGTCTATTAACGTTAGTCCTATGATTTTTTGTTCCATAGCTCTTTGTGCGGTCCTTAACTTGTTCTCGAGCTTCTTTGTTAACGTCCAAGTTTCTGCCCCATATGTTAGCACCGGTAGAATGCAATGATTGTACACTTTTCTTTTCAACGACTGTGGTAAGCTCCCAGTCAGGATTTGGCAATGCCTGCCGTATGCACTCCAACCCAATTTTATTCTTCTGTAAATTTCTTTTTCGTGATCAGGGTCTCCTGTGAGTAATTGACCTAGATAAACGTACTCCTTTACAGACCCTAGAGGCTGACTGGCGATCCTGAATTCTTGTTCCTTTGCCAGGCTACTGAGCATTATATTCGTTTTCTGCATATTCATCTTAAAACCAATTCTTATACTTTCTCGATTAAGGTCCTCAATCATTTGTTGTAATTGGTCTCCATTGTTGGTGAATAGGGCAATGCCATCTGCAAATCGAAGGTTGCTGAGATATTCGCCGTTGATCCTCACTCCTAAGCCTTCCCAGTCTAAGAGCTTGAATACTTCTTCTAAGCATGCAGTGAATAGCATTGGAGAGATTGTGTCTCCTTGCCTGACCCCTTTCCTGATAGGTAACTTTCTACTTTTCTTGTGGAGAACCAAGGTAGCTGTGGAATCCTTGTAGATATTTGCTAAGATATTCACGTCTGCTTCTTGTACTCCTTCATTACGCAATGCCTCAATGATTGCTGGTATCTCTACTGAATCAAATGCCTTATCATAATCTATGAAAGCCATATAGAGAGGTTGATTGTACTCCGAAGATTTCTCGATTACCTGATTGGACATGGATATGATCCATCGTATCCAGCCTGTTCTCTTGGTTGGCTGAAGTCAAGTGTTGCCCTGATTCTATTAAAATTATATTGGTGAATATTTTATACAATACTGAAAGCAAGCTAATGGGTCTATAATTCTTCAATTCTTTAGCTTCTCCCTTCTTGTGGACTAGTATAATGTTGGCGTTCTTACAGCTCTCTGGTGCACTTAAAGTTTTGAGGTATTGCGTGTAAAGGGCCGCAAGCTTTTCACGCATGATATTTCCTCCATCTTTGATTAAATCTACTGTTATTCCATCTTTTCCAGCAGCTTTTCCCCTGGTCTTGTCTTTCAAGGCCCTTCTAACCTAATCGCTAGTTATAGAAGGAGCCTCTGTATCCGGTTGATCACTATTTCTAATGAAAGTAGCTTGTCTGTTTTGGGTACTGTACAGGTCAGTATAGACTTCTTCCGCTGCTTTTACTATGTCATCGAAATTGCTGATGATATTACCATGCTTATCTTTCAGTGCATGCATCTTCCTTTGTCCTATGCCATGCTTTCTTCTTACTGATTTAATGCTGCATCCATATTTTACAGCTTCCTCAATCTGTCCCACGTTATAATTTCGAATATCCCTTACTTTCTTCTTGTTGATCCGTTTTGACACTTCAGCGAATTCTATCTGATCTCTTGAGTTGGACATTTTCATGTTTTGTCGCTTCTTTATTAGGTCATTTGTTTCTTGGGAGAGCTTACCTACTGGTTGCCTTGGTGCCTTACCTCCCACTTCAATTGCTGCTTCTGAGCTCCACCTAGTTACGGTTTCATTCATTACCCCTATGTTGTCTTTATCTTCCTTTTCTAAAGCTGCATATTTGTCTGCGAGCACCAGCCTGAATTGGTCTGCTTTTACCCTTACTGCGCCTAGGTTGGCCTGTTTCCTCTTGACTAATTTCACTCTCGCTCTCTTCAAATTGAGAGAAATCCTAGACCTCACTAACCTATGGTCACTGCACTTAACCTTACCTAACACTTCTTCATCCTGCACTATGCTTGGATCGGCAGAGAGTATGAAATATATTTCATTCCTTGTTTCTTCATTAGGGCTTTTCCAGGTCCACTTCCTGTTGCTGCGCTTCCTGACGAAGGTATTCATTATTCGGAGCCTATTCCTTTCCGCGAATTCTACTAACAGCTCACCTCTTGCATGCCTAGAATCGATGCCGTAGTTGCCAATTGCTTGCTCACCAACCTGCTTTTTCCCCACTTTTGCATTGAAGTCGCCAATGATTTTGCACCTTTCTCATTGCTAATTCAACATGTTCATAAAATTGTTCTATTTCTTCATCATCGTGACTAGAGGTTGGGGCGTAGGCTTGTGCTACCTTAATTTTGTACCTCCTATTCAGCTTTATTACGACGACTGCTACCCTCTCATTAATGCTGTAGAATTCATCAATGTTGCCCGCTATGTTATTATAGACTATAAATCCTACCCCGGATTCTGTCTTATCTGGAAGACCTCTGGCGCCCTCGAAAAGCGGTCACTTAAATAATACTCCGCCACCTGACCAAGGCGGAGGATAATTTAGATGACCGCTTTTCGAGGGTACCATAGTGCTCATGAGATGTCGTTTTGTAGAGAAAAGAGAACAATAACATTCTGCCGCGAACAAATGCCGTCAGAAATATTGTTTAGTCGCTGGTTTTCGAGTATACTGAAAAACACAGGTTAACATTTACTGTTCTCCTATGCAATAATGTAGTTTTGATACGATCACGTGCTAAATATGACCCGCCGCCGTGGCTCAGTCAGCTAAGGCGTTGCGCAGCTGAGCACGAGCACAAGATCGTCGGATCGGAACCCGGCCGCGGCGGCCGCATTTCGATGGAGGCTAAATGCAAAAACGGCTGTGTGCTTGCGTTGTAGTGCACGTTAAAGAACCCCAGCCCTCAAATACGGCGTGCCTGACAATCAGAACTGGTTTTGGCACCTAAAACCCCAGAAATAAGAAAAAGAAGTGCTAAATATGTGGAGTTATACAGGGTATAATGATAATACTAGGTTATTGTTGGGGATTACGAAGAAACAACAATACTAACCCTTTCTCTTTTCGGTGTAAACTTGGGCGGGTCTTCAGCAATGGCAGAAGGATCCTCCATTTCCCCAGCGGCTTCCCTGGATGACTGCAGTCCGACGACGATGCAGATCGTTCGGACATCGACAAAGAAATCCTAAGTCGCTGTGCATCGCAGGTGGACTTAGCGTACAACCTACTGCCTTTGTAATGTCAGAACCCGTCCTGTCCTTGCCTGCCTCACGAAGGAAAAGTATTTGCCAATGCACTTGCGAGGCCGCCATAATAAGGAGAAATGTCCTGGAGCCGAGATGGGAGAGATCCAGCTTCCGTCCTCGATTTTCATTCCACACTGACGCTCCCAGCATTTCAAAGGCTCTCATCATGAAGTCGTTACAACACCACCATCATCATACAGGTTTCGTGGTAGAGTCATGGTCACACCATTGTCATCATACACTCGTCGTCATTCCATTGTCCTCATGCTGTTGTCAAGCCATTGCAGTCACTGCATCGTCGTCATGTATTCGTTGTCGTACTGTCGACGGGATGCCGTTGCAGTCGTTCCATCTTCACCACTATAATAACTTCGACATCCGACTCGCATCCTGTCGTCGTCATCCTCTTGTCGCCATACCATCGTCGTCATGCCACCTTCATCAATCCAACAACATCAATCCTTGTTCGTCATCATATCGTAACCATGATGCCGTCATTCTGTCGTGATATGCCTGTCAACTCGCCTGAATTTTTCGTGAAGATCTCTAACGTGTATACCAGAGGGGGCACTTGCTTTAGGCCAGTTTGTTCAGATAAATTCCTTAAACAGGCTAAATCGGCAGCAGCAAGAACACTGAAAATGCGCTCTGTGATATAAAACAGTGTTGTCAGTTCTGGTGTTTCAAGTTCGCTGCTGCTTTGTGTGCTGGATCTCAAGTTAAATAATGGTTAATTATGTGTGTATCAATGCAACAATGTGGGTGCTGAGAGGAAGCTTTAAAAAATGTGTGCTATCTCGCCAATAAAAAATTTTTGTCTGCAGAATTTTTACAAAATATAAACTTCACAGGTTGCCATGTATGACATAATGTACATCACTGTTGCAATGAATATGCCATATTCATAACTTGCAGTTTCGGGGGACTTGAATCGCATATTTTGAATCTGGCCTACCTTCAGTTTAATCAATTCATTTAAGTAGCCTCCTCTGAGTTAATTGTAATTGGAGGCTATTGTAGAAATGCATGATGTGCTCCCTACTGACTGCATTGTGACAATTTTTTAGGAACCATCTTGTAAGGCACGCATATCCTTTCATGTCTTGTAGCAGGGCTCTGGTTACCTTTAATATTACGCACTCTTGTACACTTCCGTTTCTCTCTCTTCTAACATACGTGCGTGCGCAGATTCTGTGTTCTTAATTATATTTTCGTAAGTTTTCCTAATTGTGTATTACATTTTTAAAAAAATTGGGGGGGGGGGAAGCGGGGTTATTGATTCCCGTAATACTAGAGAGAACGGGACCTCATAACAAAACGCCACAAAAAGTGCCTTAAAGTGTTCGAAACTCAGAATTTAACATTCTGTCTCCTAAAGCACTACCGGTATGAAACTGTTTCTAATTGCTTTGTTTTTATAAGTTAGCTGCCTGATTTGCAGCCACATTGTGAGAGTATGTTTTTTTTCTTTTGTTTGAGTTCTTTTGTTGAATGTTCTCCGTTTTAGTTCAGAAAACTTTTATTACCACCTCATGCCATAGTCCAACTGGAGCCAATGAGGTATGTGAATCAATAAATAAGTAAATTCCTGAGGCATGCAACAAACCATACAAATCAGTCCCTAAAAAGCTATAAAGAGGATCTATTATTTTCAGCAGCTACCTCAGTCTTATTGTGGTCACTGGTGCACTGACAAAAACCATTGCAGCAGTAAAGCACTACTCTAAACATTTCCCTTTCAACATTTTTTAACTCTCATATGCTGTCTTCTCCAAATCGTGTTGGGTGCATCTGGAAACTTTCGGCAATTGTTTTTACCTCAACCATTATGCAAAGCAATCATGCAAATGTTCCGCTTGTTGACTGTTGCTTATTTATACCTAGCCTGATCTGTGGAGTTGACTGTATGCTTTCTTTTTTTTGCATACCTGCCATGGTTGCTTAGTGGTTATGGCGTTGAGCTTCTAAGCACGAGGTCTCGGGATGAAATCCTGGCCATGGCGGTGGCCTTTCCAAGGGGTGTGAAATGCGAAAACACCGTGTACTTGGATTTAGGTGCACGTTAAAGAACCCCAGGTGGTCCAAATTATTCCGGAGTCCCTCACTCCTCCACCGTAAGGGGTTCTCGGAGTCGCTCCTCAGGACCTAAAATAAAGTTCACTGCCTGCCTGCCTGCCTGCCTGCCCTCACTACGGTGTGCTTCATAATCAGACTGTGGTTCTGGCATGTAAAACCCCATAATGTAATTAAATTTTTTACACAAAAATTAAGGTGGGTTTTAATGATGCCACCTTTTCACATTACTGCATAACCACAAGTTTGTCGAAATAATTGAACAAATGTCATTTCTCTTCTGTAAAAGCACACTGTTGTCTTGTACAGCAGCTCGAATAAGCCATTTTCACTGCATTAGAAGGCTTAGGATGCTGCTAGAAAATTGTGTCGCATAAGGATGTGCTGCATCGCAAGGCACGTTTATTCCTCATTGTATCCATTGTAGCATTATGTCATCTCTATGTTCCTTTCAATGGTATTCACTGTGCACACATACTAAAGAGATAAGGAACAGGCAGATGGGGCATCCACAGCGCACGCATACCAAGGAAGTCACGGTCAGACAGAGAGCGATAGAGCACAGCACGCTTTCACTCTCTGTCTGTCGCTTATTTCCCTCACATGTGTTCATTGTGAGCACCACCAAAATGAACTGTTACCGACTTGCCCAAGCTTCAACTCTTGTGCTGGGTGTTTTTGTCTACAAAATGCCCATAAGCAAGTCATAGTGGTGGTGATTTTCGCATGTGTGGAAAAGGCTTATTCAATTCCACAACCGCATCACTTGTTCTAGGCATTGTAAAGAACTTGCCAGTGTTTATTTTAAAGGCTGAATTGGATAGGAAACTATTGTGGTATTCTTAATGGCACCATTTTGCATTAAGTTTGTGCCGATGCTTGAAGCTTGTACTATGTTGATGAAAATAGGGTTGAAGCTATAAAGCATGTTTGTCAAAATGTAGTGAATGCTTCCCGGTAGAAATCCGGATTTATGATTTTTGGGAGACTTATTGGTTAGCCTTATCGGGTAATGTGATTAGCCTTATCGCTATAATGTTGCAGGGTCTGCAGGATGGCCAGTGTTACAAAAACATTAACATGATTGTAAGAATAGATGTTCTGCAATAATATTAGGATTGGCCGCCCAAGTGACAATGCTTGCTTACACGATATCTGGGATAAACCAGGTTTACTCAGCCAGGCAGCCATCCGTGCTTGAGGGGGAGGGGTGGCAAAAAAGGGGCGTTCGAGTAATTTTCTTCAAGTAGATGGCTCATACATCGAATCTTTCTTACTGTGCATGCTATGTTGCTCAAAGTCAACTTAGCTATGGGTACAATGTCTGCATTTTATTACTGTTTATGCCAAATGAAGGTTGCTTTGTTCACAGTGTCACTTTCTATATTGTTTCTCTTATGGCACTAAGCTGACATGTTTTAATGCTGCTATAGGTAAGGCTGGGCCTGGAGATGAAGCATAAGCAGACCATGCTATGCTGCGTATTGGTGCCAGTCTTCACATCCGAGTTGTTCCCATGACAGTCAAGCACCACTGCGAATTGCTTCATTGGCAAGGTAATATAATATGGTGAGCTTGCACCTCAATATTGGTATTGAAAAATATGTTAAGTAAAAAACACAAGAGTTGGCCTTTATGACAGATACACTCATGTTCTTTTTTTAAGAGCTCTTTTAGCACTGTTCTTTATGGGCATGTTTTCAGAGGATGCTTATACTCCTTTATTGCAAACTGCCATGGAGCTAGTTTATGTGTTAAACTAGCACTCTTTCACCAAGACAATGTCCACTTTTTACTCGCACAGCGATATGGTGCAAAAGACGAAAGGGGTAGAATAGATCAATCTGAATCCATGTTGCTCGCACAAATACAAAAAGGGCGCATGGCATGGCTAGCGCGATTTGTTTTACAATGATGATAAGCAGTCTCAATATCTAATAATTCTATTGATGGGGAGCTAACACACTGGTTCCCCATCATATGAATATGGAAAGCTTCACATATCTCTGAAGCGCTCTGGTCCTTATATTTTGCCACAATCAAGTGGTTTTTAAATATGGGTGCACTTGCACTGAGAGCAGTGCAATACTAATGCCAACTGACCCACACATCAAGTTTGCGTGGTCACGCAGCCTGTCATTTATACATTTGGCTTGTTTAGCCGATGTAGCATCTACTGCACAATAATGCTATGTGATAGACACTGCACCTGTGTACTCTACATGCATTTATTGCATGCTTTTTTTTCACAGGTAGCGATGCATGCCTTTTCATTATTTATGTGCTTACACAACAAACCAAGCTTGTTCTGGGCCGAGAAAGAATTCTAGGAAAAGCCTACGTGCGGCAACTTTTCTCTGCACGAAACAAGCTTGGCTCGTTGGGTTGGGTTAAATGGTTGGATGGGTTTTGGAGCCCACACGGGTTCCTTGCTCACACTAAGGCACATAGGCTTGTAGGCTGTGCTTCTGTAATTTGTACAGTTCACTGACAGTGCAGGTGCGGGCCTCATCTTCGCAAGGAAGCTGACTGACGAAACCTCCCACAGAGCAGTTGACTCGGGTTGAGTGAGGCACCAGTGTTGGTGTTTGTTCCCTTGTACAAAACTGCAGCTTTAGGTTCGTTGTAGTTGTGGGAAGACAAGTTACACATAACTTCCATGGTTTGAGTGGGCGCATTTCTCTTGGGGCATCAAGCTTTTTTTGCAACTGTCTTCATGGGTGCTTCAGTATTGTTGTGCATTCAAGAACTTCTGAACGATGACCTGCTGTAGTTAGCGCCGTGAAGATTGCATCGTCTACCAAGCCTTTGGTTTTCTGTTGGTGTACTTGCAATCGTGCTGTCAGTAATTTCTCGGCTTGCCGAATTATCTGCAAGCCCCACACTGACGCTATCGATCTCTTCAAGTGCAGACTATTTAGGATAAGGTTCTTCGCTTTGCAAATGTGGTTGTAGGAAAGGTGGCACTTACAGGTGCCTATTCCAGACATTATTGAAACAAGCCAGCGAATCTTGGTTACGTCTTGTCCATAGTGTATAGCAGTTAGTCAAGGGTTGATAAAATTGCTCTCAGTCGTAGCATGCTGGCAGTAACTTGGTCACTGACCACATCTTCATCGTCGTGTTACCTGACTAGATGAATTTTTGTTGAAGCTTTGAAAAAATTTCCTACAGAAGTTATGGATAACACAATTTAGCCAAGGCCCATGGGTTCGTCTTACTCGTGTCCAGATTAGAAATCTATAAGTGCCACCTTTCCTTCAACCAGACTTGCAAAACAAAGAACCATGTCCCGAAAGGTCGGCACTTTACGACATCAGTAGCGTCAGTGTGGAGCCTCCAGATAATTCGGCCAGTCGGGAAGAAATTACTCATAGCAAGAGTTCAAGAATGCTGACAGAAAATCAAGGGCTTGAAAACTGACACATTTGCAAGATGCCAACTAGAGCAGGCTATGCATGTCATCTGGGTCATATAGCTCCATGTCCACTTCACAGTGACGCTAAGGGACCACCTGTGCAAACTGTCGCAAGAAAGCTTGACGTATAAAAAAAAAGCCCATTTAAACCAAGAAGTTAACTTCAGCTTGTCTTCCTGCAAGCCCACTAAACCTGAAACTGCCATTTTGTGCAAAGGACTGAACTTCGACACTGCAGGATACTTCACGATATCCTGGCGAGAGTAACCTGTACCGTGGAACATGCCTTCAGTCAGCACCTTCTGAAATAAAAGAAAAGGTCCACGTGCGTAGCTGCTATGGTGTAACCCTGGATCTGCTTCTGCTCCGCAGCTTGAGCTTTTTTTTCAGTGACCACAATTTCATTATTATGAAACGGAATGCATTAACAGGTTCAAACTCAGGGTAATCTTTTTATCTGCATGACTTTGTGGACAAAAACTGATGAAAGGAGGTGCAACGCGACTATTGAACCTGTTCAGGGGACAGGGACGTCAAGAAGTTTTAAATCCATTTCAGTAGGCTAATGATCGCAAGGAAAACTGCTACTATTACGTGAAAAAGTACCATGCACTTCTTACTTCAAGGAATGGTGCCAATCTTTTTCAGCTGTAGTTAGCACCATGTGTGTACACTGCACGTATAATTTGGGTTAAATGTAAGGAAGGTATGACAGAATAGGCCATTTAAATCTAATGGCCACAATTTTGGCATTAGTAGATCTGTGCTCAGACCATCTGACAATTTCTTGAAAGTATAAAATTTCTGTTTATGTAGCTGCTGTCACCATATTCTATATTAGCATTTGGTCTTACGCACATACAGTTTGCTCTAAAAAATTAAATTCTTGAGTTTTACATGCTAAAACTACGATATGATTATGAGGCATGCTGTAGTAGGGGACTCCGGGTTATCCCTTGAACCCTCGTTAACTCAAAACTCTGATATCTCAACATATCAGTTAAGACGAAAACTTTTTCGTGGCTCGGTATCGACTTTATGTATATTTGACCTCTTATCTAGCGATGCTTCTGTGCTGTGCTCCGGATATCCCAAAATCTTGACTGCAAAACTGTGGGGAAAATGTGATCACCCAAAGGTTTCCATACGTTCTACGCAGCTGCGATATCTCCTGAAGTTGCATGATCGCAAGTTTGTAGCAACTTCTCCTTCATTCTACGCCACTCTTGTCATCCACTGTTCATGGCCGGCGGAGATCTCATTGGTAATCCGGGTAGAGTTTTTCTCTGACCCCTGACAAAATGCAATGAGCATGATAAGGTACTGCCTCCCGCTTTTTAACTATATTACATGAGAACACTATAGTATGGTTGTGCATCATCCTGAACGGGACATCGCATTAGACGACTCTTGCACAGGATAATGCTTGGTGCACCTGACAGTGCTTCTACATGTCTCGCTGATTATTGCGCCTTAAAGGTGCTAAAATGATGCGTGATGGACGCTCGCACGATATGGCTAAAAATTCGGGAGGCTGTACACCTGAGCACCACAACATGCATGCTCATGTGTACGCATAGAGTTGTCAGCTTGCTTATTTCCTGCGCTCTGTGTTTCTGTGTGGATCTGCGCGCTAGGCCATACCGCGTGCGGCGCGGAATGTTTCCTATGTTATTGGTATTTTCTTCATTAACAAGTTCAGGGCCACGATCTTGTAGCAATGTGTTGTCTGATGCAATTTCTAATCGTGCTTCGTCAGTTGTCATAGAGACACTGTGCGCACGTTATCAGTGCGGGTTTGATGGAACGTGGTATAACGGCGCTGTGTGAGGAAGGATCACAGAAAGAATGCACAGAGGACAATCGCCGAACTTCAGCTGAGGTTTACAGCAGAAAAATTACACAGGCAGCAGTTCCTGCGCAGAAACATTGGACAAAACACCGCCATGGCACACATTGTGTCGGCGCGATCACAACAGATGGCCATGTCATACAACACTACAGAACATCCTGATCTGCGCAAGATCAAAGCCACATTTGTACTACACGTTATACAATAAATTTACGCTCTTCAAGCCCGCCAACTTGGAAACCTTCTTTTGCAAATATATCTCTTCTTTTTGACAGATTAAGTGATGCGGTGCTAATGCAACCTTCTTCCTTTTTTAATGTGAAATGCCTCAAGCAATTCTCTCTCTTTTTGATCCTTAAAACTTCAAAGTCTACAAGTGTCGTCGTACACTGGAGTGCAAGGACACCTTTTGCAATGGTCAGCCAAGTGACTCCCTGCTACGAAAGCCTGCACGGATGCTCGATGCTCCCTCAAATGGTCATTAAAGCATCTACCAGTTTGGTTGACATAACACCTGCCAGAAGAGAGCGGGTTGTGGCAAACCACCTCCGTCTGGCAGCGTACGAAGCCCTTAGCATGCTGTTTCGCACACTTATGTGAAGTGCGTGCACTGTTCACTGCACGGCAAATTCGCCCCAGTTTTTCTGAGCGGAGAACACTATGAGAAGGTCGCACTTTCCGACCACTTTCTTCAAGCGGTGGGAGAGGTTGTGCAAATAAGGCACCACCAACAGCTTCCTTGACTATTCTTTATCGGCTCCCCTGCTCCGCACACCACACCTTACTTCACCAAATAGGCTTTCAACCACAGAAGCGATTGTTTCACTAGGAAAACCCGACTGCTTGAGCCTCTTGGTTGTTTGCACTCCGATATTTCTGATGCTTGCCTCACCGTTCGAGCGCGGATCTGATACTGTTCAATGTGACGTCTCTTAACAAGTTTTGAGTTCCCATAGTCCCATAGTCTCCCCCGCTCAGAAAAACTGACACGAATGTGCTATGCTGTGAACAGTGCATGTACTTCACAAAAGAACGCAAAACAGCATGTTAAGGGCTTCGTACGCTGCCAGACGGAGGCGGATTACCACATCCCGCTCTCCTGTGGCAAGTGTTATGTCAGCCAAACTGGTAGATGTGTTAGTGACCATTTGAGGGAGCATCGAGTATCCGTGCAGGCTTTTGTAGCGGGGGGGGGGGGGGTCGCTTGGCTGACCATTGCAAAGGTGTCCTTGCACTCCAGTGTACGACGACACTTTTATACTTGGAAGTTTTAAGGATCAACAAGAGAGAGAATTATTTGAGGCATTTCACATATAAAGAATGGAGAAGGTTGCATTAACATCGCGTGACCTAATTTATCAAAAAGAAAAGACACATATTTGCAAGAAACGGTTTTCAAGTTCACGGGCTTGAAGAGCGTAAATTGATGATGGTATAACGTGTAGTACAAATGTGTCTTTAATCTTGTGCAGATCAGAACGTTTCGTAGTGGTGTATGACATGATGACTTTCTGTTGTGATCGCGCTGACAATGTGCGCCATGGCGGTGTTTAGTCCAATGTTTCTGTGCAGGAACTGCTGCCTGTGTAATTTTTCTGCAGTAAACCTCAGTTGAAGTTCGGCGATTGTCCCCTGTGCATTCTTTCTATGTCCCGTCCTCACATGCACCGTTATAACATGTTCCATCAAACCCGTACTGATAACATGGGCACAGTGTCACTATGACAACTGACGAAGCACTGTTAGAAACGGCATCAGAAAATGCATTGCTACAAGATCGTGGCCCTGATCTTGTTAATGAAGAAAATACCAATAACATACCAAACATTCGGCGCAGCCCATGGCATGGCCTAACACGCAGGTCCACATAGAAACACAGAGCACGGGAAATAATCAAGCTGACAACTCTATGCATACACATGAACATGCATGTTTTGGAGGCCAGGTGCACAGCCTCCCATATTTCTAGCTATATCGCGCGAGCGTCCATCCCGTGTCATTTTAGTGCCTTTAAGGGACAATAATCAGCGATACCGGCAGAAGTACTCAGGTGCACCAAGCACCCTCCTGTGCAAGAGTCGTCTAAGGTGATGTTCCCTTTAGGACGACGCACGACCATATTATAATGTACTCGTGCAATATAGTTAAAAAGCAGGAGGCGGTACCTTCTCATGCTCATTGCACTTTATCAGGGGTCAGAGGAACACTCTGTCCGGATTACCAATGAGATCGTGGCGTAGAATGAAGCAGAATTTACTACAAACACCATTATAACATGTTCCATCAAGCCAGCAACCAACTAGCCCGTCTAAGTCTCTTAATTAACAGTGTGGGATAAACCAGCCAAACAGGGTGGATGCTAAAGCCACTATTCCACTACGATGTTTACTTTGGTGGCAAAAAGGTAGCTTCCGAGTAATTTATTAGCTTGACGTGTCCATGCTGCTTTTTAAACGTGCATTTTATGCTTGTACTACTTCTGTTGCTTCAATACTATTGCTAATTGAATAATTTGTCTTTTTGATTATAACACTTGTTTCAGTGGTCCGCTAATTGTGACAGTTTATTCTACTACAGTAATGCATGTTGCCTTAGAATCATAGCCAAATTGCCTGAAAGCAGTTACCTTTAAATGAGATTTGTTAGTATCTCCTATGTTCTGAATGCCTACCCATTCTTATCTGTGTGAACATACGCAAAACTGCTTTTGCCTTTGTGTGAACCTGTTGCATAAGTGAAAAGAAATTGTTGGCTTTTTTTACTTTTTCAGGTGCCCTGCAAGCTCTCACCAAAGCAACACATTCCACTGGTTTTCTGTCAGAGTACCATTAGAATTTCGAATAAACTATGCTTGTCAGATGTGAAACATGCCCCGTCTTAAAATCGGAGCGCTTCAGTATTAATGTTTGAATGGGTGTACATAAAAACATACGTAAAGTATACGTATGGCTTTCTTTTACAAGTCCTCTCCACCCGACGTTTTTCCAACTTAAGATTACGTTTTGCTGTACATTTGTTTTATCCCCAAACCATTACAGCAACACAACACTGCAGTGAGATGAGTACAAATGATAAAGCATGCAGTACACCTGCAAGAATTACATTTGCATACTTGTAGTACATATGAAAATGAGCTACCGAACTTTTTCACGTTGCATACTCTTATAGGTAATACATGTCAAGTGCACTCATAGGTCACACAAAACTCGTTCAAGGCTGATCTCAAATCTATAAGTGCACCAAATATATTTAAAGAGTGACTTATGTTAAGTGGCATCAGACCAGTCTAAAGGAACCTGGCCCAAATAGGGAAATAAATAGGTTAGAACAGGGGTAAACAGGAACGGGTTAAACAGGACAGGACTGAACAGGGTGAAACGGGAGTGGACTAAACAGGGACAAAACTGGTCTGTGCTACACGGGTTCAAACGGGGACAAACTGGTCTGGGCTAAACATGTTCAAACGGGGTACCGTTCCATAGTCCTATTTGATGAAACCCGTTTGAAATCAAATAGGATTTTTAGTAGGGCATGGATGAAAATAAATGAGCAGCTTAAGTGCACAAGAAATCTGTGCCAGGAAAGCGTGGACACAGAATGGAGGAAGCGGTCAAGAAATTTGGCAACCAAGTACAGGATAATCGAAACTATAAATAGGCAGGCAGGAATCATCAGAAAGAAAGTGGGTGAAATAGAGGCAGTGAATTGGATGCAAAGAATGGGAAAAAAAGAACCATGGAGATTTACAAAAATGACAAAAAAGAAATTAAAAGGGAAAATTTGTACGATAACACAAAGGGCAGTGCCTTGCTATTGGAGGGTCGAGCCGGTTGCCTAAGGACCAAGACATACCGGTGCAAATATTCGGAACTAGATGAGGCCTGTGTATGCTGCACTAAATATCCGGAGACCACTCAGCCCATCCTAATGGAATGCGCAGGAATTCACCCAACGAGAACCGTAGGTAACGTACAACTTCCAGAAGCGCTTGGGTTTAAAGTGGAAGGAAACATCAACCGGATCACCCGTAGAGATAAGCAAGAGACTGGTGGGGAAAAAGCAGGCAAGAGATTGATACGACCTGATCTCTTAAAATCATAGGTAGCGGTACAAGGTAGATTTTGGGAAACAAAGAAAACGATTAATGAGAGGTATACAAAAATACTAGATAAAGAACCTGTGTAGTATACCCGATTAAATCAAGCAGCCTAGGTGACTACTTGTCACCGTCCCGTTTCAAAGGGGATGCCATTAAATCATCATCATCATTATCATGTGCCCTATAAGTCGATATACAAATGCGGAACGCAGCGCTCCACACCTTACAGCGAGTACATGCGAAACGCTTTCCTGGAAAGTGGTAAAACACCTGAAATAGCAACCAGCACGTATCAAATCAGTGCTTAGTCTTCATATTGCAGCGCATGTCCTCGTGGTGGCGGGTCGAATGCGAACGGTGATTTATGGCTACTGAATTCGTTGGAATCGTAGCTGATGTCGCTGTTTGGACAGCTCCAAAGCGCTGGCGCAGGTGACATTGGCCGGCGCGGTCGCTAATCAGCTCATGAAATAAAGTTTTTATTCATTCATTCAACTGAGCTCTTCACCGCTTCACCGTCTGCTCCACGCAAGAGGGACGGGCATGCCTTGCCCGCTGGTGTGCCTTTCGAGATGTTATCTCGGCTGCTCGGTCAGATTTGGGTTTGCTTATTTAAAGTTAACCTCGGATTTTTGGAACAATTCCAGTATCAGACACCTGACAGGAGGAGTAAACTTTGTTATTCCTTGAAGTTGATCAAGCCACTTCAAGGTGATAATCGGCGTTGATGAAGCAGGAGACAGGTAACAAACTTGGAAATATATTGTAGCTAAAATATTTACACTGTCAAATTGCAGAGTTTTCAGTAAACATTGATAATAAACACACAAGAAACAGCGCCTTACGCTCCTAACTTTTTATTAAATTAGAGCCTAGGACAGCTGTCCCTACCAGGCCCGTAGGGACAGCTAGGCCCTTGACCGAAAATAATTGCCGAAAAATAGGCGCTTTCCTCAAATAGTCAAGGCCTTTAGCAAGTGCACCCCCCCGCCCCCGGAAAAAATTCCTGGCTACGGGCCTGGTCCCTACGTATACGACCAACTGAGTCGCACTGTTCGACCACCACGTGGTTACGGCCCAGACTAGCGTTGCATCGTACGGAGCCTTACTGCATGATTTATCAGTTTAGTGATTACAGCCTACACTGAAAGGAATGGGTTCCAGACAGTTTTTAAAACATTTCAGTAAACAATAAAAAGGGTAGGTGGCAATGGCTGGCCCACCTCAACATCCCTTAACCAATGCGGTTACAACTGAACAGAGGGTTGAGCTTAATCTCGTTAAGCTCCGTTAGCGTTAATCCCAAGCTCTTTCCCATCATGGCTCTGTCTCTTTTTCCCGCGCCCTTAGCTATTCCTCGCTGTATGGGTGCCTCTTATCTCCGTAGTCACGTTTCTGCATAACTTGTCCGCAGGCCTACTCTCCTAGAATACAGGAAGTGACACGCGCACCTGCAATTTACAAGAACTCTGTCAAAGGGGCGTTTTACAGTGAAGCTGTCTATGGCTAGGCCATACCGCGTGGAAATACTATCATCATCAGCAATGGCTCGAGCGTCGACGTCTTCTTCCATAGCTGGCTCGTTGGCGCCCCTCGGCGCCCCTCGGCGCAACCGCGCGAACGCGCTCGTGCCATTGCTCACGCGTTCGTCTTCTTCCACAGTTGGCTCCGTTGCCACTCATCATTCCAGCGAATTTCACTTCTCTTCTGTCGTCGTAATGTGGAGGCCGCGTTTGCGGGGGTATGAGCCATTGCTTAAAGGGTCCCTGAAACGGTTCGGACAAATTTTGTAGACGCGTAGGGTGCAGCTACAGTAAAACATTCGCGTCCCAATTTAAGTGAAGCGTCTTATATTAAGAGAGCTATGGACGATTACAAGTTACCCTCCTACCTAGCCATGCATTTCCTCCTCAACTCGCTCGCCGAGTGATCGGGGCTAAGTTCCGCCTGCGCTGGCTCTACGTCTTGTTGTGAGGTACGTTGTCGTCTATTTCCGGTTGTCTTGGAGCCAGCGCGCGAAGACTCGCCAACCTCTCCGCAAGCCGCCCGGCCCTCGATCCCCAGCGAGAGCGATCAAGCAGCGTGCGTTGCGAGCGTTCTGTCGCAGCGCCGAGCGTGTCCAGTATTCCGGTAGCCACAGGCGAGCTGGGTGTTTTGACGGATGGGCAGAGGCGTAAACTAAAGCCCCTTAATACTGCTTTGATGAAGGAGCTTCGTAGACGTACGCGAGCGGCCTGATCGGCTTGCACGGTCCAGCCATTTGGTGGCCCAGAGCTTAACCAGCCAAAAACAGAGCTAATGTTCCTGTAACCACGTGTAAAACATTTTAAACATGACAACGTGTTCAAGATTATGCTCCTACGAAGAATTTGAGCCAGCAGCAAAGTAGAAAAAAAAAAAAAAAACGTGGTTACTGCTATATTAGCTGTGTGTTTGGTTGAGCTTTGTGCCGCTAGGTGGCTGCACCTTGCAAGCAGTTCAAGTTTGAACCTCCGTTCATCACGTAAAACGTGGTGAAACGGCCAGTACACTTGCGCTTGCGTTTACTTGAATACCGGACACGCTAAACTCTATTGTGGCAAATCTTCGACGTGAAGCTACGGCCGCAAACGCGTAGATGCTGGCGCCGTATGGATACCGTAAGTCCGATGCACTGCAGCCACTCCGCTCGTCTGCTACCTTGCAGCGGGGCACGATGTCGCAGCGGCGCACGATGTCCCAGCTTGACATGTCCCCGATCGCTATGTTTGTAGCCCACAACGCAACAAGGGCGAACCGTGGTGTTCGTGAAAAGAAAGAACAAGACCAACACTGACCGCGCAGCTCTAGTCAACACGGAGCACGTTGTAACACAAGCAGACGACACTTGCTATATGCCGGAAGTGCTTTTTGTGTCGTGATACATGTCCTTGTGCATTCTGTTTCTGTTACTTTCTTTTTATAGAACCAAATTAACTAGCATCCAAACTATTACGAACAACATTTGTTCACCATAATGTTGGAAAAATTATCGATGACGCGCCCTGGGCAGCCAATCGGATAGCTGGCCCAGTATCGTATTCTGGGCAAATCACGTCATCCGGGCACAAAAATCAGCCGCTTGGTGTGCTGCAATCGGTAGGGATGTACATTTTTAAAACCTTATAATAAATTACACGCTTGACGTGGAGCGCTTAGATGCGTCAATTAATGATCGGAAGGACCTACTCTAACGAATCAGTACGTTTGTACAAAGTCGTCAAAATCGTTTCAGGGTCCCTTTAAGGGGGCATGAGACATACATTGTCTTACGTGATGGACAGATGTATTAACAGAGGTGATAAGCGAATGTGTGTGCGCACCTATCGTCACGGTGACCACCGATCAGGACAATAAATATGTTCGTACCTATGTTCAAAATTTTGTGTCACCTGTTTAGGACACGACATAGATTTAGAAATGTATTTCCGAACTGTCTGGAACCCATTCCTTTCAGCGAAGGCTGTAATCACTAAACTCATATATCCGTAAGGCTCACGATTTTTTTTTTGCCGAATCCTATGCTGTCATTACGCTGGCTAGGAGCTTTTCGCAACTGAGTTGTTCTCCCTTCGGGGAATTCTTGGCGCCATCCCCACGATGGTCATAGACCACGTGAAAAGTCCTTGCCATTGTGGGTCCTTTGCCGTAGGCATTTAGACCTGGCAAAAGAGCGCGCGAAATCATCGCCCCCTCCCCCACCTTTGGCGACGATGTCATCTTTCTCATATTCATTGACTGCGCTTCTTGCGCAGTTAATTACCTTGCAGACAGAGACCCGAAAAAGTGCTTGTACACTTAGTGCGCCACGCCGCTTATTCTGCACGTTTAAGAGATGAGCGGCTTAACACGTTTGCCCTAAAGAGTACACTGGGCTGATTTTCGCGATACAAGTATTGATACGACATAGGATTGCCGCTATTGCGTCATCGAACTTTCTAATCGTACATTGGCACAACTACATCAACAAAAAAACGTCAAACCAACCAGAAAAATAACAAAACAAGAAAAACAAATACCATACATGCCACCAAACAATTACGCACACGATCGCAGTTGCAACCTATAACAGCACTCTAGTGTCTTGATTCAGTTATCACAGCGTACAGCACCCAGGTGGACAGGAACGTCCACGCCCAACCAGTTGGCGTGGCTTCAATGAACTGTTGTGAAGCCTGGACAACACATCCGCGTTACCATTATTGACGCTACCTTCTGATGTCGCACCGACCTCTGCATGTAAAGCCCATCGTGTCAATTTTGCCCCGTGCCGCAGCTTTAAGGTACGAAAGCGGATGGTGGTCGGAAACGACGTTTAATATGGCGCGCACCAAAACGCCAGCAGTTCTTTAGAGGCCCATATTATATGAAAAGCTTCCCTCTAAATGGTCGACCATCGCATCTGGGCCGGCGTGACTTGCTACGGCGGCAGGATTGTCCTTTTTCAAGCGAAGTTTTCTTTGCCTCTTCTCCGGGCGCTACTGCTGTGACGGTCTGGGTTTCTTGCAACAGATGGCGCTCGCCTCAGCGCATCCCGGCTGGCATTTTGTGCGTCCATAGCCTGACGAGAGCGCTTGCAGCTGGCGTCTCAACAGCGTGCTGGCCACGTATGCAGAAGGAGCACGTAAACACGCGCCAGCTGAACGGCTACAAAGCCTGCACTCTGGCTCCAAAGCGTCCGACCCGAAAGAAGCATAGCGCAGAACAGGAGCGTCTTCGATACGCGGCGAAACGTGGTGCAGACCGCGAAGTATGCTGGCTGGAAGACGTGAGACACGTGGCGGCCATCAAAGACGACGAGCGTCGTGAGCACCACCGCCGGAAGCGACAAGCAGAACAATAATTATCGTCGATCAAAGCGAACCGCATACAAAGCTTCGCTTACATCGATCCCGCATATTTTTTTCTCTTTCAGACGAGCTCGAGGGCGTTGCGCATTGCGGGGTTTCTGCAAGGTGCGGTCGCGACTAAGGCCACTAATTCGCTCGAAGCACCTCGTAGCAGCGACTTTCGACGAGCTGCATCCAAACACTGGGGGAGCGGCGCATTCACAGAGCCGCGAGTACACTGTCCCATTTTAACGCGTCAGCGTTAAGGGCCCCGTGTCGCAGAAAATCAGGTGTCTGCAACCGGCGTTGGCGTGCGATGTCGGCGGGTGGCGGAGAGAATCATCCCCAACCACCCCAACCACCTCGACTGCGGGCCCTGCACGTGGTACAAGGTTTTGGTGAACAAAAAAATTACTCCATCTCCTGCTAGAGGGAACCATGTGTGGATGCGAAGCAGCAGAGAGATGGTTAGCTTGAGCGGGAGATGGTTTCGCGGCAGCGGCCCGAACGCAAATCGCGGCTCTGCACAGGAGAGAGAATGAGGCGTGAAACGGCGCATTTGACATGAAAATTTATTTAAAGCAATTAAAACACTTGAAATTTATCAATGTAAGGAGAAAACGAAATAAAGTTCAAAGTTTAGGGATATGACCGCGTGCTAAGCAACAGCGGTGGCAAGTGAACAATGGTAGGCAGTGATGGACTGGAATGCGCTCAACTCGTTGAAGGTCTCATAAACCACTCTTGAAGGCCGTACCTATATTCTGCACAACACGTGCCAAGGCAAATATTCGCGTTTCTAGATCATTCTCATACCACTTTACAGCGCCAAAGTTATCACTCTTGTCGCTTGCTCAGATCACAGTGACGGTGAATAGGTCGGTGTGTTCGTAGGACTCTTCCCACAAGGCTCTAAAAGGTGGCAGCAGATTAGCGTAAGTAAGCTTGTCTTTTTGAAAAAGTTAACATAAGTCTGAGAAAACGCAGAACGTTCATAGGACTGGGAGACGACCCTTCAATCTGGGCGAAACGTCAAAGCCTAATATATTACTCCTAAAATACCATGCTCGAGATTTCCATTTGACGAATGAATATGCACGTGCAGAGATGACACTATACCCTTTTCTTAATGGGCTGAATTTGACTTGTAACGGTTCGAGGCATCTTACTGTTACAATACCACTTTACTTTCACGTTTAGTGAACAACAGGAACGTAAGCGTTAAATATGTGACAAGGTATTTCACGTGAAAATGTATTTAAAACTATTAAAAACACTTGATATTTATCAATGTAAGGAGAAAACGAAAGAAAGTTCCACGTTTAGGGATATGACCGCGCGCTTAGCAACAGCGGTCGCAGGTGAACAATGGTAGGCAGTTATGGATTGGAATGCGCTCAACTTGTTGAAGGTCTCATAAACCACTCATGAAGGCCGTACCTATATTCTGCGCGATACGTACCAAGGCAAATATTCGCGTTTCTAGATCATTCTCATATCACTTTACAGCGCCAAAGTTATCAGTCGTGTCGCTTGCTCAGATCACAGTGACGGTGAATAGGTCGGTGTGTTCGTAGGACTCTTCCCACAAGGCTCTAAACAGTGGCAGGCAGATTAGCGTAAGTAAGCTTCTCTTTGAAATAGTTTACATCAGTCTGAGAAAACGCAGAACGTTCATAGAACTGGGAGACGACCCTTCAATCTGGGCGGAACGTCAAAGCCTAATATAATATTCTTAAAATACCGTGCTCGAGATTTTGATTTGAGGAATGAATATGCACCTGCAGAGATGACACTATACCTTTTTCTTAATGGGCTGAATTTGACTTGTAACGGTTCGAGGCATCTTACTGTTACAATACCACTTTACTTTCACGTTTAGTGAACAACAGGAACGTAAGCGTTAAATATGTGACAAGGTATTTCACGTGAAAATGTATTTAAAACTATTAAAAACACTTGATATTTATCAATGTAAGGAGAAAACGAAATAAAGTTCAAAGTTTAGGGATATGACCGCGTGCTAAGCAACAGCGGTGGCAAGTGAACAATGGTAGGCAGTGATGGACTGGAATGCGCTCAACTCGTTGAAGGTCTCATAAACCACTCTTGAAGGCCGTACCTATATTCTGCACAAGACGTGCCAAGGCAAATATTCGCGTTTCTAGATCATTCTCATACCACTTTACAGCGCCAAAGTTATCACTCTTGTCGCTTGCTCAGATCACAGTGACGGTGAATAGGTCGGTGTGTTCGTAGGACTCTTCCCACAAGGCTCTAAAAGGTGGCAGCAGATTAGCGTAAGTAAGCTTGTCTTTTGAAAAAGTTAACATAAGTCTGAGAAAACGCAGAACGTTCATAGGACTGGGAGACGACCCTTCAATCTGGGCGAAACGTCAAAGCCTAATATATTACTCCTAAAATACCATGCTCGAGATTTCCATTTGACGAATGAATATGCACGTGCAGAGATGACACTATATACCTTTTTCTTAATGGGCTGAATTTGACTTGTAACGGTTCGAGGCATCTTACTGTTACAATACCACTTTACTTTCACGTTTAGTGAACAACAGGAACGTAAGCGTTAAATATGTGACAAGGTATTTCACGTGAAAATGTATTTAAAACTATTAAAAACACTTGATATTTATCAATGTAAGGAGAAAACGAAAGAAAGTTCCACGTTTAGGGATATGACCGCGCGCTTAGCAACAGCGGTCGCAGGTGAACAATGGTAGGCAGTTATGGATTGGAATGCGCTCAACTTGTTGAAGGTCTCATAAACCACTCATGAAGGCCGTACCTATATTCTGCGCGATACGTACCAAGGCAAATATTCGCGTTTCTAGATCATTCTCATATCACTTTACAGCGCCAAAGTTATCAGTCGTGTCGCTTGCTCAGATCACAGTGACGGTGAATAGGTCGGTGTGTTCGTAGGACTCTTCCCACAAGGCTCTAAACAGTGGCAGCAGATTAGCGTAAGTAAGCTTCTCTTTGAAATAGTTTACATCAGTCTGAGAAAACGCAGAACGTTCATAGAACTGGGAGACGACCCTTCAATCTGGGCGGAACGTCAAAGCCTAATATAATATTCTTAAAATACCGTGCTCGAGATTTTGATTTGAGGAATGAATATGCACCTGCAGAGATGACACTATACCTTTTTCTTAATGGGCTGAATTTGACTTGTAACAGTTCGAGGCATCTTACTGTTACAATACCACTTTACTTTCACGTTTAGTGAACAACAGGAACGTAAGCGTTAAATATGTGACAAGGTATTTCACGTGAAAATGTATTTAAAGCTATTAAAAACACTTGATATTTATCAATGTAAGGAGAAAACGAAAGAAAGTTCCACGTTTAGGGATATGACCGCGCGCTTAGCAACAGCGGTCGCAGGTGAACAATGGTAGGCAGTTATGGATTGGAATGCGCTCAACTTGTTGAAGGTCTCATAAACCACTCATGAAGGCCGTACCTATATTCTGCACGATACGTACCAAGGCAAATATTCGCGTTTCTAGATCATTCTCATATCACTTTACAGCGCCAAAGTTATCAGTCGTGTCGCTTGCTCAGATCACAGTGACGGTGAATAGGTCGGTGTGTTCGCAGGACTCTTCCCACAAGGCTCTAAACATGGCAGCAGATTAGCGTAAGTAAGCTTCTCTTTGAAATAGTTTACATCAGTCTGAGAAAACGCAGAACGTTCATAGAACTGGGAGACGACCCTTCAATCTGGGCGAAACGTCAAAGCCTAATATATTATTCTTAAAATACCGTGCTCGAGATTTTGATTTGAGGAATGAATATGCACCTGCAGAGATGACACTATACCTTTTTCTTAATGGGCTGAATTTGACTCGTAACAGTTCGAGGCATCTTACTGTTACAATACCACTTTACTTTCACGTTTAGTGAACAACAGGAACGTAAGCGTTAAATATGTGACAAGGTATTTCACGTGAAAATGTATTTAAAACTATTAAAAACACTTGATATTTATCAATGTAAGGAGAAAACGAAATAAACTTCAAAGTTTAGGGATATGACCGCGTGCTAAGCAACAGCGGTGGCAAGTGAACAATGGTAGGCAGTGATGGACTGGAATGCGCTCAACTCGTTGAAGGTCTCATAAACCACTCTTGAAGGCCGTACCTATATTCTGCACAACAGGTGCCAAGGCAAATATTCGCGTTTCTAGATCATTCTCATACCACTTTACAGCGCCAAAGTTATCACTCTTGTCGCTTGCTCAGATCACAGTGACGGTGAATAGGTCGGTGTGTTCGTAGGACTCTTCCCACAAGGCTCTAAAAGGTGGCAGCAGATTAGCGTAAGTAAGCTTGTCTTTTGAAAAAGTTAACATAAGTCTGAGAAAACGCAGAACGTCATAGGACTGGGAGACGACCCTTCAATCTGGGCGAAACGTCAAAGCCTAATATATTACTCCTAAAATACCATGCTCGAGATTTCCATTTGACGAATGAATATGCACGTGCAGAGATGACACTATACCTTTTTCTTAATGGGCTGAATTTGACTTGTAACGGTTCGAGGCATCTTACTGTTACAATACCACTTTACTTTCACGTTTAGTGAACAACAGGAACGTAAGCGTTAAATATGTGACAAGGTATTTCACGTGAAAATGTATTTAAAACTATTAAAAACACTTGATATTTATCAATGTAAGGAGAAAACGAAAGAAAGTTCCACGTTTAGGGATATGACCGCGCGCTTAGCAACAGCGGTCGCAGGTGAACAATGGTAGGCAGTTATGGATTGGAATGCGCTCAACTTGTTGAAGGTCTCATAAACCACTCATGAAGGCCGTACCTATATTCTGCGCGATACGTACCAAGGCAAATATTCGCGTTTCTAGATCATTCTCATATCACTTTACAGCGCCAAAGTTATCAGTCGTGTCGCTTGCTCAGATCACAGTGACGGTGAATAGGTCGGTGTGTTCGTAGGACTCTTCCCACAAGGCTCTAAACAGTGGCAGCAGATTAGCGTAAGTAAGCTTCTCTTTGAAATAGTTTACATCAGTCTGAGAAAACGCAGAACGTTCATAGAACTGGGAGACGACCCTTCAATCTGGGCGGAACGTCAAAACCTAATATAATATTCTTAAAATACCGTGCTCGAGATTTTGATTTGAGGAATGAATATGCACCTGCAGAGATGACACTATACCTTTTTTCTTAATGGGCTGAATTTGACTTGTAACAGTTCGAGGCATCTTACTGTTACAATACCACTTTACTTTCACGTTTAGTGAACAACAGGAACGTAAGCGTTAAATATGTGACAAGGTATTTCACGTGAAAATGTATTTAAAGCTATTAAAAACACTTGATATTTATCAATGTAAGGAGAAAACGAAAGAAAGTTCCACGTTTAGGGATATGACCGCGCGCTTAGCAACAGCGGTCGCAGGTGAACAATGGTAGGCAGTTATGGATTGGAATGCGCTCAACTTGTTGAAGGTCTCATAAACCACTCATGAAGGCCGTACCTATATTCTGCACGATACGTACCAAGGCAAATATTCGCGTTTCTAGATCATTCTCATATCACTTTACAGCGCCAAAGTTATCAGTCGTGTCGCTTGCTCAGATCACAGTGACGGTGAATAGGTCGGTGTGTTCGCAGGACTCTTCCCACAAGGCTCTAAACCATGGCAGCAAATTAGCGTAAGTAAGCTTCTCTTTGAAATAGTTTACATCAGTCTGAGAAAACGCAGAACGTTCATAGAACTGGGAGACGACCCTTCAATCTGGGCGAAACGTCAAAGCCTAATATATTATTCTTAAAATACCGTGCTCGAGATTTTGATTTGAGGAATGAATATGCACCTGCAGAGATGACACTATACCTTTTTCTTAATGGGCTGAATTTGACTCGTAACAGTTCGAGGCATCTTACTGTTACAATACCACTTTACTTTCACGTTTAGTGAACAACAGGAACGTAAGCGTTAAATATGTGACAAGGTATTTCACGTGAAAATGTATTTAAAACTATTAAAAACACTTGATATTTATCAATGTAAGGAGAAAACGAAATAAACTTCAAAGTTTAGGGATATGACCGCGTGCTAAGCAACAGCGGTGGCAAGTGAACAATGGTAGGCAGTGATGGACTGGAATGCGCTCAACTCGTTGAAGGTCTCATAAACCACTCTTGAAGGCCGTACCTATATTCTGCACAACAGGTGCCAAGGCAAATATTCGCGTTTCTAGATCATTCTCATACCACTTTACAGCGCCAAAGTTATCACTCTTGTCGCTTGCTCAGATCACAGTGACGGTGAATAGGTCGGTGTGTTCGTAGGACTCTTCCCACAAGGCTCTAAAAGGTGGCAGCAGATTAGCGTAAGTAAGCTTGTCTTTTTGAAAAAGTTAACATAAGTCTGAGAAAACGCAGAACGTCCATAGGACTGGGAGACGACCCTTCAATCTGGGCGAAACGTCAAAGCCTAATATATTACTCCTAAAATACCATGCTCGAGATTTCCATTTGACGAATGAATATGCACGTGCAGAGATGACACTATACCTTTTTCTTAATGGGCTGAATTTGACTTGTAATGGTTCGAGGCATCTTACTGTTACAATACCACTTTACTTTCACGTTTAGTGAACAACAGGAACGTAAGCGTTAAATATGTGACAAGGTATTTCACGTGAAAATGTATTTAAAACTATTAAAAACACTTGATATTTATCAATGTAAGGAGAAAACGAAAGAAAGTTCCACGTTTAGGGATATGACCGCGCGCTTAGCAACAGCGGTCGCAGGTGAACAATGGTAGGCAGTTATGGATTGGAATGCGCTCAACTTGTTGAAGGTCTCATAAACCACTCATGAAGGCCGTACCTATATTCTGCGCGATACGTACCAAGGCAAATATTCGCGTTTCTAGATCATTCTCATATCACTTTACAGCGCCAAAGTTATCAGTCGTGTCGCTTGCTCAGATCACAGTGACGGTGAATAGGTCGGTGTGTTCGCAGGACTCTTCCCACAAGGCTCTAAACCAGTGGCAGCAGATTAGCGTAAGTAAGCTTCTCTTTGAAATAGTTTACATCAGTCTGAGAAAACGCAGCACGTTCATAGAACTGGGAGACGACCCTTCAATCTGGGCGTAACGTCAAAGCCTAATATATTATTCTTAAAATACCGTGCTCGAGATTTTGATTTGAGGAATGAATATGCACCTGCAGAGATGACACTATACCTTTTTCTTAATGGGCTGAATTTGACTCGTAACAGTTCGAGGCATCTTACTGTTACAATACCACTTTACTTTCACGTTTAGTGAACAACAGGAACGTAAGCGTTAAATATGTGACAAGGTATTTCACGTGAAAATGTATTTAAAGCTATTTAAAACACTTGATATTTATCAATGTAAGGAGAAAACGAAAGTTCCACGTTTAGGGATATGACCGCGCGCTTAGCAACAGCGGTCGCAGGTGAACAATGGTAGGCAGTGATGGATTGGAATGCGCTCAACTTGTTGAAGGTCTCATAAACCACTCATGAAGACCGTACTATATTCTGCACGATACGTACCAAGGCAAATATTCGCGTTTCTAGATCATTCTCATATCACTTTACAGCGCCAAAGTTATCAGTCGTGTCGCTTGCTCAGATCACAGTGACGGTGAATAGGTCGGTGTGTTCGTAGGACTCTTCCCACAAGGCTCTAAACAGTGGCAGCAGATTAGCGTAAGTAAGCTTCTCTTTGAAATAGTTTACATCAGTCTGAGAAAACGCAGAACGTTCATAGAACTGGGAGACGACCCTTCAATCTGGGCGAAACGTCAAAGCCTAATATATTATTCTTAAAGTACCGTGCTCGAGATTTTGATTTGAAGAATGAATATGCACCTGCAGAGATGACACTATACCTTTTTCTTAATGGGCTGAATTTGACTTGTAACAGTTCGAGGCATCTTACTGTTACAATAACACTTTACTTTCACGTTTAGTGAACAGGAAAGTAAGCGTTAAATATGTGATAAGGTATTCGACATGAAAATGTATTTAAAGCTATTCAAACACTTGAAATTTATCAATTTAAGGAGAAAACGAAATAAACTTCAAAGTTTAGGGATATGACCGCGTGCTTAGCAACAGCGGTCGCAAGTGAACAATGGTAAGCAGTGATGGACTGGAATGCGCTCGACTTGCATGGTGAAGGTCTCATAAACCACTCTTGAAGGCCGTACTTATATTCTGCACGATACGTACGGGTAGCTTGCAGTACTGGCTCAAGGCTAAAGACCCAGCGGAGCTGATCTATTCCTAGTGGATCTTGGCTTTCCGAAGTGATGCTAAGTTATAGGAAAAAGGTGGGAGAAGATTAGCCTATAAGTAAGCTTGTCTTTTAAATACTTTACATGTATAACAATGCACGAGTCTTATTGAGTAGGGGAGCTCATGGGGTGCAGTTTAAAATGTAGCAATAATACCAAGGAAATAGCGCATCCTTTGTCAACAATATCTCCGTATTGGTGTAACTAAGATTGCACTGAAATAAGTTGGGGCATACTTATCGATCGCAACGTAAAGAACGCCCTGAAATCGCACCACACGGAGTGTTGCGTGTACAAACGGCAAGTAAATTCCTCGTGTGCCTCGTTTGAACGAACGACCACTCACCTGTGACCACCTAGACGTGTGGAGTCAAGGAGTGTCCTGGCGTTGACTGTTGACGAAAAAAAAGCTAAGCTCCCTTCAAGGTGTAACCGACGACTACCTTTGAACCCCTCTGATTCAATCACTCTGATTGCCCGGGACAAGGTAATCGGATATTGTTGCCTATGGGCGTACGGAAAACGACAACTTTAAAAGTACTGCTTTAGTGTGTCTTGAGGTGCTCTGAAATTATGAAATAGTTGCCCTCATTATGATCTGGAGTACTTTTGATAACCACGCATCTGATGCTAGTGATAGCCCCAGCTAATTTGTGTAAATATGTGTGCTGCAATGCGTACTAAACAAGCGTGAATAAACCTATTCCTCTTACCTGAACCTCCCGACGGCCACTATTCACCAGCCGACATATCGCGACAATACAGACGAAAAACGCGTTGGGTAGGCTTCGCTGACTTCATGTGGCAAACAGCTAGCGCAGGCTTGCTAGCACCATTTCCAGGCGCACCAACGGCGTAAGCAAGCAACCCCTGTAATTGATGTTCGACTCGGATTCACGAACCGAGAACGTGAATCCTAATAGGGGATAGCGCTTGCCTTGCGTTTCTCTTTGCTGGCTGATGATTGCAGATTATGAATGCACAAAAGGAAGTTTTCCAAATTAATTAGCTCGTGCTCAAAATGGTCCCGGGTACTTTTACACGAATGCATAATAGCGTAATATTTTGTACGCCGTAAAATATATCTGAATCACGTTACTCCCATTCAGTTTGCACTGCAACATTCTTGGACGTTTTACTTTTCTGTTTTAGGAAGTCTGCTTAAGCACTGGAACAGCGATAGGACAGGTGTGTGCGTGGCGTCGCGCAAATGAATCATTCCGTTGGGAACTGAACTGGAGAGCGAAGTAATAAAACTCCAGATTTAGTCTTAGATTTTCGTTCGGGAGCACGATATCTATTGCACATGCAGCTAATGCAGCCGTTTGTTGTTTGTTGTTACCAGGAGGATTCACCCCGCACAGATCTCACCAAGCGTCCCCGGACTTATAAACGTGCGAGCACGAAAGACAGCTTTTGTTCCTTTGTTGCGACATCGCATTGGGTGAGTGGATGTCCTTACTTTTAGTTGGTTACCCTTTGCGCACAGCAGCACTCAAAATTTGCGGTCAGAGAAATGTCGAACAATAGTGGATGTTAGGTTCCTAATGTTTATTAAGCGCCGCATACTTTTTGTCAACTTGCAGCACTAAACTAATTCTGATATTTTTCTTCCCACGTAATTGATCTGACTTAGCAAAAAGCCAGCATGTTTTTACCTAAAGTGTGCTTGAGAAACAGGTGCATTCAACTCAAGTGCTACTGTGAAAGGTTTAATAAAACTGGCCGCTGGGCCAGTTGGTACACGATAACTGGTGTGGCATGCGAGTATTCTACCACTGAGTGGCGCCTGACACCAACAGAAAGATATATATATATATATATATATATATATATCACCGAGAGCTAGTACGGCTATACTAGTCAAGGTGCCACCAAATGAGGAAGGCCCAGTAAGCTCCAGAAGCGGAATTGACCTCCCTGGTGCAGTAATCGGCCGCTACCGCCCTAATGACTTCAACAATTTACCCATGTCCCTCAGTCCCCAGCGGCTGCGGAGCGCGTGACCAAAGCGGCGGTCAGACCTGTTGCGCGGCAGAGGGCGCTAGGAATATCTGGGTCCGTACAGGCCGACAATGGAAACGGCAGAAAACTAGGTGGAGTGATGAAGTTAGGAAATTAGGAAATTCCCAGGCGCATGTAGGAATCACCTAGCGCAAGACAAGGGTAATTGGACATCGCAGGGAGAGGCCTTCGTCCTGCAGTGGACATAAATATAGGCTGATGATGATGATGATGAACTGGTGTGAAATAGACGCAGAACAACAACGGAGAGACACCCTTTTCTTTCTCGTATTCCTTCCGTGGTTGTTGCGCGTCTATTTTACACCAGTTGTATAAGGTTTCTTCAGGAGGCAGAGTTTCGCATTTTTAGAGAAGCCCACTCGTGACGTTCGCCGGAGCTATACTTGTCGCGACATCAACGACCATGGTCGACGTACGCTACCCGCGTGGTCTACTCGCTTTATCTGATACAATGAAGGACCACTTTATTAGAAGCTTGCCGGTAGTAGCAATGGCGGCAGTTCAATCTCTTCTGAATGAATAGAAATATTGTGCTGCATGGGTAGAGACGCTGCCTAGCGCTGCATCTTGCGTTGCGCACGGCCTGGTGGTGCCATCTGTCGAACCATATGTCGATCAGTAACCTCCAAGAAGTGCAAAACAGTCCAAAGTTTTCACTAGCAGAAAAAAAATGTTGTCGCAGTTTCACCTGAAAAAAAATTAAATTATGGGGTTTTACGTGCCAAAACCAGTTCTGATTATGAGGCACGCCGTAGTGGGGGGTCTCCGGAAATTTGGACCACCTGGGGTTCTTTAACGTGCACCTAAATCTAAGTACACGGGTGTTTTCGCATTTCGCCCCCATCGAAATGCGTTTCACCTGAAAGGCGAAGCATCAATTGCGATAGCAAATTTGTAGAGAGCTATAGGGAGTAATGATATTAGCTTTATCAGCTGTATAAACTTGGACATGCAGCAGCACCGGCAACACGCAGAACTGTTGTCGACGCCGTCGGCGTTTTGCCCGCGTTCGCTCAAAATGCGTGCGGCGTTGGTGACTGTTGCCGGAGCCTCTGATATAAGTAGGCACTTGGTGCCGCAGCTAAACGTCGCCTCCCTTCCCTCCCCTCCCCCACGGCCTCTCGCGCGTCGGAAGAAGGTGCGTTTGCTCTACATATATGGTGATTGTAAAGGTGGAAAGAGACGCCTACTTCTGCAGCCCTTAAGGGAGCACGGCGCAGAACGCGCGTTTGTTCTCCACCGTGCGTTCATTCCCCGTGAAAGCGCGCGCCCCTCGCGCCCTTTCACTCGCACATACAGCGCTCGGCGTGCGGCGACGATTTCATCTCCATTGACGTCATACGGAACCTCACGGCGACGGCGACGGCGACGGCAGAAATCTACTTTTGATTGTCCATATAATTGCTATCGCAATAAAAGAGACTAATTTATGGCAGACGTTTAGACGTTCGTCAACGAAAAAGCTCCAAACTGATGACGCGGTGGCACTGCCATCACCAGCTTAGTTCATCTGTGCCTCAATTACAGTGTGCTACCTCACTGGCGGCTTCTCTTCGTTGAAGTGGTGGCTTCTCTTCGTTGCATGGTTGCTTTTGGAACCACATGAGAACGTTGCAAAAATGTGTGAGCTAGTGGTGAATGGAAAACAATAGCAACTCTGGCTCTCTTGAGGGAGTCCTATACAGTAACGTTATTCAACTCGATCTTTGGTTCACTCACTAGCGTTGCTTTCTGTCTATTTTTCAGTTTCACAGTATGTCAGGTTGCTAGCACAGTGCTCTAATGAATAACCGAAACCAGGGTTCATTAACTGCACAACTTTAAAAGCTAGGGGAAAGTTTAACCAAGGCAACCTTTGCTTTACCATTTGCGTATCCATGTTTGCGCTATTTAGATAAAAGTGATTTGTATAGATAGATACACGCGTCTTTCACAACGTGGCCTTAACTACATTTTAGTAATTTGTATTTGACGCCTAATACATTCAAGCTCTTGGTAGTCTGTTCTCGACATGGTCCAGCTGGCGGTGGAATGACAATTAAGACATCGTCATGGAACCTACGCCAACAGTTGTTTGACCTTTGAAGGCTGGCTGAATGTGGGAGTGATTCGGAAAAAAAGCCGTTCTCGGAGGCCCTAAGCTTTCTCACGCTAAGACTACTAGCAGCAGCGCCCTCCTCTGAGCCAGTGCTTTGCGTCTTTTTCTCGTTATACCTTTACACTTGGCAGTACCATGACGTATCGAGGCTATCACCGTGAAAATTTTTAATGATTGTTTTGCAAGACACGAATCTTGCGCCGCATGAAGGCTTTATGATGCTCCCGCTCCCGGCAAAACCATCTGAATCACAGTGTTCACATTTTACCTGCGAAAAGATATAAACGGATAAGAGCACCGAGGATTGGCGCCCCATCACCGAAACGGCCACGTCACTGGTCGACACCACAGGTGCGCTTTTCTCAAGTCAGTGTCAATTTCAACCAGATTGTCAAGATGACAAAATTGCTTGTATGAGTACCACAAAACAAATTCACCTAAATTTCGTCCCCTGGCTAGGTAAAGCACGGCCTCTCCGAATACACAAAATGAATCAGCCGTCCGAGAAAAGCATTACAAAAATTTTAGCACTTTTTTTAACAATGTACATTGCTGCACAAATTACTTCTTTTGTTAATAGCACTAATATGGACAAACGCGTGGCGTGCATAGTGAGTCCTGCTATTTTCTATTGCCTTAAGTTCGAATCTTTGATGGAAATAAAGTGAACGTCTTCTGACGCCTCTTTAACAAATGCCATTTAGCTGTGAAAGGGAATAGAGGGTTTCAATATCGACAACCCTTCGGACTACACAACCTTGCCGCATGTGAAATATGAATGTACCTGCATTTGTGTTTCACTCATTTCCGCTTTTCTTTCAGAGTTATTGACAAAAACATTTTAGAGAGAACAAATTTGAGAAATGTCGGAATACGGGGCTGCATGCGTGCCACGGCAATATAAAATACAGAATATAAAAGGTGTTCGTCGTTATCACAACACAAGTTGCTCATTGGCTTACAGAAGCGGTGCCATGAATCCTTCTAAGAGCCTGAAGGCAGGATAGGATGAATGGTATACAAAGGGGAAATAATACAAAGAAAAAAAATTCGTCGAATACTGTCAGGGCAGCGTCGGTGTTGCATATCGTAACAATAAAGGTCAGTACGTAGCATGTGAATATTTACGCATTATAACATACATTGTTTCGGGTATTGTCATATGCTATCGACGACGTCATTGACTAGATGAGGAATTATATGAGGGGTCCGCGAATATGCTAAATTTCAAAAATTCATCGAATAGATTTGGCTTTTGTTTTGGTATTGTATGTGAGAATTGACTACTCGAAATTGTCAAATATTCGTTTCCTTGGAATACTGGAGCCGTCCAGCAGGGAAAACAATGCATGTGAAAAGCTCTTGAAATGATTCTGCACTATATGACAGCTATTACATTGGCTCCGCACAGCCATATCATTTGCTCAGCGAACGCACAGGTCACTCAAGTTTTTATTCATAATCTGTACTCGTTCAATAACGATGCCTCGCTTTAAGGAAGCCTACATACGAATTGATAAGAGCCGAGCCTTGCATCTGAACTTCCTAACAAGGTGAAGATTAGGGCATATAGGGACAATATATGCATATTGGCATGTGGAGCCACCCGCCCACAAATGGGTGCTAGGCGTCATCGTGCTGTGACAATCACAGCTAAGTATCTGCGGTATACTGTAGTCATGGGCGACTTCAATGCAAAAGTGGGGAAAAAGCAGGTTGGTGAGAAAGCAATTGGCAACTACGGCATCGATTCTAGGATTGCAAGAGGAGAGATGTTGGTAGAATTCGCGGAAAGGAATAAGCTCCTAATAATGACTACATTCTTCAGGAAGCGCATCAACAGGAAGTAGACCTGGAAAAACCCTAATGGAGAAACAAGGAATGAAATAGATTTCATACTCTCTGCCGATCCAAGCATAGTGCAGAATGTACAAGTGTTAGGTAAGGTAACGTGTAGTGACCATAGGTTAGTGAGGCCTAGGATTTCTGTCAATTTGAAGAGAGAAAGAGTGAAATTAGTCAAGAGGAAACAGACCAACCTAGACGCAGTAAGGGTAAAAGCAGACCAATTCAGGCTGGTGCTCGCAAACAAATATGCAGCTTTAGAACAGGAAGATGAAGATAACATAGAGGTAATGAATGAAACCGTAACTAGCCTGATCTCAGAAGCAGCAATTGAAGTGGGAGATAAGGCACCAAGGCAACCAGTAGGTAAGCTCTCCCAAGAAACAAAGGACCTAATAAAGAAACGTCAAAACATGAAAGTGTCTAACTCAAGAAATCAGATAGAATTGGCTGAACTTTCAAAACTGATCAACAAGAAGAAAATGAGGGATATTCGAAATTATAACGCGGGAAAGATTGAGGAAGCCGTAAAATAAGGACGCAGCATGAAATGAGTAAGAAGAAAGCTTGGCATAGGACAAGGCAAAATGTATGCACGGAAAGATAAGCATGGTAATATAATCAGCAATTTAGATGACATAGTAAAAGCAGCGGAAGACTTCTATACTGACCTGTACAGTGCCCAAAACAGCCGAGCTACTTTCATTCGAAATAGTGATCAACCGGATACAGAGGCTCCTTCCATAACTCGCGATGAAGTTAGAAGGGCCTTGAAAGACATGACCAGAGGAAAATCTGCTGGAGAAGGTGGAATAACAGTAGATTTAATCAAAGATGGAGGAGATATCATGCTTGAAAAGCTTGCGGGCCTTTATACGCAATGCCTCACAACTTCAAGTGTACCAGAGAGCTGGAAGAACGCCAACATTATATTTATCCATAAAAAGGGAGACGTGAAATAATGGAAGAATTACAGACCCATTAGCTTCCTTTCAGTATTGTATAAAATATTCACCAAGATAACTTCCAGTAGAATCAGGGCAACACTTGACTTCAGCCGACCAAGAGAACAGGCTGGCTTCAGGAAGGGCTATTCTACCATGGATTATATTCATGTCATCAATCAGGTAATCGAGAAATCTGCGGAGTACAATCAACCTCTCTATATGGATTTCATAGATTATGATAAGGCATTTGATTCAGTAGAGATACCAGCAATCATTGAGGCATTGCGTAATGAAGGAGTACAAGAAGCAGACGTGAATATCTTAGCAAATATCTACAAGGATTCCACAGCTACCTTGGTTCTCCACAAGAAAAGTAGAAAGTTACCTATCAGGAAAGGGGTCAGGCAAGGAGACACAATCTCTCCAATGCTATTCACTGCATGCTTAGAAGAAGTGTTCAAGCTCTTAGACTGGGAAGGCTTAGGAGTGAGGATCAACGGCGAATATCTCAGCAACCTTCGATTTGCAGATGACATTGTCCTATTAAGCAACAATGGAGACCAATTACAACAAATGATTGAGGACCTTAATCGAGAAAGTGTAAGAATTGGGTTGAAGATGAATATGCAGAAGACAAAGATAATGTTCAATAGCCTGGCAAAGGAACAAGAATTTAGGATCGCCAGTCAGCCTCCAGAGTCTGTAAAGGAGTACGTTTCTCTAGGTCAATTACTCACAGATGACCCTGATCACGAGAAAGAAATTTACAGAAGAATAAAATTGGGTTGGTGTGCATACGGCAGGCATTGCCAAATCCTAACTGGGAGCTTACCACTGTCGTTGAAAAGAAAAGCGTACAATCATTGCATTTTACCGGTGCTAACATATGGGGCAGAAACTTGGAGGTTAACAAAGAAGGTCGAGAACAAGTTACGGGCCGCACAAAGAGCGATGGAAGCAAAAATCTTAGCAGTAACGTTAAGAGACAGGAAGACAGCGGTGTGGGTCAGAGAACAAACGGGGATAGCCGATGTTCTAGTTGACATTAAGCGGAAGAAATTGAGCTGGGCGGGCCATGTCATGCAAAGGATGGATAACCGGTGAACCATTAGGGTTACAGAATGGATACCAAGAGAAGGAAAGCGCAGCCCAGGACGTCAGAAAACCAGGTGGGATGATGAAGTTAGGAAATTCGCAGGCACAAGTTGGAATACGCTAGCGCAAGACAGGGGTAATTGGAGATCGCAGGGAGAGGCCTTCGTCCTGCAGTGGACATAAATATAGGCTGATGATGATGATGATGATCTGCGGTGTCAGGGCTTTCAGCTCTCAACAGAGAAGAGTTCTATGATTGCATTCAACCAGAAACGAATGACCAGGTATCCCATAATCGTTAACGGAACACCGATACCTACAGTAACACACCACAGTTATACACCGGGGACTCTCTTGGTCAACACACGTCGCCGCTCTGAAGTCAAAGCTGAGGAGCTTCGTTCACGTCCTTCGCGTCGTTGCAGGAACAAGATGGGGCTCCCTCAAAGTCACCATGGCTCCAGTCGTACCAAGCGGTATTCGGGGGGTATATACGGTACAGCATGCCGGTGATCTCAAGCATGGGACTTAGCTGTATGCGCATGCTGGAGGGCATTCATGCTCAAGCACTGCGCGCATGTTTGGGCCTACCTCGATGCACGTTAACCAATCGAAAAACAAATTGAAGGAGACTTTGTAAATTCCAGAGTGTGTTCGGCGAAAGCCTGTGGCCATTCGACTGACTATGCCATGTCTTTTTTTTTTTTGTCGTCGCTGTGACCAACTCTAACACTAGTGAACTTTGTAGACCACTGAGAAATGGACGTCTGTTCCAAGCGTCTTGGTTGAAATCCCGACAACGACCATCGGCCGTTGCCTGACGCTTGTTGGTAGGATGCGATTCACAAAGGCCATGGCTGTTTCTTGTCCGAGGGTTGGGGCCAAGTACACACAGACTACAAAGAGCCCAGTCGACAACCTGACTGCACACGCTTCTCCAGGCCACAGCTGGCACGGTTCCAGGGCATGGATGGACAGACGATCCGACGCCGCCGCTGTGTCATCACGTGATTGCTGAGAGAGTATAAGGGAGAGAGGCCACAGCTGTGGTGGTGCAACTGTTGCTATGCGCCGCTGTGCCATCACGTTATTGCTGAGAGAGTGTGAGAGGGAGATGCCACAGCTGGCACCGTTCCAGGGCACGGACGGAGGACGGTCGGACGCCGCGAGTATGAGCCATTAAAGTCTTTCGCCTTAAAAAGAAAGCGAAAGCTCGTGCTTGCCCTATTGGCGTATACTGGCTCTGCGAGCTTCTTCGTATGTACCTTCGCGTGTTGACCCGACATAGACACCATCTTTTGTTATCGTTCCCTGCCCCCCACCCAGGTTGCAGCTTTAAAAAAATTAAATTATGGGGTCTTACGTGCCAAAACCACGCTCTGATTTCTGTGATTATGAGGCACGCCATAGCAGAATAATTGGACCACCTAGAGTTCTTTGACATGTACCTAAATCAAAGTAGACGGGTGTTATCGGCTTTCACACCCTTCGAAATGCGGCAGCCGTGGCCGTGTCCCGCGAGCTCGTGCTTAGCAGCCCAACATCATAGCCACTAAGCAACCACTGCGGGTGTTGCAGCTTTTCAAGTACTATATCGCGCCATCAGAATATTAGATCATCATGATTTTCTCCGAGAATACCTCCAAGATTCCGAAGACCATCAAGATTCCGAGAATACCTCCGTGGGCCCTGCCTAATCCTTTCGTTTGGTTGCAGATCCCTGGAATTGCAGAAAAGACATCCATTCCATCAATTGGCCTTAAGCAACTTACCCTGTTTCACATTTATGCAAATTACGGAGATACTGTGCGCGTATATGCCGATGGATCTGTTACACCATATGCCTCCAGCGCAGCCTTCGTCATTCCACATACGATCATCGCTCGGCTGTTCAAACTAGACCATAGGTCAACATAAACTGCCTCAGAACTTTTTGCTAAACGGGAGGCACTTCGATTTCTCTCCGAGGAGCATCCTCGCGCATGAACGATATTCTGCGATTCCAAGCCGGCTCTTCAAACCATTGAATGTGTCATCAGACGGGGCCCGTATTATTCAATGGCCATATAAGTTACACAGCACCTCGATCTTGCAAATAGAAATGGCCACAATATCACCTTTCAGTAGATACCTGCACACTGCGGCATGATGGGGAATGAACAGGCATACGCTGAAGCGAAAACTGCGTTAAATAATGATTGTCAAGTACGCATTGCGTTCTCCCGAACTGACACAAACCAGATCGATGACACAAGCGAGTACATAAATGGGTCCCAGAAATGGAATTCCCCGTATGCCTCACAAGCTCAAAAGAAGTCAAACAAGCATGCTGCACCAAATTTGTCTTGGTGTCGCTTTCACCAAGCGTTATAGGCATCGCACGAGTTGCAGTCATACTATCCCCAATTGTGAATACTGTGAGGTGCCTATAACGCTTGGTGAAAGCGACATCATCCGTGGCTTTCTGTTGCGCGTAGGAAACAAGACCCACCCAAAACTTTCGTTTTATCCCTGCGTAAACGTTTCACTGTTTATTTCCATCAAGCATACGAATTCATTGTTTCGATTGATTATCTCGCCTGTCTCAGCATGTTCGCATGTCTTGAAAACAACACGATCTTGCAATTAGGCTTACATTCCCGACAAAGAACACCAGCTGATCAATATAACTCTGGACTCCCCCACAATAACATATCGCGACTTCGGTGCGTAAAACCACAGACAAAGTTTTTAACGCTCCTGGTTTCATGAAAAAAGAAACAGTATGTAACTCCACTAGCATAGCTTCAAGGAATGATTTGAGCTGAAGATTCCTAAAACGAGTGTTTACTAAGCTAGCTAGTCAACAGGCCCATAAACTTAAAATGAAAATTTCATAGCTATTAAACTACTGATTACAGAACCCGTGACACAGGCATGTTAATTAGGGAAAACCTGCATCTCTGCGACAGAACAATGTGACGTTGCTCTTATAAAGTTTTTAATTGGCTTATTTAGCAACATGCGAAAGCAGTGCTTAATATTTTTTAAATAATACTGCGTTCCATTATTTCATAAAACAGTTTTGTTTACTTGCCATATTACTGCAAATTCAGGATTTCGTGCTTCTACGCAAAAATATCGCCACATCTATCCTTTTCAAGAAATGATTGCAATATACCAGAAATTGTTCACGTATACTTTTCTTTGTAACGCATAAATGGCTATGAATGCATTATTAACGCTTCGTAAAATCAGCTTGCACATACGTCGGAGCAGTCTTCGAAACACGCAGGTCACCTCACACTAAAACCGTAAAATAATTCAGAGTGTTAATTTTGTCGTAATCAGTATCATGATGTTATGATGCAGTTTACTGGCTTTGCAGAAGTGTCTCATCTGTATTGTTTCGCCACGTTTCCCAACGCACCTCTTTCTTTCTTCATCAATTTTGGCTTTCATTCGTGGTGCGTGCTACCTACTGATAAACATTGCGCACCTAACTAGGCACGTTCGGAATGTGTATATTCGTACATATAGGGTGTCCCAAGTATCATGCACAAAGATTTAAATATATACAAACGCCACGTAGCTGGGACAGTACCAAGGTAATGTTTGCAGCCGCTTGGAGATGCTCATAATATTTTTTTGCATTCCGCCTATTTTTTTTATTTAAAATACCTTACAGGCCCCTAGAGGCATTGTGTAAGGAGGGAGACTACAATCAAAGATAACTTATATAATAATTAGAACACACATGAGAATACATATACAAAAATATGGGGTAAGAAATGCGTTAATATAGAGTAATATAGTGTTACATATAGTATTACAATACGTACAAGAAACAAATCGAACGCTTTTGAAAGTGACAGCTCATTCACCAACAAAATTTCACACAGCAGAACATAATCAACTGAATTACAGAGTAAGCAAGACATAATTAGACTATAAGAAAACAGTGTTTAACGCATAGTTGTACATTATTAACGGGGAAGGCATAGACAAAAAAATTGCCCGCCAATCCACCCTGTGAAGGTGGTTGGAAAGCAAAGCTTTTTACGCCACCCTCACGGTGACTGCGGCGCACTTGATATTTCACACACTACAACGTAACTTTAACCACGGCCTTTATCATTATTTACTTCACAACAATGTTCACTACTGCTTTATGATCGGTGTGATATACACTACTAGACTACCCCATAGTGGGGTAGTCTAGAAAATGAACCGAAGCAGTTACTAGGCTGGAAGAGTTTCGAATGACGTCAACCCTCTTTCAAGCAGCTGCATAAGCTTTGAAACAGCTGCAATCTAATCTTACGGACCGCGCCGAGCCTGTTTCCGTTGTTTGCCCGCAGCCCTTATCATCCATCATGTTGGCTCATCACTTTCAAGCTTGTTTTTGTGGTTTTTCTTGCGAAAACGAGTGCTTATTTGTACGCTGAATGCCTAAATTCAAGTAAGCTATACTGCTATACCTGCAATTGTTAGCGGTTCGTCGGGATCGTTTTTTTATTACAACGACGGACACGACAGAACCCTTGGCTGCTAGAGGTACAAAGCTTCGCTTTAATATTTAAGTTAGGGCATGTGGAGTTTGAAAAATGCGTTCTAAGAAGAAGCCGGAAGTTTTCCTGCTCCTTCTGAAAAACTATGGCGTTAGGAAGGTCGTTCCAAAGACGAATGGCTCGTGGAGGGCGGAGTAATTAAATGAATTAGTCTTTCCGTAGATGCGCATGAAATTGGACCGATTGTACAACCGCTGTGACCTGTAATGAGGAGCTTCAAGAGGCAGAACTGATGGTGCTGTGTTACGGACGTATTTATGAAATAAGGATAACAGGGCTATATCACGATGATCATGCAAGGCTGTAGTGAGAGGTCGATTTTAATTTGTGTGATGCTTTTATTATAGTCATAACAACTTTAGGTAAAACGCGCAGCCCTATTCTGAATAGATTCGAGTTAATCCTAATTAATTAAGCAACTTCTTCAATATTATATTTAGACGAAAAGTGTCAGTAAGAAAATTGTAGAGCAACATGAAAAACTACCGATACAGCTTTATGTTGTTCAATACGTGCTATGTGTTTTGCCGATCGTGAAAGAAGCCCTCGAATACACGCAAGTGCCTCTAGCGGCGAGTCGCGCTGAAATGTTGCCTGCATTCACGGGCTTCTTTCACGCTCGGAAAAACGCATAGCACGTATTGAGCAACAAAAAGCTGTGTCAGGAATTTTTCGGGTTGCCCTACAACTTTCTCATTGACGCTTTTCATCTAATTATAATATTTGCGAAGTTGCTTAATTAAGAATAATTCTGTAATTTTATTTACGTGAAATGCAGGCAATATTAGGCGGAATGCAAAAAAAAAAAACAATCTGAGTATATCAAAGCGATGGCAACCAACATTACCTTGATTCTGTCCAGCTGCGTGGCATTTACATATTTTTTAGTCTTGGTGAATTACAGTTCCGACATCCTGTATACATCCAGAAGTTAGTTCCCGTGTGAACAAAAACGAAGCAAGACACATACGGTACTATGAAAAATTGTATTGCAACAATCTAGGTCCTACCAATTTCATAAAATAACATCAGAGAGAGAGCGAGCAAGGAGAGGAAAGGCAGGGAGGTCAACCAGAAGAGCATCCGGTTTGCTACCCTGCACTAGGGGCAAGGGAAAGGGGAAATAGAGAAAAATATGGAGAGCATGAGCACTGAGTACACGTGGGACGATGTACGGGGACACTATAGGCGGTCGCGTAAACCGGTGCACTTCAAATACTGTACTAATGCACGCAACGCTTTTTGTGCCAATGATGGGTGTAGCCACGGTCCGAGTGTCTTTGACTCAGAGAACGGTCTCGAGTCCAGCCGGTTTAAAGTTGTCCTGAGAGAGAGAGAGGCGTTGTACGTCGTAGCGAGGACAGGTACACAATAGGTGCTCGATGGTTTCCTCGCACATACAGGAGTCACACATCGGGCTCTCGGCCATTCCCATACGATGTGAGTAAGCGTTCGTAAACGCCACTCCCTGCCACAAGCGGCACAGCAAGGTTGCTTCGCCGAGGGAAAGGCTAAATGGCAGTTGTAGCCGTAGCAAGGGGTCCAACTTATATAATCGGCAATTGAAGGCACTTGAACTCCATAAAGCTTGTGACGTTTTGCGTGCAAGCAGATGGAGTTCCCTGGCAGTGTCCGTCCTCGCCAAAGGTATTGTACACGTCTGGGTGTCTTCGTGGGCAGATCGGGCAGCCCTGTCAGCAATGTCGTTGCCGATGATGCCACAGTGAGCAGGAATCCACTGGAAGACTATGCTGTGCCCTGTTTCCAGAGCATGGTGATGTACTTCCCTGATGTCGGATACCATCTGCTCGTAAGTTCTGTGATATAAGGCTGACTTGATACTTTGGAGGGCTGCCTTATAGTCACAGAATATGACCCATTTCTGTGCCGGCTCTTTGGTGACGTAGGTCACAGCTGCATGGAGGGCTGAAAGTTTGGCCGACGTAGATGTAGTCATATGTGACAATTTGAATCTAACTGCAACTTGCTTGGCTGGAACGATGAATGCGGCAGTTGAGTTGGTAGGTGAGGTCGAGCCGTCGGTATATATATGTATGTAGTCAGGATATGTCTGGTGCATTAATAGGAGCGTCAGTTGCTTCAGAGCCAGCGATGGATGATTGGCCTTCTTGGTGATTCCGGGAATAGTAAAATTCACTTGAGGCTGTTGCAGGCACCACAGAGGAGAGGAAGGCTTCGACGCCGGTGTAAAAGATGACGGTATACACTCTTGATGGGCGCTAATCACTTTTGAAAAGGTCGCTTGAGGTCTCTCCGCTGGTAGGCAAGCTAAGTGATGGTCGGGGATCCTTGATAGATGACGAATGTGCGCTCTGAGGGAGTCAGCAGCTACGTGTGTCTGGATCGTATGGTCTCTCGCGATCGCTATTGTTGCTGTTGTTGAGGTGCACCGAGGCAGCCCTAAACACGTGCGTAGGGCTTGACCTTGTATGCTCTCAAGAGCGCGAATGTTCGCCTTGCATGTATTTGACAAAACTGGCAGACTGTAACGAAGGAGTCCCAGGAACAGTACCCTGTACAGCTGCAGCATAGAATGGACAGGTGCACCCCAGTTTTTCCCGCAGCGAAATTTAAATACCTGAGCAATAGCAAATAACTTCTTCTTCAGGTAGACGCAGTGAGGGGTCCACGAGAGGTTACGGTCGATGATGACACCCAGAAAGCGATGCGTCTTAACATAGGACACAGCTTGACCGTTGATTGAAACTGGATGCAGTGACATTTGTTTGAGCGTAAAGCCAACCAATACGCATTTTTCTGTAGACACACTGAGGCCTTGTTCTCGTAGATAAGACGCCGTCATGGTTGCCGCCCGCTGATGCCTGGCCCGTACCTGAGGCCGAGTTACTGCAGAGGCCGAGATGCAAATGTCGTCGGCGTATATAGAGACATGAACTGTCCGCGGTAAATACTCTACAAGTCCTATCCAAGACGAGGTTGAACAATATAGGGCTCAGCACTCCACCCTGCGGCACACCACGGCAGATGTAATGTTCCGAAGTTGGGCCGTCTTCAGTGTGTAAGAAAAAGCACTTCTCGGTCAAATAGTCCCGAATCCATTGATACATCCGGCCACCAACTCCCACAGCCTCAAGTGCGTTCAGTATGGCCTCATGGGCGACGTTGTAGTATGCTGCTTTGACATCGAGAAAAAGTGCAACTGGTAGGCGCTTGAGCAGTTTCTGCTCTTGGACCCAGGTAACGAGGTCAATAACATTGTCGATGGACGAGCGACCTCGACGAAAGCCAGCCATAGCATCCGGATAGATGTTGAATCGCTTGAGGTACCATTCCAAACGAGCAAGAATCATTCTTTCCATGACTTTGCCGACGCAGCTCGAAAGCGCAATCGGACGATATGATGATAAATCAAGCGGAGACTTTCCAGGTTTCAGAATGGGGATTAAGCGGCTCGATTTCCATTGTTTAGGAACAACACCGTTTCGCCAAGACTCATTGTAGTAGTTTAGCAGCTCACTATGTGCGTCATGTCCGAGGTGGCATAGGGCAGCGTACGTGATGCCATCTGGTCCTGGTGACAGAGAACGCCTGCCAGAGAACGCAGCGTCGAGCTCTTCAGGTGAAAATGCCACGTTCATTTCTGGTACACGTGCCTCAGGGACGCCATTCAGTGCCGCGTCAGTAGGGATGATCACGGATCCAGCAACCCGCACACAGAACTCTTCAGACACTTCAAACTGCGAGCGGTGTTGGTAGAGGGCCAGAGCAGCAAAGGGCTTCCTTTGATGCGGGCATGAGCGAAGACCCCTAACCGTTCTCCATATGTGTGAGAGCGATCTTCGGGGATCAAGCGTCGGACAGAAAGATTTCCATCGCTTGTCTTCCAATTTATCCATACGATGCTGAACTTTTTTTGTATGCGTCGTGAAGCCCTCTGGTCTAGAACGGATTTCGTGCGCCGATACCTTCTTTCCGCCTGTCGGCGTTCCGCACGCAGCCTCTCCAGTTCTGTGTCGAAGTGTGTTCGTCTTGCTGACCTTGTGAGCGAGCACATGAAGCTGTAGCATAAGGTCTTGTCTAAACATTTTTGAGGAATGGTGATGACATAGGTGATTATACTTTGGGCTTTAAGAAACATATTTTCAGGAGCAAACAAACGAGTTTACTTTTTTCCCCTGAACTCTGTTTTTTTCCTTGGAACAATGTTGGAGGAAATCACTGAACCTTTCTGACGCCGATGTCTTTCTCAGCAAGTTACCCCCACTTGAACTCACGTACAGTATGTGCGTTTCTATCAAGCCTCTTTCGCAAAACACGAGAGCCACATCACAAAACACTTTTAACAAAAACTGTACAAAAATATATATTAGTGTTAATTTTGGAAGACGTACAATAAAGAAATAATTTCGGTTGAAAAAAAACATTACGAAGTATGGTAAGCGATCAAATTAGGTAACAAAAAGAGCCGATCGCGCAACCGAAAACAGCGCTCGAACGAACCTAAACGCCAAATTTTACTACCTGAACGAAATTGGTGGATGCTGAAGCTTCGCCTTTAAGAGTGGATAGCATTCAAAGACTGCTTCTCATGCTTCCCGGTAACTACTGCTTATGTAACCTTAATGCTTACCGGGAAACGCTGGAACCGATTCCTATGCATGAAAGCAAGCTTTCTGCTTGAAACGCGGCCTATTGCGTGGGCTGATTCCCGAGGTAGTGCAGAGCCGCGCTAAAAACACTTACATGATTTTCAGGTTTCTCTTATTGTTTCGCATTTTTAACGCGATAGCACTAAGGGCCCCTTGTCGCAATTCATCCAGTGTCAGCGTCCGGCGCCGACCATCGTATGGCGAAAAATCATTCCGAACCACAACCACGCAGGCCCCCCGGGGGGAAGCAGATGCGATACTAAATGTAAAATGCTCCAGAAAACTCGTAAAGTACAATTAAAACACAACCTACAGACACGATAGCGCCGTATTGTAATTTTAATATACGCGAAAACATAATTCTAGCTGTTACGCGCAAACTGAAACACAAGCCCCTTTTCCAGCGTTTCTACCATTCATAAAGCGTCGCGCCCCCATCAGGTCCTTGCGACAACACTATCCAGATGGCGCTCGCCTCCGCGACAGCGGCGCGCGGAGGCAAAGGTAGTGAAAAAACAAGAAAGCTGAAGTTGCCGGGAAGCGTGACAAGCAGTTAGGGTTTTTTTATTGCGATAGCAATTATATGGACACTTCTACCGGATTTCTGCCGTCGGCGTCGCCGTCGCCGCGAGGTTCCCTATAGATAAAATCTTCGCCGCGCGCCGTGTGCCCGAGCGCAAGCGTGCGGGGACGCGCGCTATCACGGAGAGCGAACGCACTCAATCTCCCACGCGGAAGCAAGGAAGCCGGAAGCCAGTGCCGGAGGGAGAAGGGGGGGGGGGCGCACTTCTACTCTGCCAATAACCGCGCTCGTCGCTCGCCCGCACCGTCTCTTATCTCCACACGGCTCTGACCTTTATGCGCCGTGCATTCGCCGCTCAGTTTCCGTTGAAGCGATAGCCCGCACATACCTTCGCCCGCTGCGGCGTATGCGCTTGCTGCCAGCGTTTTGACAGTCGCTGGCTGCAGTCATTCAGTGTGATCTATTCATGTTTGTTTGTGCGCGCTCACACCACGCTTGTTCATTCAGTTAGTAATAGTCGGGCCACATTTTACAACGCACGCTACACATGCAATGCTGCCCGGATCGGCAGTGCAGCGCTACAGGTGTGTCCCTTCGCACGCGCTGCCCACGGGAAGCGCTTCTCATCAACACCACCGTTTCACACGCGCCTTCTCGTGGTCATCGAGTCTCTCTTCATGTCGGTCTACTTACGCCGCAGCACACCTGCTTACTTAATAAGCTCATGTTTACTACAATTCATATTGCTACCAAAGCCGCTCACCTTACTTCGTATGACATTGCTGCGTTGCTATCGCATTCATTGCTTCGCCCTTAGGGCGAATCTGTGACATTTTTTAATGCTATTGCGTTTCACTCTTAAAGGGTGCTACTGAAGCATCCTCCAAATTTTCATATCTCAGTTTCAGAATATTTAACATAAAAGGCTTGCGCTGTCGGTCTTTTTTTTCATACGATTTGTGCCTTGGCTGTCATTCTTAAAATTCCCAGGAATAACATTGTCAAGAACGTAAGACTAGGTACGAGCAACTTTAGTGGTAGTATAGCGAGGCGTGGCATATACATACACCCAAATATATACGGGAATTTTTGATCACAGGACACCGGACTTTCTGCTACACGGGGCCCTTAACGCTGTCGCGTTAATATACGGAATCTACTTAGTATTCCAATGGTCCAATGCACCTCCCCGCCGCGATAGAATGCTATATTGTCAGGTTGTAGTGGCTGTTAAACAAAGTTAAAAGAAGAAAAAAATGGGACTGTGGCACAAGGGCAAGTCGTGAAACTCAGTTTCTTTAGAACGTGTGCCCGTGCAAACAAGTTACACTCGAGTAGGACGAGAGTACCGAGCCCAGGCGACGACGGATCGTCGAAATCTGATTCAAACGTCAAGAGCGTCGATTGTTTCGACAAAAATTCCAGAGTAAACGCAGGTGCTCGCGCACCCTAGAGAAAGAAAAAAGACAGTAGTCTCGGCACGCATACTATCTGATTACACAACGTTCAGCGATAACGTATACAACAAAGGATGGAGGAGATATCATAATTGAAAATCTTGCGACCCTTTATACGCAATGCCTCACAACTTCAAGTGTACCAGAGAGCTGGAAGAACGCCAACATTATACTAATCCATAAGAAGGGAGACGTTAAAGAATTGAAGAATTATAGACCCATTAGCTTGCTTTCAGTACTGTATAAAATATTCACCAAAATAATTTCTAATAGAATCAGGGCAACACTTGACTTCAGCCAACCAAGAGAACAGGCTGGCTTCAGAAAGGGATATTCTACGATGGATCATATCGATGTCATCAATCAGGTAATCGAGAAATCTGCGGAATACAATCAACCTCTCTATATGGCTTTCATAGATTATGAAAAGGCATTTGATTCAGTAGAGATACCAGCAGTCATAGAGGCATTGCGTAATCAAGGAGTACAAGAGGCATACGTGAATATCTTAGCAAACATCTACAAGGATTCCACAGCTACCTTGGTTCTCCACAAGAAAAGTAGAAAGTTACCTATCAAGAAAGGGGTCAGGCAAGGATACACAATCTCTCCAATGCTATTCACTTCATGCCTAGAAGAAGTATTCAAGCTCTTAGACTGGGAAAGCTTAGGAGTGAGGATCAACGGTGAATATCTCAGCAACCTCCGATTTGCTGATGACATTGTCCTGTTCAGCAACAATGGAGACGAATTGCAGCAAATGATTGAGGACCTTAACCGAGAAAGTGTAAGAGTGCGGTTGAAGATTAATATGCAGAAGACAAAGATAATGTTCAATAGCCTGGCAAGGGAACAAGAATTCAGGATCGCCAGTCAGCCTCTAGAGTCTGTAAAGGAGTACGTTTATCTAGGTCAATTACCCACAGGGGATCCTTATCACGAGAAAGAAATTTACAGAAGAATAAAATTGGGTTAGAGTGCATACGGCAGACATTGCCAAATCCTAACTGGGAGCTTACCACTGTCGTTGAAAAGAAAAGTGCACAATCATTTCCTTTTACCGGTGCTAACATATGGGGCAGAAGCTTGGAGGTTAAGAAAGAAGCTCGAGAACAAGTTAAGGACCGCACAAAGAGCGATGGAACGAAATATATTAGGACTAACGTTAATAGACAGGAAGAGATCGATGTGGATCAGAGAACAAACGGGGATAGCCGATATTCTAGCTGACATTAAGCGGAAGCAATGGAGCTGGGCAGGCCATGTAATGCGTAGGATGGATAACCGGTGGACCATTAGGGTTACAGAATGGATACCAATAAGAGAAGGGAAGTGCAGTCGAGGTCAACAGAAAACCAGATGGGATGATGAAGTTAGGAAATTTGCAGGCGCAAGTTCGAATACGCTAGCGCAAGACAGGGGTAATTGGAGATCGCAGGGAGAGGCCTTCGTCCTGCAGTGGACATAAAATAGGCTGATGATAATGATGATGATGATGATGAACCGGTCAGCGGAAAAGATAAACACGTACGCTTGTCAATGTGTCATTTAGAGGACACTGTACCCTCTTCAGCGACAGATTACGCACGGAGCGTAGTCCTACGTTCATTGTACCTTTCTATTCTCCCCACGTGAAGGATGACGTGTTAGAGGGCCGTGCGCACTGACTCCGCTTTCGGGACGCCGAAAAGGGTTACATCGAGCTCATGCCGGAGACATTTTAGTGCATCCCCGGAGCGGCACGAAAAGAGACCTGCGCTTGCTCCTCGACGTCGATGTGAATTAGAATTTTAATTGCCTTGAAACTTTTCAAAGACGACTTCTAATGGGATACCGTTGTTCTTGTGTTAATTGCGACAGCAATTATATCGACACTACAGGCACATTTCCGCCGTGAGCGTTGCCTCGATGTTCCATAGGAAGTCCAAGTGCGATAACGTCGCGGGCACACCGTATGCTGTAGGTGCGAGTGAAAGTTTGGGAGGGTGAGCAAAGGAGGATGGTGGGTGGGGGGAGCGGATAGATGTGCGTGCGCAAGGAAGGGGAGGGGTGGAGGAATTGCGCTTGTGCGCATCTCCTTTTCCATTTCAACTGCGGTGGCTGAGCATGGCCGCGCGTCCTTTTTGGAGGCAATCTGCGCAGGGTTGGCCCAACGTTACTAGACTAGCTTCAGTTGAAAAACTCTCCGCCCGTGCGCTTACCGCCGCTGTCGCCACTCTTTGGGCAGCTGCCAGATGGCGGCGCCGTTCCATCGCGCTCCACTGCAGACGCCTCGCCGCAGCCTTGAGCTCGTTCGGACGGGCAGCTTGCGCGTGTTTCACGCTCGCTGGCGTTCTCCCTATGTTCCGAATTAGTGATACTATGCGAAAGCGGTATCCACCTACAGCAATATAAAATATATCGGGCTAGTTGGTTCATAATGAAAGAAGTGTAAACTGCACGATAGGAAGAAACGCATACGACGAAGCGCAGAAGCTGCGTTATTAAGTGTCGTGTGTTTCTTCCTGCCGCCTAAACCTTTCACGCAGTTTACTTTTCCCATACAGCAGCTTGCCACGTTTTCTCGCTGCTTTTACTTGCTTAACACTTTGGTCTGGGGTAGGTATACACCAGCTAGCGAGACCAAATTCGTTATCCACAAAAATAACAGCACAACTTTCTTGTAAACCAATGAATGCTTTATTAAAGAAAACGAAGTAAAAAAGCTGTATGCCCCTATATATAGCACAGACTTAAATTGTCAGAAGGGACATAATCTAGGCAAATGATTTGGGCCTACGTGGAAACTAATTTCACCTACAGCAGCTTGGCACGTTTCCTGCTGCTTTACTTCAAGACTGGATCCCCGCCGCTGCTGCAGGAACCTTGCCTAAGAATGATTTTTATGCAAGGTTTATGCAAGGGATGCGTGTATGCATGCGCGTGACTAAATAAAAATTAGCGTAGCTTCCACAAGTGGCGCAAGGCTAAAGAAACAGTGGAGCTGATCGGCCCTAGCTCTTCAGGCCTGGCCTTACGGGTTATGTTTTTCCGGAATTGATTAGTGATCGATTATCGATTACCTATTGATTAGCTATCGCAAGGTATTGGCCACGTATTTGGGCTAGATTAAGCTCTACCAAGTCATCCCCAGCATTTTCCGGAATTTTTTTATTATTGATCGATTATCGATTAGCTATTGATAGGCTATTGCAAGGTATTGCCCACGTATGTGGGCTAGACTAAGGACTACCAAGTCATCCCCAGCATTTCCCGGAATTTATTGACTATTGTTCCATTATCGATTAGATATTTATGGGCTATCGCAAGCTATTGGCCACGTATTTGGGCTAAGCTAAGCACTACCAAGTCATCCCCAGCATTTCCCGGAATTTATTGATTATTGATCGATTATCAATAAGCTATTGATTGGCTATCGGAAGGTAATGCGAGGCGCAGCTGTGCGCAGTGACGTCATCGCTAGGCGAGTTTCTGCGAACACTACACGGGGAAGCAAAAAGCTTAAACAGGTCCACTGTTAAAAATTTAATGATGCGTGCACTGAGTTCCTGAAAGCGCAAGGGACACCCAACACGACTCAGCGTATTCTCTTACAGCTCTTCTAAGATGGCCCATAACAGGTGACCAAACATCTCTCTTTGTTTGCGCTCTTTTTCCCGGTTGGTTCGACAGATACGACGGAAGGTTCGGGAACATTTCGGCACCGCACCCTCGGCAAGTGTCCACTTGTCTCGTGGCACCTGTCCATTGATAATATGCACAAACACTTTAAGATGTCCTGCTCATGAAAGTGTAAATCACACACCATGGATTTCGCAGAGTTCCCGGTCGGCACGAGGAATCGCTCTGTTCAACGCCGAGCGAAGTGTCGCATTGCTGGGCGCACAGAAGAAGTGGCGCGCCGAACTGTCGACATCGTTCGATAGCCGCTTGTTGCAGTCAAGAACGCAGCACGTTGGCATCATCTGCTAATATCCTTAAAAAACGCCGCGAAGATTACAGTTTCGCGGATGACATGATTCCTGAAATCCGCCGTCAACCACCATCCACAGAATACACCAACGCTGCACCGCGTGCTTCGTCCGGCCAGTTCGCGTAGCCGGCTAGTGGGGAAATGAAGCTGGGTGCGACGGCAGCGCCATGAAGGCGCGGGCGGGTGGCGGTTCCGCGCAACGCCGCCGAGTTTTACAACCGAAGCTAGTCTAGTTACGTTGGGCTAGCCGGCCGGAGGTAGCTGATTGCTTCGCGTGCGCTATGTTCTCGCTTGCCGAGTTCACATGGAAGCAAGAGGCAGCATGAAAAGGAATTCACTCGTTGTTGCTTCCTCTGTTCATGACGCCCGCGTTCTGACAGTCCGCGGTCATCCAGCGAGATATGCTCGTGTTTGTCTGCGCGTGCGTGACAACCTGCTTGTTAATTCATTTAGTAAGCAAATCTTTACAACAATTTATGCTGCTGATACAGCGAGTAACCTTACTTCGAACAGACGACGATTGATTTGCTATCGCAATCAATGCGTCGCCTTTTGGGTGAATGTGTGACTTTTTTCTCTCACAGGAGCCCGGCAACATGTTTCAGGAATTCACTTGGGAAATGCCACCAATGAGCACTGCAGTCCTAGCTCTCCGTAGAGAAGTCTGGGATGCAGATGGAATCCACCTTATTTACAACGTGAGTTAATATAAAGTGTTCCACACATAACCGTTATGACATTTGTCTGCGTTTTACCTGTGTGCCAAATCAAAGAGAGAGAGAAGAAAGGGCAAAGGCACGGAGCTTAACCATAGGGGAAGGTCTGGTTTGGTGGTGAGAGCGGGGAGGCGAGGTAAATTGACAGGATATTAGTGAGAGAGAGAAAGAAATGGAGCAGAAATATACCATCACAGTCCGTCACTGCCAACCGCACAATATCGCCGCACAGCACCCAGGCGCGGATCCAGGGGGGGGGGGGGGGGTTGTCCGGATGTCCTGACCCTCCCCTCAGATTTCTGCATCGCCCCTCGCTGACAGGGTGATGGCCCTGTCGCACAAAATTATGGCCACCAGCATTATTCCAAAGTATTTTTCGCGAATACAAGTGGTAGCCGCCATGTGGAAGTAAAGATAGCTCACTCACACGCTTAGCTGTCTACCGTAGGGGTGTGGTGTCACGAAGTTGCGGTAGTTATTTTTTCTTGTGAGCACCTTGGACCTCGTGGCACTAGTCGTGCCTTACTCGCCCCGGCGGCGGCCACGAGCGAACGAGGCGACGTGCCTTTTGTCAAGCACGCCGATGTCCGCGTGAGAGTCTTCGCTTCTGATTAACTTAGCTTTCCCTCAGGGTGTCATCGGTTGCCTCTACCGTTACCTGGAAAAGCCAGGGGTGCGACGTAGCGCGTTCACGCCGGAGGAAACAAGCCAACAAAGCGGAGAGGCATCGACAGCAGCAATGTGAATGCAGACAACTTGAATGCAGACAGCGAAAGCGGGACCGTGCAAAACGGAGAATGCGTCGAAGAACCATCCATGGGTCCGAGGAAGAACGCCACCGTCTGCAGTCGCTCACGCAGGAGCAACTTAAGGAGCAACGTCTTGCCGCACCTCCCCTCGGCGGTAACATGCAACATATCAGACCACACCCTCCTCTGAGCCCACTACAACACCTTCTAGTACACTGTAGCCGGACCAAGAAGAGGGATGCAGGGCCGGACCAAGCTGAGACCACGCCATCTTTCTTTGAGTTTTGTGTTGTTTTCTGTTGGAGTGCCCCAGTGTACAGTCGAAACCTTGATCAACCTAAACAATGAATAGACCAACATGTTATGTCTCCATGTCCTTCCGAGTTCGTCTGTCTGCTATTCAATGGCGCGTAGCGACTGCGTGGAATTTGGTGCTACAGTGTCATAGAAAAGGATATTAAATTTTTAAGGCGAAAGCCTTAAATCTGTATGCTTCAAGGTGGCTGTGAGGTACGGAAAAAATTACCAGTGGCTTAGCTCGGCGATGCCAGGATATACATAGAGTGAGCGAAGGTTCAGCTGGTTATTCTTAGCTTTCCTGGTTGTCTAGGATGAGCTTCATTATCATGCTTATGCTCCTTCAATGACACACGCACGGTATACGCATTATTTGACACATGTCAATGTCCATCGTCAATGTTTATGCCGTAGTGTTTATACAGCAGCGAATCTCTCAGTACCTCAACCCACTGTCCAAGCACATCGCGAGAAACCATGTTCGACAGATAGGTAGTCTTGCAAACATTCTCGTCTGTATGTTCACCACTATGCACTTATTTTCCAAGCTGCGAGGCAAGTGCTTTAGCATCTCGTCTGTGTCTACCGGCATGTTCACCACGGGTCCTTTAATGTCAAACTGACCATTTCTCCAGTTCATTAGACGGCGGATCTGAACTAAGGGAATCCGTGGCCAAAGTAAACGTTCAGCCACATCTTTCAGAACCGGTATATCTGGTGGCATGGGCGGGTAACGACACCCATTGGTAAGGCTAAAGATTGGAATCTTCTGCTTAACGAGAAAGTGCTTGCAATGTTGTACAAACCCGAGCCACGGTTTCACCCCACTCAGGCGCCGCCGCAAAACTCAACGTTTGACGCATGGCACTACTTACCGGCATGAAGTCTTTCATGTGCCACACTCTTTCACACCTGTCGCACACATATCCAGACAGATTGTTTACGAAGTCCGTCTCGAAGGTCCTAGTTGCACTGGCGCTTTCGCCAAGTTTCACCGTATAGTCAGTCAATCGGTGAGCCTTGACGTCATCGACGGCGTCTTGTCGTTGCTGCTGCTGAGATGGTCGGGCACGTCGCTCAGCTTCCAGGCGACGCCGCTTTGCTAGACGTTCCTCCCTTTGCTCCGGTGTCTCCGCAGCACGTTTAGACTTCTGTTTGTTCTTCCTACGGTCAACCGCTAATTGCTAGGCAATTACGTCAGGATCCGATGAGTTAAGCTTCTCGCTCTTCTGCGCCGTTGGGCAGCAATTTCGCTCTTCTTCTCCATGGCTATACCACAATGGCAAACGCCCAGCGCGAACGCCCATCGCAAACGCCGGGCAAATGCCCGGCGCGCCAGCTGTGCGCCGTGTGACATCACTGCTCCTCGCGCATGCGCAGCACGTCTCCCCAGGAGCCACGCGAGACTGCTCAAACTCGGCCAGTGTAGCTCACGCTACAAAATTGAGCGAGCTTACCTCGCGCTTGCCTGGCGCTCGTGCCACTACTCGAGCGTTCATAACTTTCTTCCACAGCTAGCTCCGACGCCGTTCATCAGACCAGTGTTCCCATATTGCCGAGCTTCGACTCTGCGCCGTTGCTTGGGAGAGATCCACATGGCCGCTGGGCTGAGCGGTCGCACGTCACGTCGTCACATTTCCCCGTTCTGACCGGTCCACCTCGCTATAGCCCCAGTCACTGTGTCGGAGATTCGAGCCCTCATCGGCGGGACCCTCAGGACCCCACTCTCAACCGGTAGGACCATCCCACCTCCTCCTATCGGTTCGAGAAGAACGAAGCGGGCGTCGACCCGCTAAGCTTCGCAAGTAGGCCTAGCTCGCACTCGGCAAGCCATGACCTGCTAGGCCTCGTGCTGTGGCCTCTTGGCCACAGCACCAGGCCTAGCAGGTCATGGCTTGCCAACCCCATGGATACACCACCTACGACATCGGCTCTGCAAGCCGGACAATCTCCGGCCATGCAGCCCCTCCCAGCCCCCCCCCCCCCAACGCCCCAGCTCGCGGACCTACAGGAGCTGGAAGAACTTACCTCGGCCAGTGCCGATGACCGAGCCTCCTACCCGCTGCTCCTGCAGGCTGCGCAGCAACAAAGGACACAGTCCCACACAAACTGGGAACTGGCGCTCTCCCGGCGCCAGAAGAAAAAAACAAAAGCGCCAGGACAAAGCACGAGAACTGCAAGTCCAGGCTACCGGGCCGACCGCAATTCAGTCCCCGCAAGGCTCCGCCAGCAACGCGCAGGTAAACTCGCCTCCTACCGCGCAAGCGGCAATGACGTGCGACGCGTCCGCAGCGAACGCCAAGAGCTCGCCCGGAGAGACGCGCCGGCCGCGTCGCCGGCTACCGCCGCTACCTTATTCTGCGCCCCAAAAAGGCTTAAACATCAAGACACTCGTAACTCACCAGGTGTCCGGGGCTGTGGTGAGAGCCTGTAACTACCATCCCAAGTGCCACCGGCAACGACTTTATTGTGTGGATCCGTAGAGGGTTGAACATTTTTATGGCAAGCACTCCGCAGATCGAAACGGCTGAGCTCCTTCGTCGGGTGTCCACGTTCGCCCTCGGCGATAGCAATCGTGTCTTCAGCACCTATGTGGTGGCCCCTGAGAAGACTCTACGTGGTGTTATACCTGGACTGTACCCTGCAACTTCTCCAGATGAACTCAAAGCTCACCTGCGAGTGCGGACGCAGGGCGTTACTATCCATAGCGCCCACATGCTTGGGACATCGAAGACGCCCGTTATAACTTTCGAAGGCTCCCTTGTCTCCGCTACGTTCTCTACTACGGGAGGGGGGGGGAGGTAGCGTGCCACCCGTACCGTCCTACCCGACAGGTGTGCCAGGCACTGTGCTACCAGCCTGATCATGGCTCGGACGTTTTCCCCACACCGGACACTGCCGTGTGCATCCAGTGTGGCGCTTTGAACCCCACTGAGAACCACCCCTGCACTCTTCAGTGCAAGTTCTGTGGGGAGGAACACCTGTCAGGGATCAAGGAGGGCCTTCAACGTCACAAAACTCTTTGCCGCCGCAGAAACCCTAAACCCCAGCCGCCAAGCACGCGCCGCTGGTAGTTCAGCAACGATGACGACACCTCAGACCCCTTCCCGGTCCCGCTACCCATCACATTCCTTTCCGCCGCTCCCACCAGCCGGCCTCGACTAGCTTCAACCCTCCCAGCGCGAGCAACGGAACTCCCGCACCCAGCCGGAACGCAACACCACCCAGTATCGACGCACCGGCCGGCCACCCCGCCGCTCGACAGGGCCGTCAAGGTAAGCTGGCCAACTTTGGCAGAGACCCCCCTCGTCCCGCGCTCAAACCCCCCTACCACACCTCAATACGAACCACTGGCCCACGAGAACCAGCAGCTTAAGAAGGAACTCGCACAACTTAAAGCCGAACACGCCCGTGAAATGGCTGAGCTACGCGCCCTTATCACCCAAGCAGCCACCCCCCCCACTCCACCCCACACACGCGGCCCCTCCCTTCACGGATCCTCCTACATTCGCCCAGGAACCCCCCATTACATATTCTGTACTACCCGAAATGTTGCGAGAACTCACGAAGCAACTCAAGCAACAACAGAATCAACACCACCAACTTACGCACAGCTTCTCTGCCCAACTTTCCCAACTGGGCACACGTCTCGCGGATGTCGAAACACACCTTGAGGCCCGCGTTGCGGAAATAGGCTGCTCCCTCCACAAGAAACGAACGCCCACTCCTGCCTTCAACCCCCCGATTTAGTTCACCCCGGTCCCCCCCTCCCGGACAGCTACCGGCCCCGGAGTTATCCTCAAGGCCCCCCAACTCACCCTACCCCTCACTACTCGGAACTAACATGGACTGCACCACCGCATCTCAGCAAAAACGCTTAGAAATGTGGCAATGGAACTTGCGAGGCTACCGTCGTAAGCGGAGCCTCCTTCAACAATACATAAACACCCAGCTTGAATCGCCAGACGTCATCGCTCTACAGGAGCCAGGTGTCTCGCCGACCCTGGCAGGTTACGAGACCTATGATAGCCCGACTGAGGGCAAAACGGCCATTCTCGTCAATAAGGTGCTCAATGTCATTGCCCATGACGACATCCGGGACACTCATATTGACATTGTAGAGATTGTGCTCCGGCGCCGAAAAAAGACCAACAAGCACAGCTGCCTACAATCCCTCTCCCCCGGCAATGCCACACAGACTTTCATACCCTTATCCGAGGTGCCTGCACCCTCGCCAAGGGTAAGGAGCTGATCCTACTCGGGGACTTCAATGTCCAAGACACAAGCTGGGGCTACAGGAGTTCCGACCACAAAGGCAAGCAAATTGCCACTGCCACCGACACTTAGCGGCTCGAGCTCCTCACCGACCCTACCACGCCCACCCATATCGGAAACAGTGTTTGCCGTAACACGTTACCCTGACTTTACCTTCATCCGAGGCAGCTCGACGTACACTTGGGAGAATCTCATGGAAAGCCTGGGCAGTGACCACTATATCCTTCACATACAACTCACACACAAATCACGGATTGGGATGTTTTCTGATGCCATAGCGAGCAAACCCTCGACGGTACACCAGCTTACGGTGCGAACATCTTCGCCGCACGCAAGATCGCCATACAAAACACATCACCCGCATTACCCAGACCCCCGAGGTAGACGGCCACCCAGCTGCTTCACCTGTGGGAAGCACGTAGCAGTTTACTCCGCCGCTGGAAGACTCAATCAATCAATAAATCAATCAATAAAATTTATTTTCACTGTGTAAAAGATACAGAACGAAAGACTGTCGGAAAGAAGGAAAACATAATCGAAAACTTAAGGTCAAAATTGACCAGCTCACCACCCAAACGGAGGAATACGCGGCCAGCCTAGCCCAACTCAACTGGGCGCAATTCGCGGACACGCTTAAGGGTTCTTTGGGGACGGCGCACACATGGCGCATTTTGCGGGCTCTCATCGACCCCACCCGCAGGAAAACTGAAACGAACAAGGCCGTCCATTATTAACGCATTTGACGGCACTGACGACGACCTTCTCGACCAGCTCCGCAGGAAATGTTTTGGTGATCACAACCCACCCCCTGCCAACACTGTATATATCAAGGCTCCCCTAACGCCCTCCTGGAACACCTCATAACGATCGAGGAAGCGTGCGGCCGTCCGCGCCAGCACATGCAACACTGCTGCCGTGACTGACCGCATTACATATTGGCTTATCCGCAACCTCAATGACACCGCCCTCCAAGATCTCACGGCGTTCTTGAAGACCCACTGGCAGAACTGCACTATCCCCCCGGAGTGGAAGCATGCCGAGGTGATCCTTATCCCAAAACCTGGCAAGAAGTTGCTAATCGAGTACCTGCGTCCGATCTCCCGATCTCCCTTCATGTCTGAGCAAATTTTTCGAACGCGTGATCACTTTCCGCCTTCAGACCTACCTTGAAGATGGTAACCAGCTCCCACACACGATGTTCGGGTTCTGTGCATATCTGTCCACTCAAGACGTCCTCCTCCAACAAAAAGAGGAAGTCATTGAACCCGTATCCCGCTATGATGAAAACGTTATCATGGTGCTTGATATCAAGGGATCATTTGACAACGTTAGCCACCCAGCCATCCTCGAAGGCCTTGCAGCCCTGAACGGCGGCCACCGTGTCTTCAACTACGTCAAAGGATTCCTCACCGATCGCACTGCCACTGTCGGGATGGGGATGATCCGATCAGACTCCCTCGTAGTACCTAATAAGGCTACGCCGCAGGGTTCGGTCATCTCTACCCTCCTTTCCAACGTGGCCCTGGTGGGCCTGGCCCATCAACTCCAACACATCGAGGGCGCTCGAAAAAGCCATGTATGCGGACGATATCATGTTCTGGGCTTCCCAGGGCTCCCTCGGCGAAAAAGATCATCAAGCCGCCACTTGTGTCGAGCAATATGTCCATGCCCGCGGGCTGGCCTGCTCCACCTAAATATCCAAGCTGCTCCGAGTTCGCCACTCCACAACACAGCCGCGCCAGATTCCCCAGGAAAACCCCATCCGGGTCCTCCTCGCTGACAAAGTTGTCCCCGAACGCTGCATCAGGAGAGTGCTAATTGCGTGGCTGCAATCGAACCGTCCCACCACACATACCCTCAGACTCTTGCGCAACACAACGCTACAAGTGGGCCGCATGATTGCCTGTGTCACCACCCGCTGCCATGACATGCGGGCTGAAGATACTATGAAGCTCGTTCAACGTGTGATAGTGAGTCGAATCGTCTACGGCCATCCCTACCATCACCTATACATCAACAAGAATGCCACCAAATTGACGCCATGATGAGTCGGGCCTATCGGGTGGCCCTAAAGCTCCCACCCGGCACCCCAATGAGCACACTCCTTCCTAGGGGGGTACATAACACCTTCACCGAGCTATGCTAAGCACAAATGGCCAGTCAGCTCGAGCGCTTAACGCTCACAACCACAGGCCGCGCCCTTCTGCAGCACCTCCTAGACACTGGTACCCTCCGGGAGGCAGCCCGACTCCACCCAGTCCCAGATCATATCCGCTCAACACACACCGTTGCGCCTATTCCCCGCAACATGGACCCCCTACTGCACCAGTGCCGACGGAATGCACGAGTTGAGGACTTAGCCCTCACGTACGGTGAGAAAAACACCACATGCTACATCGACGCAGCAGTGTATGACACCACCCGCACTCGAGCAGTGGCGGTCGTCCTCGACCACCACCACAGGGAGCTAGCCAGTGCCTCCCTCCACTGCCAGAACATCACGGAGGCTGAAGAAGTTGCCATCGCAGTTGCCATTGCTCAGGGCAACAAGCTAGGACGGTCGTTTCACGTTCTCACGGACTGCCAGGCCGCCTGCCGCAATTACCCGAAAGGACGCGTTTCTGAACCTGCACTCAATATCCTCCTAAGGGCACACGACGCTGGCGAACAGCTGCACATTCGAACACCTCCGACCAGGCATAAAATCATGCACACCTGGCCACGTGGGGCTTGAGGGAAACGAGGCGGCGGACAGGGTCGCTCGAGTGTATACAAACCGAGCACCCGATCACCCTGCCCCTGAAGCACCCGTTCCAGTACCACGTGACTATTCGTCCATTCTAAATTATTATAAGGGTGCCCGAATAAAACACGCCCCCCCCTCCCCCCATCGCTCACTGAATAGAGAGGAGGCTACCAGCTGGAGACTTGTCCAGGCAGGTACCTACCTCAACCTCCACCTCCTCAGTAAAATCCAGCACACGGCATACCCTTCAAGCTGCCCGTGGTGTTCCGAGAAAGCCACTCTATCCCACATTACATGGGCGCATCGTGCAATCACTAACTTACCCCCCATCCAACACCCGAGCGCGGAGCGGTGGGAGTCGCTGCTGGCCAGCGAGGCCTTGAATGATCGGCTTAGCCTGATTGACAGGGCAAGCAAGGAGGCGACGGCGAGCGGCGCCCTGGACTGACCCCCCCCCCCCCCCCCGACCGCAAAGACAAGAGCCTCTGATCTTCGAAGACTCACCACGAATCTCACCATCGCTCAATAAAAGTGTCTATCCATCCTACATTGCCCTTCGCGCTCAAAGGGAAGCGGCAACAGCGGCGCTGGGGAGGAGGTACATAAAAAACCCGTGAATGTACATGAAAAACCAGAAAGACAAGTTGGTGTTCTCCGTTTTGAATTTCACTTCTCTTCTGTCGTAGTAATGGGGAGGAATTTGTGTCGTGTGCTATACAGTTTCACTCATCATCCACCTTCACAGGGTGGAATGGCTCATGATTTCTTTGCTTCACGTGAGTTCCAGCTAGTTTTGCACCACAAACCTTATACCGTGTTGTTACACAATCTGCATGGGTCAGATAAATTGTTTGTGTCGTGCCTTTCTACAAAAATGAACGAACTACCCAGCCCGAACATCAAATGTATGACGAGTCTTTGTCAATTAAATATAAACAAATCGAGGCCCACTCATCCACTCTCGCTGTTTCCCTACGTGGATGGCTTAGTTGCGGGGCTGAAACCTGATGGAAGGCGGGTGTAATAAGCTGAAATCGTAACACGAAATGATACCTGCGGCCTTTATGACGGTAGTGTTGCAATTGAGGCGATGAACTGGCCTAGTTTGGTGTTCATTTAATATTAAACTGCGCTGAGTTACACCAGTCACAGTAAATGAGAGAAACAGACACACTACACACTAGGAGAGAGAGCAGACTACAACTGATTTATTGTCGACGAAACATGGCCCTTATATGGGCTGTAGCCAATTTAGCATGTGCAGATGCTCAAGCTAACAAATTAACAAAAAATTGGCTGACGGTTTAGCTCTGGCTAAGCACGAACTATTGTGCACTATCCCCGTTAACGCTACTTTGCCAGAGTTTGTCTTGGCTTATCGTGGGCATGTGCCAATCGGTCTGTGCTAGTCTCCAATAAACCCCTTTTATGCCGACTTGAGTTTTGGGCATGTGCCAGTAGGTGAGTGCCGCTCTTCAGTGAACGCATTTGACCAAGCGTGCGGCAAACTCTTTGGCAGTGTCCTTCGCCCGTCGAGTCCTCATAGCTTGAACATTGCCGTCTACGCCTTATGGTCGCTATTCGGGAATTTTGTTAACCCGTGCGTTTCTCGAGGCCACGGCATCAGCGTCGAGACGGCGTTCCCTCTGTGCAGATTTTAATTTGCACGTTTACATTTTCTCAACCTGTCGGCTTCCAACTTCTCTCGTTTCGCTACAATGTCAGGATCAGTCAACGCACGCTGATGTTGTCGTTTCAGCCGTAGAGTTTTTTGCCGTCGAGTCCGGTGCTCCTCGTCAAATAATCCAGAGGGACCCGCCGCCTCAGCCATGGCCCATCTCCGACGAACAGCGACACGACTCATTCTGACGCATTGCTAAACTATCCGTGATACGAAGAGAACCACGCGCGGCGCTTCCCCCCGCCGGCCGCTAAAGGGGCTTTAGCGGCCGGTCGA